>NC_041219.1:62972203-63010936 GCF_002837175.3 Physeter macrocephalus | reverse complement strand
GGAGAAAAACAAATACCGTATGCTAACACATATATATGGAATCTAAGAAAAAAAAATGTCATGAAGAGACTAGGGGTAGGACGGGAATAAAACACAGACCTACTAGAGCATGGACTTGAGGATATGGGGAGGGGGAAGGGTAAGCTGTGACGAAGTGAGAGAGTGGCATGCACATATATACAGTACCAAATGTAAAATAGATAGCTAGTGGGAAGCAGCCGCATAGCACAGGGAGATCAGCTCGGTGCTTTGTGACCACCTAGAGGGGTGGGATAGAGAGGGTGGGAGGGAGGGAGATGCAAGAGGGAAGAGATATGGGAACATGTGTATATGTATAACTGATTCACTTTGTTATAAAGCAGAAACTAACACACCATTGTAAAACAGTTATACTCCAATAAAGATGTTAAAAATAAAATAAAATAAATAAAATTTTTTAAAAAGAAAAAGAAAACCAACTCAGGACCTTAAACAATTCACTGTTGGCTCTATCACAGATTCTAATTCACATTTAAAGAAAACACAGTTTTACTTTTTTTTGTTTTTTAATGAAAGAATCCTACTCCTAACTCAATACAACAAATTTAAGGCTTTAGCAACTGCTACTTTAATACCTGAGTGTTGATGAAGAACAATGCACTTTAGATGGGAGAATTTAAGTAACACCCAGTGGTGGGGCAATGGAAAGAGACTCCAAGAGGCAGGGGTGATAGAAAGGGAACTGGCAAGAGCGCTGATAACAAACTTCGCTTACTTTACTTTTTAATCTAGAACCAGCCCTACCTGTGTCTTCTCAAAAATAACCTGTATTTATTTTTGTGCTCTAGGAAATTCCTTCCATTAAGATTTCTCTATTAAAAAAAATAGTAAATGCAATACAGAAAATCTGAAACTTTTCAACAATAATCAGACGAGCATGAATTCAGTGCTGACAAATGATGGCGCAAACCTTCCAATTTTACATCAGTTTTATAAAAAAAAATTGACTTTAATGTCATATAATGAATTGTATAGCTACTTAATTTTGTTTTCCTAAAACCAACTTAACTATCTTATTCCCTAAAATGTAATTTTTAAAAATCTTTAGTTTTTTAAAAAATTTAATATCTTTTAAGGTAAAATAATTAGCACCTGATCCTATTAGATTTTCCACATGTATTATATAATTACCACCACAAAGTTTTACAAATATGTCTGTGAACAAAGTTATTCCCAAATAAGTTTGAGAAATACTTTATAGCTTGAATCATTCTTGGAGATTTACACTGTAAATTAACATAGCAAAGGCTCGGAGTAATCTGTATTAAGGAAAAAATCCATATAATTTTAACTCAGCATTTTCCAAGCATATTTAACAATGAACTTTTATTCACAGAACACCTATTAACACTGTGGAAGAATAACTGGGAATATTGGTTAATATCTAACCAATATAATTTCTAAATATTATAACTCAGAATAATATTGAGAATTCTGAGTGTGCATGGTTTTTAACATTACTTTCATTTAACATCTACATTAAAACACACACACACGGAAAAAACATTTAATTTAAAGTCAAAAGACCTGGGTTTAATTTGCACTCTGAATCTATCCTCATCTCTAAAATGAGCAATATAGGGTTATTGTAAGGATCAAGTGAAATAACAGATATAAAAGGAGAGGTGTTCCACAAGTCAAATATTCTCCTAGTTGCTCTGTTTTCCTTTATGCCTTGTTCATATACATTCAAGATGTGATTTCTATTTTTTAACTCTAATCTTAAAAACCCTCTTTCTAAAAAGGACACAAATAATGGGGTAGAGATCTGTATTCACTGAATATAATGGATTAAGAGAGAAAAATGGTATCAAAGCATTCCTTAGTATGATTACTTATATTTAAGTACCTTGTGAAGCTCCACTGTCTTCATCATCCATTGTCAGATCAATGACCCCACCTGAATCGTTGCCTGTGGCTTTTCCACTCTGAAAAACAAAACATCTGCATTTTGCAAAGGAAACTCTGGCAGACATAAGGAAAATAAAATAATACTGAGGGGAAACAACGATAATGCATAGCCTGGTTCAATTTGGACACCTAAATGGCTTTACCTGAAGAAAGAGTGTTTGTCAGATAAATGACCCAAGGATACTCATGAGCTAAATATCTGCCACATAAAAAATAACTCTGAAATCTTTTCACAATAAATTCTTTTTTTTAAATTACACTGTCAATCGCATAGAGCTATTAAAGTGACGATCAAGTGTTTTAAGTGATTAAATGTAAACAATTCATTTTCTTTTTTTTTTTTTAACTTTTTCTCTTTTTTTTTGGATGTGGACCATTTTTAGAGTCTTTGCTGAGTCTGTTACAATATTGCCTCTGTTTTACGCCTTGGTTTTTGGCCCCGAGGCATGTGGGATCCCATCTCCCCAACGAGGGATTGAACCCACACCCCCCACATTGGAAGGCGAAGTCTCAACCACTGGACTGTCAGGGAAGCCCCATACAATCCATTTTCTAACATTTAAATGTTGACCAATCCTACACTAAATTATCAACGTTAATTCACAAAAACACCAAAGGCAACTTTAAAGCCAGAATTAGGTTACATAAAATAATATATATTTTTTCCCTGAAGAATGCTGTCGTATGATAGGATTACATCAGTGCTGTAATCAACTGCCATCTAATTTGACTGAAGTCCACCCACTGTCCAAAATCATTAGAAATGTAATTTTAAAAAATTTTAACTATATAATAGCAACAAAAAAGGAGAGCAGTACAAAACAGACCTAAAGAGCCAAGATTTTCAAGTCTAAAAGACTGAGTGCATCTTTTAGTTCCAACACATACAAGCTATGTGAATTTATGATAAAAGGACATTTCCTCAATTTCCAAAATTTGGATATGAAGTCTATTATAAGGATTAATCCAAATATGCATACACAGAGCTTAACACCAGGCATGATACATGGTAACTGCTTAATAAATGCTAATCATAATTACTTTATGATATAGTACATCTACTCCAAATGATTAAGGCTTTCATCTACAAAACTCCAATTTTGCAAAATTAAAGAAAATAATTCTTTGATGTTAGATATTCAGGCCAAATCCAAACACGATGTAATTCTAAATCTTACATTTAAAAACCTTTCTTTGATAATGACTTCATAGAAAATGACTTGTTTACAAACATCACAAATCTGAAAAATCCAAATGAAAAGTTCTTAACAAACCCTTGAAGAATATAACAGAATCCACTTGCTACAATAGATCTATAAGGTCCACCTTTCAAAATAAGGTCCACTTTTAAAATTAAGTTTTAAATTCATCAAAAATTACTAGACAAACATGCAAACACCAGTAAAGTAGAACCCAACTAAAGACAAAAAGATAGTCGATAAAAATAACTCCAAGTGGAGCCAGATGTTGAATTCAGCAGACTTCAAAGCAGCTGTTAAAAAATATGCTCAAAGAATTACTAGAACAAATAATCCTAAAATTTATATGGAATCACAAAAAACCCAGAATTGCCAAAGCAATCCTGAGGGGAAAAAAACAAAGCTGGAGGCCTAACACTCCCAACTTCAGACAATAAACAAAGCTACAGTAATCAAAACAGCATAGTATTGGCATAAAAACAGACATATGGATCAATGGATCAGAAAAGAGAGCCTAGTAATAAACCCACACACCTACAATCAATTAATCTTTGACAAAGGAGGCAAGAATGATACAATGGAGAAAAGACAGTCTCTTCAGTAAGTGATGCTGGGAAAGCTGGACGGCCACATGTAAATCAATGAAGATAGAACACTCCCTCACACCATACACAAAAATAAACTAAAAATAGCTTAAAGACTTAAATATAAGACATGATACCATAAAACTCCTAGACAAGAACATGGGCAAAACATTCTTTGACATAAATCATAGCAATGTTTTCTTAGGTCAGTCTCCCAAGGCAACAGAAATAAAAGCAAAAATAAACAAATAGGATCTAAAGAAACTCATAAGCTTTTGCACAGCAAAGGAAACCATAAACAAAACGAAAAGACAACCTTTGGACTGGGAGAAAATATCTGCAAATGATATGACTGACAAGGGCTTAATTTCCAAAATGTACAAACAGCTTATACAACTCAATAACTAAAAAACCAACAACCCAATCAAACGATAGGTAGAAGACTTAAATAGACATTTCTCCAAAGAAGACATACAGATGGCCAATAGGCACATGAAAAGATGCTCAACATCGTTAATTACCAGAGAAATGCAAATCAAAACTACAATGAGGTATCACTTCAAACTGGTAAGAATGGCCATCACTGAAAAGTCTACAAACAGTAAATGCTGGAGAGGGTATGGAGAAAAGGGAATTCTCCTACACTGTTGGTGGGAATGTAAATTGGTTCAACTGCTATGGAGAAAAATAAAGAGGCTCTTTAAAAAACTGAAAACAGAGTTGCCACATGATCTGGCCATCCCATTTCTGGGCATATATCTGGAGAAAACTCTAATTCAAAAAGCTACATGCACCCCAATGTTCACAGCAGCACTATTTACAAGAGCCAAGACATGGAAGCAACCTAAATGTCCACTGACAGATAACTGGATAAAGAAGATGTGGGATATATATATATATATATATATATATATATATATATATATATAAAAACATACACACATACTCATATATACATATACATACATATAATGGAATACTACTCAGCCATAAAAAAGAATGAAATATTGCCATTTGCAGCAACTTGGATGGACCTAGAGATTATCGTACTAAGGGAAGTAAGTCAGACAGAAAGACAAATATATGATAACACTTATATGTGGAATCTAAAATATGATACAAGTTGACTTATTTATGAAACAGAAACAGACTCACAGACATAGAAAACAAATTTATGGTTACCAAAGGGGAAGAGGGGGGGAGGGATAAATTAGGAGTTTGGGATTAGCAGATACAAACTACTATATATAAAACAGATAAACAACAAGGTCCCACTGTATAGCACAGGGAACTATATTCAATATCTTGCAATAACCTATAATGAAAAAGAATATATACTATGTATAACTGAATCACTTTGTTATACACCAGAATCTAACACAACATTGTAAATCAACTATACTTCCATTTTTAAAAAATGAAAAAAATGTCAAAGAATTAAAGGAAAATATGATATTAACAGATGTGCAAATAAGAAATCTCAAAAGTAGAAAATGAAAAAAACAGGAAGACAACAGAAAAATTAAGACAGAATATTAAAAAATCAACACAATATAAAAGCAGGAAAAAAGTACTCAGAAACAAAAAAATAGATGACTTTTTTTTTTTTTTTTTTTTTGGTGGTACGTGGGCCTCTCACTGTTGTGCCCTCTCCCGTTGCGGAGCACAGGCTCCGGACGAGCAGGCTCAGTGGCCATGGCTCACAGGCCCAGCCGCTCTGCGGCATGTGGGATCTTCCCAGACCGGGGCATGAACCCGTGTCCCCTGCATCGGCAGGTGGACTCTCAACCACTGCGCCACCAGGGAAGCCCAATGACATATTTTTTTAATTACAGAAGACCTAAATTCAACCATATCAATGACTATACTAACTAAATGGAATGAAGTTTCCTATCAAAATCAGGGATTCTCAGATGAAATAATATATCAAGAAATCAAGAAATAACTAGTTTTCTTCTCCTAGATACTCACTTTAAATACAAATACACACACTAAAAAAAAGCAAGCATAAAAAAACTTGTAATCACATTAATGTTAGACAACATATAATGAGGTAAACCTTATAATGATAAGAGTCAACTTGTCTATTTCTTTTACTGTTTTCACTAATGTTTTGATGCTCTATTATAAGGTGCATATTTTTCTATAATGTATAATCTAATAGGAAGAGAAGATCTATAATCAATGATCTAATCTACATTATATTTTTATTTACCATAACCTGACTGATAAAATTCATCTATTATCACATACTACAGGTAGTTTCCTGGTTATATTTTCTTCTTGAGAAATAAAATTGAATTATTTCAATAACTATTAACAGCAATTATAAGACAGTCATGGTAGCTGGCACTATTCCCATCAGGCTCTGTGCTAAGTGTTCTATCAATACAGTCATTAACAAATTTAATCTTTACAATAATCCTGAGGTTGAGACCAGCATTAGCCATATTTTATAAGTAAGGAATCAAGGTGTTAGATAACTTATTCAAGGCTTAAACATTATTAAGTGACAGGAGCCACTGTCTGACTCTAGAGCTTATTTCTATGCCACTAGGTGCAAATTTATGTATCTTCACATTTTTTCTGCCATCAATTCTGAGAAAACTTATGTAATCAGAGACATTACATGCCTGTATCTGCATTTACACACATTACAGAATTACTCAATTTGAAACTATTAAAAAAATCTTAGTTGTGTCAAATAGGTTTTAATACTAAGAATCTATTTTATTAAAAAGTTACTTAATCGGGGCTTCCCTGGTGGCGCAGTGGTTGCGCGTCCGCCTGCCGATACAGGGGAACCGGGTTCGCGCCCCGGTCTGGGAGGATCCCACGTGCCGCGGAGCGGCTGGGCCCGTGGGCCATGGCCGCTGAGCCTGTGCGTCCGGAGCCTGTGCTCCGCAACGGGAGAGGCCACAGCAGAGGGAGGCCCGCATACCACAAAAAAAAAAAAAAAAAAAAAAAGTTACTTAATCATGTGTCCTTCCCCCAAATGAGACCACTCTCATTAAGTGAACACTAAGAAAATTTCAAGAAAGCAAAGATACTGGCTTTGTAGGTTTTGGGGGTTTTTTTTTTTTTTACTGAAACAAATAACAAGAACATATTTGAAAGGCAATAACTAGAACATATTTGAAAGGCTAGAGTAGGACACTTCAACAATTGCAAGGGAAGTTATTAATACAGAAGATCTGGTTGTTCACTCCACACACATCTCTCCAAGGGGACTTGGGAACCACAGTCAGGCTTGGTTGGCTACCAGGAATGTGACCCTTAGAAAGTTTACATTAATAAATGATAATTTTCTTATGTACACCTTAAACAGTGTCATACTGGCTTATCAGGATTGATCTGCACAAACATCAAGTCTGACAACGCACACCTGGTTTCATTGTTGGGGTCCTGAGTTTTGACTGCCATGGCTGGTTACAAAGAAAGACGCAGCTGTATAGTCAGCTCAGACACTGATACTCAGTCAGGCTTCTCTAGGCAAAGACTACTGGCACATGTCCCTGCAGTTAATAACCAGAGAGACAGCACATCTGTGCAGTGCTGGAGAGGAGAGAACATGGAAGCCTCAGCCTGACCGCACTTAATCCCACTTGATGCATATTTTTTTCCTGCTATTTTTGCTCTCTACCTTTTGCTGTGATAAACCATAACCATGAGTATAACCTGTCACAGGTCTTATGAGTCCTTATAGCAAATCAACAAAATTGAGGCTGCTCTTGAGTCCCTCAAAAAAGTAATATAAAACTACAGATGCGGCAGAAAAAGATTTCTATACTGTTTTACAACATATGATGATACTTCGAACAAATAACTTTTTCCACCATATGAAATATATTAGTAATGTACTGTATGAAATGAGATGTATGAATAAAATATGTAGTAATAACATTATATGGAATGTTAATAAATATTTGGAGGACATTAGCGAAATCTTCATTCAAGGACTACAAAGAGAATATTTTACACATTTAATTATTTTCAAATTAGCTATATCTGAACAACGATCATTTCCATACAAGCCATCCAGATTCATTCTAATTTATAATAGCCTTAAAGTGTTCAGAAGTACAACTAAGTAAGATTTGGCAGAGAAAAAAGAAGTTGGCAGAGTATACTTAGAAAGTTAACAGTCTAAAGAATCACAAGCTACCTGTTTCATACCAGATTCTACTTGCTACTAAGTAACATACAGGGGAAAAACCTAACGACAATTTCTTAATATGTCTTCAAAAAACAATAGTGTTGGGGCTTCCTTGGTGGCAGTGGTTGGGAGTCCACCTGCCAATGCAGGGGACGCGGGTTCGAGCCCTGGTCCCGGAGCATCCCACGTGCCGCAGAGCGGCTGAGCCCGTGCACCACAACTACTGAGCCTGCATGCCACAACTACTGAGGCCTGCACGCCTAGGGCCCGTGCTCCGCAATGGGAGAGGCCACGGCAATGAGAAGCCCATGCAAGGGAGAAGAGACCCCACTCGCCGCAACTAGAGAAGGCCTGCACGCAGCAACGAAGACCCAACGCAGCCAAAAATAAATAAATAAAATGAATAAATTTATTTAAAAAAATAGTGTTACCTTAATCAAGGTATTCAGCACAACAACAAAAATTTTATTTGGGGCTTCCCTGGTGGCGCAGTGGTTGAGAGTCTGCCTGCCGATGCAGGGGACACTGGTTCGTGCCCTGGTCCGGGAAGATCCCACATGCCGCGGAGCGGCTGGGCCCGTGAGCCATGGCTGCTGAGCCTGCGCTCCGCAACGGGAGAGGCCGCAGCGGTGAGAGGCCCGCGTACCGCAAAAAAAAAAAAATAAATTTTATTTGTAACCCAAAAGAGCCAGTAAAGCATCAATTTATAACTGGCAGCACATATATATTCCCCAAATGGTTTCTTATTATATAATAAAACTTGCATATTATATTTATTATTTAAATCCATAACTGGTACTCATTCAAAGCTGAAAATCTTGCTTTTTTTGACCAGGCATGACTTTGGCAGGTTAGCTCCCTAGTCATGCTACTTGTATGTGTTTTTCATACAATGGTATTGAATTACTCCTCCTGTAAGTCAAATAAAATAACCACTGAGAACTTAATATTTGGTTGCACTGTCTCTTTGCTACCTGATGCAGTCACTAACTATTTCAGGCATCTTTTGGATCGATTGGTACAAGTTGGTTCATCAAAATGTAAGTTATACAATACAATGTAAAGTAAAACATTTTAGATTCTAAAACCTGTGAAGTGGGGAGTAACACATGATGTTTTAAAATTTCTAGAACATAATAAGCAGCTGGGTGTGACTGGATTTTATATTATTTTGTTTTGTTGTTTTTCTTTAATTTAAAAAGGATATTTTTAAGTAAAGAATTTTAAAAGTATAGCAAACTTTTATATCAATTTTAATTTCACCTAGATGTTAACAATATTACATACACTTTATTTCAGCAATCCAGTATAACTTTTTGCAATGATGAAAATGTTCTGTATCTTTGTTTTCCAATATGGTAGTTACTAGCTATATTTGGCTATTGAGCCTTGAAATGGGGCTACTGTGATATAGGAAGTAAATTTTTTTATTTAAGGCTAAGTTAAATTAAATTTTAATTTAAATGGCCAACATGTGATTAGTGGCTACCACATTAGACAGTACAACTTTAGAAGAATTATCATTTTTAATAGCATAAAAACACAGCCATTACAATGTCCATTTTCGTGTCTTGAAACATTACCCAGTGTGTCCAGACAAACAAGAAAAAAAATTACTGAGGGAAATAAAGTTGTTTGTAATTTCTTTGTTTAGTTTTAGGTTTACTTTATAAAGTAAGGCTAGACTTCCTATAAATGTTACACAAAAGTCACTGAATATATCAACATTTCCTATACCATGTGTCTTCCAGAAAGTACTCTATATACTTTTAATTAAAAACATAGCTACTACAAGACATCCTCAGAAGCAGTCAAAACTCTGATCTTTAATATCATATAAAAAGTCTGCTAAAATTTGTAAGAAATATAATATTTCTAATAGCTTTCTATAAAGCATGGTGTACACCTATCTTTGGTTAAAAATCCATCATTTTAAAGGAAAACAGTCAAAATTAAAGATCATTATGCCCTTGTTTTAAAATTCATGTAATTTATTCATGCCTGACTTATTCAAGATTTTTTATTTTTTTAGGAAAAATATATGCATTTCTTGATATGATTAAGAGGAAGGGAAGAAAATAAAATTAGACTATCAACAACCTAATGACTTCCCTATAAATCTATTACACCTAAAGCAATACAGTAAAAGAAGTATGATGAACATTGTTAATTTAATACAGGAAAAAAGTAGTTACTCCATTCCTGAGTGATTCAAATTTAACATGAAAAAGTACCAGGACCGGCAAAGTGCTAATAAGCTATCAGAAAGACCAAGATTTTCTTTCCATAAAAGCTATCTCTGATCAGCTTTGAAAAAACTAAAATGATGTCTCTGTGTGTGTTGGCAATGGCAGGACAGAGGATGCGGCAAGGGGGACCCCCGCGGGGGAGGTAAACCAGTGAGACCTTCTTAAAAAGATGGGCCAGGAAGAAATTACACACGGAGACTTAAAACTTCACAATATATGAAGAAAAACAACTAGACTGTCGAATATATATAATCCAAGCAGTTAGTTAATTTAATAAACATTATTTCTAAGAGAATTACTAAGCAAAAAAACTCAATTCTTGTCAAACAACACAGAGACACTGAAAATTTTTGGACAGTTGTAAAAAACAGACTTAGAATAATTTTCATTTTACCAAAGAATATTGATAGAAATTCATTCTCTTATGGACTGTAATTAGAATTTTACTTTGAAACAGTAGGAAAAATCTTACCTGTGATGTGCTATCAGCTGCTTTCTTATTAATAGAAGCATCTATTGTTTTGTTTGTCTGGTTTTCTGAGGAGTCAAAAAACAAAACAAAGCAAAACTCAGAGCTATTCTTAAAGGCACCTACAAAATGTGAAAGGATGGGTTGCTTTACATACAACAATTCATGTTAATTTTCTCCAATTTCTTTTTGTCTGTCAACATGTTACATATGTAAATAGATCCTCTCATAGACCACCACTACAAAATCTTTCAGAAGGACAAATTCATAATAGAGATCAAAACACTTCACATACTCATTAACCAAAAATTTTAACTCTAACCTAAGGAATATTGCAGGGAAACAATTTAAGACGTGTGTAACTTAAATGCTGTAACATGAATGGTTAAATAAAATATACTCCTTCCATACTATATACCTTTGGAGAAAAATAATTTAATAACATGGCAAAAATGTAATAAATTCACTAGAAAAATAGTTACAAACAGTGATTCTGATGAAATATACATGGATAATCTCAGTAGGTCAATCACAGATAATTCTTCTTTATTCAGTTTTCAATTAACTTGTGTTGAGTTTGTGGCATATGTGTGTGCATGCATGTATGTACACACACATGCACACACATACATATGAAAGTTGTATGTACAGAACTACAACTATATAGTTGTAAAAAAGATAGCTGAATGAAAAAACAGCACAGAAAAGAAACCAAGTCGGTTTTTCTGCCTCAATTTCTAAAGAGAAGGTATTACATTTTATCAAATGTCTTGAGCATCTACTGAGGTGATTAATCAGTCTTTTCTCTTTGGTAATGTAGTCAATTATATTAATAGGAATTTTCTAATGTTGAAACATCCCATCCTTGCTTTTTGTCAAAAAAAAAAACGTTGGTCAAAATATGGCACTCCTTTCATCTGTAAATCTTCATAACACATATATAAAGTAAACCATTTATATTAAAAAAACAAAACCAGAAACAGGAGACAGAACCATGTATTTCTACATATAAATCTGTATGTCAAAAAAATCAGGATAAATATCTACCTATTAAAAAAGAGGGTTTTCTAGGCTAGGCAAGTAAAAGGAGGCCCTTACAATTTCTCCCTACCCTATCTGAATTATCTTAGTTCCTTTCATAGGAAGAATATATATAATATATATATATAAAACTCTAACCTAAGGAATATCGCAGGGAAATAATTTAAGATATGTATAACTTTAAAAAGATATATACATATCTTTAATACCTTAAAATTACTTCATTTACAATGAATCAGCTTCTGTTCTGGACTGTGAAGTTCCTGAAATACTACTTAATAAAAAACGAATTCCAGGGTACTGATCCTACATGCTTGAGTATTCAATTACACTTATGACATTACCAAAACATCAGCAATTTACTACCAATTTTTAATACATATATACAATGTCAGAATACATTCATTTGGATTTAAAAGACATTTTCATTTTCAAATGAAAATAAAATGTAAATTCAGAGGCAAAGTAGGTGAGGGAGCTTCATTTTTATTTTCTGTTGAAATATCCTCATACAATTATCCTCAAGATTCAGAGAAGATTTAGACTGCTTAATAAAATGTTTTACTTCTTTACACACACACACACACACACACACACACACACACACACACACACTAATAACTATGAGAGTTTTGTTATCCAGAGTGATTCTTTGACCTAACTGTCTCAGGACAAAGAGTTAATTATTCACAGAGTTGTAATAATATTCCTTATTCTAGATTTTCAGTTAACTTCCCCTACCCCTTTATTACAGATTGTTTTCTTGATTCTTAATCATTTTATAGTCTCACTGCATCTTTTGTTTTCTTTTACTATAATATCTACTTTAGATAAATTCTGAAAGTAAAAAGTTACAAATCAATCTATCAAGCAATAAAATTGGCAGGGTGTAAAGTCAAAAATTGTATCTCAAATTCTTTCTGTCATATGGGAAACATCTCTATCTCTTTATTTTGAAAAGATATTGTCACTTTTTACCAACACTGCATTTTTACCAGAATAATAAAAAGGTTTTACAGGAGTGCCAATTAGTAGTATACCCTGGTAGGTGCTGGATAATGGTATGAAAATGAATGCAATGCAAGACCTTTAAATCATTTTTACAACACCATCTCTCATCCAGATCACTCCAAGAGCCTCCTAACTAGTCTCCCTAACTCTGTTTTTCCCCCTCTAAACCATTCCCCTCACTGCAGCCAGTGTTCATGGATGTCACACTCCTTCCTCTCTGTAAAAATCCTTTAAAACCCAATTTCCCACCATCTTTCCATTCACTCCATTCTCATACCATCCCAGATCTCCCATATCCTCTCACAGAAACCTTCATATCTTTACACTCATCACATTGATAATTAATTATTTATTTAATATCCAAGTTCCATATTTGATTATGAGCTTGGTTAGAATAGGGACTATTTTGTACATTTCTGTGTATCTGCAGGATTTTAGAACAATACAGGCATTCGATATTTTATGAATGAATGATATAAGCTATACTTTGGTCTCTAAATTTCCAAGTAGTCCTTAGGACAATTTTTACTTTACATTTTACAAAAAATATTGACTTACTCTATGGGGATATATGTATATAAAATACATACAAATGCATGCTGTCTAGTTATACAGTATATGTTCTCATTAAGTAAATAAAACGTACATAAGCACAGGATTTAAAACTAATTACTTTATCACATTAGGGATGTATTAAAGTTTGGCTTCAACCTTCATATTTAGCCAAAATTTGCTATTTGGCTTCAGCTTAGGCTTTGGCAAGCCTCAATAGCTAAATGCCTACTTTAATGCCATTTATGGCACCCCTAAAATTATGCATGGTCAAAGAACATATCATCTCATAGGATCTCATTCTAATTAACATTATGAACAACATAAAAACAAAGCTTATCATTAACATTTTTGGTTAATATCTAATAATTTACTTTCAAAAGTAGGTAAGCATTCTAAATAGAACTCAAAATGAAGATCTCCTTAATATAATTTATATATTAAAGTACATATAAATGTGTTAAATATATGTTAAAATATAAAATTTTAAGTATAACTATAAATGTATATTATCACAAAAGTAGACTGATGTTCTAATTAATAATAATGGGGAACTATTAATTTTATATACAAAAATAATCAAGGACAGTCAAGTAATTAAATAAATACAAAACAGACTAACTCATTACAACTAATAAAGCGCACTAAGCTAGATAACTTTGAGAAAGACATACCTTTTGTGTCAACAGATGTTCATAAAATGTTAACAGGATAATGAAACTGAATTACAATTCTGATACTGTAGAAGTATGTAGGGTACTTGCATTCATAACATTAAACAAAATAATCTTTCAAGTTCTTTATTTCTTTTCAGGCCATGGTCTTTCAGGGAAAGTTCTATATTTAAGAATATATCTTATCCTGTGACCATGAATTAAAAACAATGTCAACTAGGCTCAAAATTTCATAAAGAAGAAAAACTCCAGAATTTCATAAAAGAATGTCCATGATAATCATCTTCCACCTGACATATTAAAAAACAGTAATGACTGGAAGAAAAATAAATTAGAGAAATGTGAAGTAACCCCCCAAAATCTTGCTCATCACTGACCTCAATTAAAAGTAAGCATCTTTACCATATAAGGGTGTGATAGCAGATAATGCTAAAAAAATGGTTACTATACCATGCAAATATTTAATTTTAAATACTAATAATAATTCTATTTGAAATTTCAGATTTACTCTTATATCCCAGATGTTAATTGTATGAGGATGATATTCAGCTTCAGTCCAATATTAATTTTTAGCTGCCATTCATTTACTCTCTCAATAACTCTATGAAACACCATCACTATTTTATGAGAAAATATACTCAGAGGGCAAGTACACTACTAAGACTACATGAGAAATGAAAAAAAAACAAGGCTTCTATATCTCACTTGTAAGAGTAATTTGTGCTTTATAATCTGTTTCTTATATTTCATGGTCACTTCCTACATCAGTAAGACAGATACTATTAGCAATTTCATTATATACATGAAGCCTAGGCTCTCTTTCCTGTCTTTCCAAAAGCAGTGGGGATAAACGTGAAATCAGAAATGAAGAATAAGCAAGTTCAAGAATGCATAAAAAATGTATGCTTTTTAAGAACAAGGAAGACATAGAGTTTTACAGATTTTAAAAACAGTAACAATCAAGTTCTCCTTTTTGCAATACTTCAAAGTATATATACATATGCAAACATAATCATGTAATATGTCATATGGGAAAATATATAAAAGAGAAAACAAAAAGCAAGCAAACATTCTGTAGTAAATTAAAGAGGGAAGACCTACTTTTAAACCACTCAAATTTGCAAGATATGAATGATGAATGCACAGAGGATTTTTCCAAATGGGTAGAGAAGATATGTGGTTTTTATTTTCTTCTTATTAGCATATATTATGTCAATTAGATACTTTAAAATATACTTGCTCTATTCAGATATATCTGAAAAATGTATTAGAAAAGTAATTCATAATGCTTGCTACAAAGCCTAAATTAAAAATTCGCACAGATTAGGAAAACTAGTAAAAGATAAATTACAAATGCTAACTTCTCACTCAAAATAAACTCTCTCTCAAATCCCACTGTAACATCATTTCTCTTAGGTAACAAAAATCTTACTAAAAATAATCTCTGTGAAAATTCTATTTACTCTGTTCTTCCAATCATGCTAGTCACTTACACACACACACACACGTGTTCAATTACCTATAGACTATTAACATGCTTGCATTTCTGTTATTAAACCTCCATACTGACTTACCAATTCTTGTGGTGCTAGTGCCGCTCTGTTCTGCAGGAGATGAAGTACTAAAAGCAGAAATTGGAATTTTCATCTGTATAGGGCCTCGATTATTTGATGGACTATAGAGTCCTGATGGGCCTACTGTGGGTAAAGAAGTCCTTGTGGCTTGTACAATAGAGTGCGCTGTTGGAACAGCCTGTACAGCAAGTGTTGTTCCTAATGGTGCAGCACTGGCAGGAGAATTCCTTTGAATACTAGGACTGGGCACAGAAGGAACGTTGTTTGGTTTAGTGGGGTTTGGCAAGGATGGCAAAGATACTGGATTTTTGGTAAGACCACTCATTGTAGGTGGGCTTTGTACAGAAATGAATTCAACGTTGCCAGATGGTTGATTGGTCACTAAAGTCCCTGGATGGCTCTGTAGGAGCTGAGGTTGGGAGGATACGGCAACAGGTACATGCAAAATCACTGGTAAAGACTGTAAAGAGATTGTAGGTTGGGGATTTCCACTAGGCACCTGAGTAGAAGCAACTACTGTAGCTGTGTTGGGTGCAGGAAGAACTGACGTTGCTGTCAGAGAACCCGAAGTCACTGGAGGCTGCAATTTAGGTTGACTACTGACAACTGTTGGAGGAGTGACAAGATTGGTTGAAGATACTATAAAAAGAAAAAAGAAGTCTCAGTTTAAATAGCTATTTTTATCAGCTAAGATAATATAATACAAATTTGATGTATTGCAGTATATACAGTAAAGTCTCTCATAATTAAATTTTTAATTCAAGATTTAAATCCTTGACTTCTTAGATTATCTGTAGAAGCATTTTTGCATCTGTATTTGGTACATTATGAAAACAGCACATGTTTTATGATTAAGGAAGAGGACTGCTATCTCTGTATAAAAAGAGTCTCTGAAAATTATTATACTTACTTCAGAGTAACTAGCTGGAAAAACAACTAAAAAACATTGAAAACTAGGTAAAATTGTATAGACAATTTTGAAAGTACATTAAAAATATTATAAATGCCTTAGAACACTGGCAATACATAAACTAGAAAATCTAGAAAGAGTACCATTAATGAATAACAGGTAAACCTGGTGATGGTATTTTGTCATTTGGACAATGTGAAACCTCTGTCTGTGGATCAAAAATTTTACTGGATTCCCTGGGGAGGAATTGGTGAGGAGAGGCTGTCTCTATCAACACTCTATTGACATTATGTGATATGGAAAAATAGCATGGTGAAGATGAGAGATGAATTAAGGAGCAGATAACAAAGAGCAGAGAAAATCAAAATGCTTGTCACTGTAGTTTTATAGTCATTTTAGTTCAACCATTTGTGTTTATTCTCATTTGAACAGGTTTAAAATCAATGACCAAGTTTCTTCTCAATGATTTGTAGTCTTTGCAAAATCATAGGCACGCTAGAGCAGCAATTCTCAAGGTGCAGTCCAGGGAGACACCTGGGGATTACTGAGACCCTTTCAGGAAGTTTGAAATGTCCAAACTATTTCCATAACAATAATAAAACATTATTTGACTTTTTCACTGTGTAGATATTTACAATGATGGAGCAAAAGCAATGGTGAGTAAAACTTTTGATGTCTCAGTATAAAAATCAAGGTAGTCGTACCAAACTTTAATGCACTTTTATCACTGCATTCTTTAACACCACATGTGCACAGTAAAAACCACACAAAATCAGTTTCACTTAAGAATGTTCATTATGAAGTAGTAAAAACTACTAATTCTATTAAATCTCAATTCTTGAGTATAGTCCGTCTTAATATTTTATGTGAAGAAATGGGAAGTACACATAAAGCATTACTGCTGCATGCCAAATAAGGATGGCCGGCTCAAGGAAAAGTGCTTGTAAGACTGGCTGAGTTGTAAGCTGAGCTAACAGGCTTTTTTAATGGAAAACCACTTTTACTTGAAAGAATTACAAGCATACTGTGGTTATTCACACTTGGGTACCTGGCAAATATTTTCTTGAAAATAAACCAAATACGGCAGTCACTTCAAAGAAAATGACCAACAGTATTTATTGGCAATAAGAAAATTTGAGTTTTAAAAAACAAAAATTAGAACTTTGGAAAATATGTCTACCTGCCACTGAGGGCATGACAGCTTCCCAAACCTTTAAAGACTTGTCTGAGAAGAACTGATAGTGAAATAAATAAATATGATTTTTTTTTTTTTTTTTTTTTTTTTGCGGTACGCGGGCCTCTCACTGTTGTGGCCTCTCCCGTTGCGGAGCACAGGCTTTGGACGCACAGGCCCAGAGGCCATGGCTCACGGGCCCAGCCGCTCCGCAGCATGTGGGATCTTCCCGGACCGGGGCACGAACCCGTATCCCCTGCATCGGCAGGCAGACTCTCAACCATGCCACCAGGGAAGCCCCAAAATATATGATTTTAAAAATATATATATTTATTAATGAAATGTGTCAACATTTGGAAGACTTAGAAAACTCAGTGAATATTTTCCAAATGATCAGTGATATTAGTAAAAGATCCAAGATCCATCTAAGTACAAGATAGACAAATTAATTTTAATGAAAAATTTAGAAAAGTTTATTGGTGTGGTTTCTGATTCCACTTTGTAACTAACCTTTAAGAAACTACTACTTGCTGTATCAAAGAAGAATATCCACAATTCACTAAAAGGGCTAGGCCTTTTCCAGCTACATATTTGTGTGAGGCTGAATTTTCTTCACATATTTCAACTATAACAACAAATTGCAACAGATTGAATGCAGATGCAGATATGAGAATCCAGGTATCTTCAGCCATCTTAATGTTTTAAGTGAGGTATAAAAGAGATTTATAAAAATTTAACACAATAACACTCTTTTTGTTAATTTTTTTAAAGCTTGGAAAAGAGCTACTTTTCATCAAAACATGTTACTTATGGTTCATAATATAGGTTTGTAATCATTTTAAAGTGAATAAATAAACATTAAAAAATTTTGTTTTAATTTTCACCATAGTAAATATCAATTAATACACCCACATAAACAAAGCTCTTTGGATTCTTAATAATTTTTAAGATTATAAGGGGATGTGAAGACCCAAAAGTTTGAAAACCACTACAGTATAGATCTGAATTTCTGTATTTTCATGCATATCTGCGATCCTGATTTTTAAATAAACTTTGTGCTTAGCACTCAGTTTTACATAATTGTGCTCAGTTTCTTAGTCCATTTCAACCTCAAAAGAACGTAAGAAAAGAGAACCAAAACCTTCAATTCCTAAGAAAATGTATTTCAGTGTTCAGAATATTACCTGTATTCACAGGGGTTTGAAAGGATGGCGGTGTGCTCTCGCTTATATTTCTTTTGGACTCCAACATCTGTCTCACTGTGTTTGCATTTCTATGAAATATATATACACACAAATGGTCACTTGATATGCCATTCTAGGGGATACCTATTTATGTATAGAGAAAGCAGTGGCCCCTTGGAAAAAAGGGTGGCTAGACTTGGATATTAAAGCATTAAACTGAGAGTGAATGCAGTGAAGCAAAGCTGGCACAAAGATTTTGGAATGCTGGGGTCTACAGCATTAGGGGAGAGTCTTCCTTCTATATTCTATGTCCTCAATACTTTAACCTGAGAACCAAATGTAGGTCCGAATATCTGCACACATTGGATTTTATCACCCTGACGAAAGCATTTCTCAATTACTTAAGATAATACTATTTAACAAGAAAGCCTTATAATAAATTAGCAAAATCAATATCCACAGGTGAACAATTACAACAAAGCAAAAAAGGAAGCAAATATACTTAATCCAGTATACCAAACACTTATCTCTACATAAATATACAGAATCACATTCCAAGATTTTTCTGCAAAGAAAATCAGAACCTTGGTCTCTTAATTAAAAACTTGATAAATAGACTGTTTACAATTCTCACCTGTAGGGCACACTGTTATTGCTGCTGACATCAACTACGGACTTTCCTGGTGATACAGGTGGGTTTGGTGGATTCTGGGGGAGAAAAATACCAAGGTAAAATAAAACCCAATTCACAAGGGATCTTTTAAAATAAGACCTTTAAATGCCTTGTCAATATGTTATCTGTTATTTCTCTAATATAGTGGAAAATCTTACTGAGAAAAAAAATTTAAATCTTGGCATTGCCACTTGTTAAGCCCCTTACACAAATTACTCAGTCTATTGACACAACTGCTTATCATATAAAAAGTGAATAGAATAATTCTTAAACCTCAGTTTTTGATATGAGTAAATAAAATAGAGAATATGAAAGTACCTTATATGTTCTAACGGTTCCATAAACATTAATATGAATCTAAAGAATAATTAGACACTCATTCAATAAATATCTAGTGAATGCCTACTATATATCAGGCAGATCAGGCATGATTACAAGCAGAAACTCAACAAACAAGGGAAGTATTTTTCCCCAGAAGTAACTGATTGCCAATTAAGTGGTATCCTAGGTCACAAATCAAAATTATATTTACAATTTTTGTTTAAAAAATAAATACTTGCCACTATGTGACTTATAATTTCATAAAAAGATGTCCCAATTCTAAACTTCAGAACAAACTAATTTAACCCTTTTCTGCTCCCCAAAACAGGGAATATAGAAAGAGAATTCTAATATTTATATGCTAATTACCATTATTTGGGCCTCCATCATTAATGACACTATCATCATTTATTTCTTAAATTGAGAAAAATAAATAACTCCACTCAAGAGTTAATTAAGTATAATAATACATATAATATTAAACAAAAGGTGGTAAGAGCTTAGGATCACATCAAGCAGATGCCGCTAATCACTCTTCTCAACAACAAATATATCTTGCTGCTTTTTATAGGATAAAAGGATGATTTTAACCGAACAGTATAGTGTTGTACTAGTTATCTGTGTAGAGGAGACAAAAGATAAAGAATTAAGATAAACTGTTCTAACCTGGCTGTGGACGCAAAAACATTTGAAATAAATAGAAAAGCAAATGAAAGTAACACTGTAGTATCACTCGAAAAAGTTTAAAAATTTTAGGGGAAAGAAATGCATCTTCTAACAAGTCTTTGAGTAATTAGTACACTCAAAATAGTTAAAATGAAGGTAAACAACATTTCAGGGAAAACAAAAAAACAAAAAAGGAGCAGTATAAGCATAATAAATAAGCATAACAGGTCTTAGAGTCATCCGATGGAGGACCTTAAACACTACAGTGTGGTGACATCAGCAAGATGGCAGAATTGGAAATCCTATACCCTCCTTCCCTCATGAAGACAATGATTTAGCAATATAAGAACCAAATTTCACTTGTAAGAAGTCCAGAAACCTGTTGAGAGATTATAGAACCCCAAGTGAAAGCAAGCCCCAAAAGAGATATATGGTAGTGGGTAGGAAAGTCTGCTGCTCTTACCTACCATACCCCATACCCTTCCTTGCACAGTGTGGTGCAATCAAGAAAAAATTCCCAACAACTGTCCTCTCCTTTGGGAAGGAAAGAGAAGAGTGGAATTTGCATGCAATATTCTGGCTTTTGGGGGTACTGATAAGGCACTGGTTTCAGTCTCACCTGGCTTGGATAAAGCATCACAAGTTGGATGTCTGGGGACTAGATGAGAACAAAGGTGAACCCCTTGGCTTGGTACCAAACCAGAAAAATTGCAGTAACACAGACAGACAACAGGGGTAACTCCAATATCATGGCTTGCTAAAGCAGCAGCAAGACTGCAATATGGAAAGTAGATACCAGGTAAGGGATGGGAATTTCCCAAGTAGAAATAGATAAACCTCTTCAGATGGGAGATACATGCACAAGCTACAAGAAAATGCATCTTTAAAAATAGGTTTGAGAGGACACCAGAGTATCTACCCAGACTGACTAGTAAAGGTCTTCATCTGTATAAAGATATTCCAAAAAGATGGGGAGGGTATTTTTTCAAATGCCCTGATTTCAACAAAAGAGAACCAGACATACAAATAAACAGGGAAATATGTATCAATCAAAGAAATAAAATTCCAGAAACTGAAGAAACAGATCTATGAACTACCCAACAAAAAATTCAAAATGAGTAACATTAAGATGCTCAATGAGATAAAAAAGAACAGAAAACGAAATGAAATCAGGAAAACAATGCAAGAAGAAAAAGAAACTTTATAATAGAACCAATAGAAATTCTGAAGCTGAAGAATACAATAACTGAATTGAAACCTTTACTAGAGGGGATCAAAACCAGACTGTATCAAGTAGAATAAAGAATCAGCAAACCTGAAGACAAGTCACTTGAAATTATTGAGTTAGAGCACCAAATAGAAAAAAGAACGAAAAAAGTAAAGACAGACTAAGGGATTTATTAGACACCATCAAATGGACCAATATACAAATTTCGGAGACCAAGAATGAGAAGAAAGAAAGTGGGCAGAAAGCCTACTTAAATAATAGCCAGAAACTTCCCAAATTTGAGGAAAAAACTGACAAATTCAAGAAGGTGAAAAACTTCCAACTGGAATTAACTCAGACCTACACTAAGAAACATTATAGTCAAGCTGTCAAAAGTCACAAAGATTTTAAAAGGAGAAAGAGAAAAACGACCCGTCACGTTTAAGGCAGCTCCCATAAGATTATCAATGGTTTTCTCAGCAGAAACCTAGCAGGCCACAAGGGAGTGGACTGACATATTCAAAGTGCTGAAAGAAAAAAACTGCCAAGCAAGAATACCATAACCAGCAAAACTATCATTAAAAAATGAAGGCAAAATTAGTATTTTCCCAGTAAATAAAAAGCTGATGGCATTCATCACCACTAAATCCACCATACGAGAAATGCTAAAAGGAGTCCTTCAAGTAGAAATGAAAGGACACTAGACAGCAACTTGAAAGCAAATGAAAATATGAAATTCTCTGGTAAGAGTAAATATACAAACAAATGCAGAATCCTGCATTACTGTAAAGTTGGTGCAAAAATCACGTAATTCTGGTACAGAATTTAAGTATAAAATATAATTGTAAATCTATGTTAAAGTATACACAATACAAAAAGATATAATGTATGATATCAATAACATAAAGTAGTGGGAAGGAAAGATGTGACTGAAGTTGTTACTAGTTTAAAATAGGTGTAAACTTAAGATATTTTATGTAATCCCCATGGTAATGACAGAGAAAATACCTATAGAAGATACACAAAAAAATGAGAAATGAATTAAAGCACTGACACTACTAACTAATTAAAAAAATAAACAAAACACACATGAAGTAAGCAAAAAATGAAGACAGACAAAACAGCTCAAAGACAACAGAAAATATTCAACAAATGGCAATAATAAGTTTGTCCCTACAATAATTACTTTAAATCCAAATGGATTAAATTCTCCATAGAAAGATATACCCTGGCTTAATGGATTCAATAAAACAACAGCAACAAAACAAAAACAAAAAAAAACCAAGGTCCTGCTATATGCTGTCAACAAGAGGCACAATTTAGGTCTAAAGACACAAACAGGCTGAAAGTAAAAGTAAGGAAAAAGATATTCCATTCAAATGATAAGCAAAACAAAGTAGAGGTGACCATACGTATTTAAGATAAAATGAATTTGAAATCAAAAACTATTACAAGAGACAAAGAAAAACACTATATAATGAAAAGTCAACTGACCAGATATAACATTTATAAATATATATGGACATGTCACCTATGCTCCCAAATATAGGATGTAAAAATTGTGTTTTTTTACAGAAAACCAGAAACACCATAATAGCAGGCGTCTTCAGTACATCATTTTATATAATGGATAGATGTTCCAGACAGAAAATAAGTAAGGAATCCCTAGAAATGAACAAGACTAAAGATCAAACAGACAAATGTAGAAATTTTCACCCAACACACATTCTCCTCAAGCACACACAGAACTATCTCCAGTATAGATCATATATTAGGTCACAAAACGAGCCCGAACACATTTAAAACGATGAAAACCATACCAAATATCTTTGTGAATCACAATGGAATAAAACTTGAAATCAACATCATAAGGAAAATAGAAAAAAGTCACCAATATGTGGAAAACTTTTAAAAATCCAGTGAGTAAAATAAGAAATCACAACGGATACTAGAGAATATCTGAGATATACGTAAACAAAAACATAAATTTACGGGAAAATTGATGCAGCAAAAGTAGTACTAAGAGAAAAGTTTGTGGTGGTAAATGCTTACAAAAAAAAAAAACACACCTCAAATCAACAGCCTAACTTTACACCTCAAGGAACTAGAAAAGAAAAAAACAAGCTAAACTCCAAGTTATAAGAAGAAAGGAAACAATAAAGATTACAGGGCTTCCCTGGTGACGCAGTGGTTGAGAGTCCGCCTGCCGATGCAGGGGACACGGGTTCGTGCCCCGGTCCGGGAAGATCCCACATGCCGCGGAGCGGCTAGGCCCTTGAGCCATGGCCGCTGAGCCTGCGTGTCCGGAGCCTGCGCTCCGCAACGGGAGAGGCCACAACAGTGAGAGGCCCGTGTACCGCAAAAAAACAAACAAACAAACAAAGATTACAGCAGAAATAAATGACATAGAGAATACAAAATCAATAGAAAAAAATTTAAAATTGGTAAAACCTTATCTAGATTACCTAAGAAAAAAGAAAGAAGGCATAAATAAACAAAATCATATATGAAACAGGAGGCATTATAACTGATGTCATGGAAAGAGAAGGATCATAAGACACTACTGTGGCAACAAATTGGATAATCTAGAAGAAATGGATAAATTCCTAGAAATATGCAACCTACTAAGACTGAATCAAGAAGAAATTAACTTGAACAGACCTAAACAAGTACAGAGATTGAATCACTAATCAAAAACATCCTAACAACCAAAAAAGTCAAGTACCAGATGGTTTCACTGGAGAATTTACCAGACATTTAAAGAAAATCAACAACAGCCCTTCTCAACTCTTCCAAAAAATTGAAGTGGAGGGAACACTCCTAAACTCAATTTATGAAGCCCACATCATCCAGATACCAAAGCCAAAGACACCAAAATAAAAGAAAATTACAGGCTAATATCCCTGATAAAAATATATACAAAAATTCTCAACAAAATGCTAGCATATAAAATTCATCAGCACATTAAAAAGAATTACACAACATGGCCAAGTAGAATTTATCCCTGGAATACAAGGATAGCTCAACATATGAAAAACAATCAACGTAATACTCCACATTAAAAGAATAAAGGGAAAAAGAAACCACATGATCTTCTCAATTGTTGCAGAAAAAGCATTTGACAAAATTCAACACCTTCTCATGATAAAAACACTCGACAAGTTAGGAAACTACCTCAATATTAAAAAGACCATATGTCAAAAGCCCATAGCTAATATCATACTCAATGGTGAATAACTGAAAGCTTTCCCTCTAAGATAAGGAACAAGGTAAGTTTGCCCTCTCTCACCAATTTCTTCAACATGACACTGGAAGGGCCTCACAAGGGCAATTAAGCAAGAAAAATAAATAAAAGGCAGCCAAATCAAAAGGAATAAAAGTATCACTGTTCACAGACGACATCTTATATTCAGATAACCCTAAAGAGGCCACACACACACGAAAAAGTCTGAACTAATAAATGAATTCAGCAATGCTACAGGATAGAAAATCAACACGAAAAATCACTTACATGTGGAATCTAAAAACTAAGACAAACTAGTGAATATAACAAAAAAGAAACAGACTCATAGATATAGAGAACAAACTAGTGGATACCAGTGAGGAGAGGAAAGGGGAGAGGGGCAAGATAGGGATAGGAGATTTAAAGGCACAAACTATTATGTATAAAATAAATAAGCTACAAGGATATATTGTACAGCTCAGGGAATATAGCCAATATTTCATAACAACTATAAAGGGAGTATAACTTTTAAAAATTGTGAATCACTATGTTGTACACCTGAGATTTATATAATATTGTAAATAAACTATACCTCAACAACAAAAAAGAAATCCGATGTCTATATACAAACAATGAGCAATCTGAGAAAGAAATTAAGACAATAATCCCATTACAATATCACTAGAAAGAATAAAATATTTAGGAGCAAATTTAACCAAGACAGTAAAAGACTTTTACACTGAAAACTACAAAACCTTGTTGAAAGAAATAAAAGACACAAATAAATGGAAAGACATATTCATGGGGATTGAAAGACTTAATATTGTTAAAATGTCCATCTCATCCAAAGCGGTCAAAAGTTTCAATGCAATCCCAACCAAAATCCCTGTCGTTTTTTGCAGAACTAGGAAAAAGCATCCTAAAATTCATATGGAATCTCAAGAAACCCTGAATTGCCAAAACAAACTGAAAAAAGAACAATGCTGAAGGCTTCATACCTCCTGATTTTAAAAGCTACAGTAATCAAAACAGTTCAGTGCTGAAATATAGACAGACACATAGACCTGTGAAACAGAATAGAGATCCCAGAAATAAACTCTTATATATACACTCAAATGATGTTCTACAAGGGTGCCAAGGCTACACAATGGGGAAATGACAGTCTTTTAACAAATGGTGTGAAAACTGGATATCCAAATGCAAAAGAATGAAGTTAGACCATTAAACCATACACAAAAATTTATTCCAAATGGATTAAAGACCTAAATGTAAAACCTAAAACTATGAAATTCCTAAGAGAAAGCATAGGGGGAAGCTTCATGACAGTGGATTTGGCACCGATTTCTTGGATCAAAGCAAAGGCAACAAAAACATAAAAAGACAAAGGAGATTACATCAAACAAAATTTTCTGCACATGAAAGGAAACAATCAACAGAGTGAAAAGGAAACCTATGGAATGGGAGAAAATAACTGCAAATCATGTATCTGGTAAGGCGTTAATATCCAGAACATATAAAGAACTCCTACAACTTAACAACTAAAATGCAAGTAACCAGATTTTAAAATGGCCAAAGGCCCTGAATAAACATTTCTCCAAACAAAATATGCAAAATGACCAACAAGCATATGAAAAGATGCTCAGCATCACTAATCAGAGAAATACAAATCAAAACCACAATGAGATACAGCCTCACTTCCATTAGGGTGGTCACTATCACAAAACAGAAAAAAACAAGTGTTGGCAAGAATATACAGAAATTGGAACCCTTGTGTCCTGCTGATGGGAATGTAAAATGGTGTGGCTGCTAAAGAAAAGTCTGGAGGCTCCTCAAAATAATAATCACAGAATTACCATATGACCCAGCAATTTCACTTTTGGGTATATATATCCAAGACTTTGATCTCAAAGAGGTCAAAGAGGTCACACCAATGTTCATTGCAGCATTATTCGTAAGAGCCAGGAGTTGAAAGCAGCCCAAATATCCATCAATAAATAAACGGATAAAGAAAATGTGGTTTATACATACAATGGAGTATTATTCAGCCTTAAAAAAAGGAAATCCTGTCACATGCTGTAACACAGATGAACCTCAAGGACATAATGTTTTGTGAAACAGGGTAGTCACAAAACAACAAATACTGTATGACTGCACTTATGAGATATCTAGAGTAGTCAAAATCATGGAAACAAAGTAGAACAATAGTTTCCAGGGGTTAAAGGGGACGGGAAATGGGAGTTGTTCTATGGGTACAGTTTCAGTTTTGCAAGATGAAAAATTTCTAGAGATCTGTTACACAACAATGTTAACACAGGTAACACTACTGAGTTGTAGAGTTAAAAATGGTAAATTTTATGTTAACTATTTCTATCATAATTAAAGTAAAAAGAATTTAAAATATTTTTAATAAAAAAATTGAAATGTAGGATTTAGATTCAATCTAAAATTTGTTTGAGAATCAATTATGTCATTGATTTTCATAGATAAAGGATGAGAAATATCTTGATATTTATTTTACAGTAAAAAACTAGAAAGGATGCAAGTTAAAGATATCAGTCATAGAGCAGTAAAATAGATTAGATTATGCGTGTGGTCTTAATAGCAAACTGCCTATGAGGATTTTCTATTCTTTCAGAAATTAACAGAAAATGTTTTAAGACAAACCTGAATAGTGGGGTTCACTATTAACTGGTTAATATCAAAGGACCAAGGAACAAATCTAAATAGAAGAAAAGCATCTGAAGTGTCATTGTTTGTTTAGTTATTTTCGTAAGGGGGATAAAGTTCTAAACATTCTTTCTATAAGTCTTATTTTTAAAACATAGCAAGACACAGATGTAAAAGTACAGTGGATACTATAATTAAAGGGAATTAAACATGAAACTACAAAATCTTTGAAATTTCTACAAATCTCTCTCACAAGAAGAAAACATTAACAAGAATGAGTTAGAAAGATGTCCAAGTTTTGAAATTTAAAATTGGCCTTATTCACAAACTAAAGAAGGAAGGAACAAAATTTGAAAAACTGAATACTACACCTTAACATTTCCTTCAAGTGCCACACATACTAACTGTCCAAATTAATCTTTTCCAATCTTTAGGAATTACACAGTATTTGTCCTTATTTCCATACCAGTTGTAGCCCTTCAAGACAAACTTTTCAGGCATTGTAATATTTTCATTTTTATTCCTTAAGGTCTCTGCCTATCTTCTTTAACTAAACAAACAAGACTTGGAAAGTAGCTCTGAGAACAAATTTGATATGCACAAACACTGGAAAAGTACATGGTGGGCAGCACTGTTTAGTTCAGAGACAGGATGAGAGGAAAAAATGGAAATTCATATTGCACAAAACAATGGAAAAATTTCAAACCCCTATATTTGGTTGATGCATAGCAAATAAAGGTTAAACAAAGATTTATACCAATTTTCTAATATAAGAAATAAAACAGCTTAGTTTTTATACTGTGACAAAAAAACAAAGCTGAGAAAGTGGAGTTTAAAATCAGAGAATTAATTACATCATCAAAGAGGACCATAATTAAAAAATCTTTGGCTGTGGCCAAATGAGGGTTTGATGAGACTAGCCTGTGTAAACAAAGATAAAAACTATCAGTTGTTCAAGGAAAGAGAGAAATCGGAGCTTAAAAAGTTTAGTTAAAAGAATACAGAGATGCAGAAGAGATTTGTAGTTGCCAGGGTACAGGGAGTGAGGGTAGGGTTAAAGCAAGGTTGAAACTATAAAAGAACAGCATGAGGGACTCCCTTTATGGTGAGGGAACAGTTCTGTACCTTGACGGTGGTGGTAGGTTATATAAATCTATACATGAGATCAAACTGCATAGAAACACACACACACACACACAAATTAATTCGTGTAAAAACTGGTGGAAACTGGTATGGTCTACAAAACTATTTAGTAGAATTGTACCAATTTCTTGGTTTTGATATTGTACTACAATTATAGAAGATTTCACCATTGGGGGAAGCTGAGTGAAGGGTTCATAGGAGTCTACATATTATTGTTGCAACTTCCTGTGTATCTATCATTATTTCAAAATAAAGTTTGTTTTAAAAAGTCAAGTAGGGCTTCCCTGGTGGCTCAGTGGTTGGGAGTCCGCCTGCTGATGCAGGGGACACAGGTTCGTTCCCCGGTCTGGGAGGATCCCACATGCCACGGAGCGGCTAGGCCCGTGAGCCATGGCCACTGGGCCTGCGCATCCAGAGCCTGTGCTCCGCAACGGGAGAGGCCGCGGCAGTGAAAGGCCCGCGTACCAAAAAAAAAAAAAAAAAAAAAAAAAAAAAAAAAAAAAAAGTCAAGTAAAGAAGATATGAAAATGATTCAAGACAGAAAAATCCTACAGTAATAATGACTACTACTGAAATAATTATTATTGGCAATTACTATGTCCCAGGCAATGGAGATATCAAGACACAAAGAAAGGTAACTTGCTCAAATGATTAAAAAAAAAAAAAAAAAAAAAAGAGGTAGCAAAGAAAGAAATTCAACTAAAAACAATACTGCAATGTACAAGTGCTATACTAAAAATACATATTACTGAATAACTAAGGAAACAACAAAAGCAAAAGTGTGACTACAGACTACAGTTTGTGTGCTATACTATGACGCTTGGACTAAACTACATGGGGGAAAAAAGGAAGAGGAGAACCAGGCTACTTGAGGCAGTGTAATACTAAAACATTTTAGAGGAAATAATAGTCTAGACTAGGACACTGGCAAGTACAGGCATACCTCGTTTTATTGCACTTCGCATTTTTTACAAATTGAAGGTTTGTGGCAACGTGCGTCAAGCAAGTCTATAGGTACCATTTTTCCAACAGTATTTCCTCACTTTGCGCCTCTGTGTCACATTTTTTGGTAATTCTTGCAATATTTCAATATTTTATATTATTATTATATTGCTATGGTGATCTGTGATCAGTGATTTTGACGTTACTGTCATTGTTTTTTGTTTTGTATTTCTTAATTAAGGTATATACATTGTTTTTTTAGACACAATGCCATTGCTCACTTAATAGACTATAGTGTAGCATAAACATAACTTTTACTTTATTTTAACGAAAAATTTTTTTACAAATTTGTGACTCGCTTTATTGCAATAATCGCTTTACTGCAGTGATCTGGAACTGAACCTGCAATATCTCCAAGGCATGCCTGTATGTAAAAAGAGAAACATGGTAAGGCAAATCCCCAAAACATAATTTTAAAGATGGATAGAAAATACAATTTCAAGAATGCCTTATATAAATAGATTAATATGTACTGATGTATGAAAACAGTGAGGATTAGAAATGGTTAATAATTAGTTCTAGAGCAGCAGCTCCGGAAACAACATGCAGGAAGTGCACAGTATGAAAGCAAATTTCAGACCTGTAATAAAGAGTTTCCTCCTAAATCAGCACTTCCTAATATTACCACTTAAGGCTAAATATTAATTTTGCAAGAATAGAAATTCTTACTTCTTGTCTTTTCTTAAGATCTTCTTTGGCTGCTCCGAAGCGTTTGGTTAACCTGGCTATCTTGGCCTAAAAAGAGCAAAAATGAGATGGAAATCAAATGGCATTATAGTATTAAAAAGGAACCCATGCATATATAACAAGAAACCCACAGGTAATAGGATCCTCAGAAGATAGCTAACAGCAAAGAAAATAAGGCAAGTTGACTGTAAAACATATATTTGAAAAATACAGAAAATCATAACAAAAACGTAAATACTCTTAATTTTATAAGATTGGCTTTTTTCCTCCTTGAACTGTGGATGTTTGCTCACAAACCAGTATATTTCTGAATATGTGTGCTTGCGTTTGTTATTTTTTAACACAGTTGTAACCACACTTAATTTTCTCACTGAGAAGTGTATAGTAAGCATATATATAAATACCTTACTGATAGTACATATGAGTATATGTATAATATATTGAATCATTAGTTATACAGTCTCTTTCCTACTGGATGTGTTCAACTGTTTCTTAACTAACTGCTGTAGTCAAATAACATGCAATTAATAATTTTGTTCTTTCAGATTACTTACTTAAGCTACATTCACAGAGGTGGAATTCCTGAGACAGAGTATATTTTTAAGGCTCCTGTCTAAATGCTTTTCAGACAGGCTTTGTTAATTTACACTTTCAATAGCAATGTATAAAAATGTTCACATGATATTACTCTTTGAAGCATTTAATTTCATATTGTGTTAACCTTTAATAAACTGACAAAAATGTTACCTTCTTAGTGTTAACATTTGTCAGTGAGATTATTTTATTAATCATTTGTACTGCTTATTAAACACTGTCTGATCACATATTTTGCCCACATACATATTCATAAAAATTTAATACCAGAGGCAGAAAGGAAAAAAAATAGAAAAATTACCCCATCACCACATGAATATTTTCTTTGTATTTATTTCCTTTAAGTCTTTTACTAAGGCATTGCTATGATACTCAATTGTTTTTCAATGCCGCTGTCATTTTATGATAAATATATTTTTAAGAATTTTAAACTTCTGAGTGCGTTCATGAGGCCTGCCTAAGGAAGTGCTCTTCCAGATAATTTCAATTAGCCAATACAATCATATCATAAAAAGAAAATATTATTTACTTTTAAAACCTTCTTTCCCAAAATAGTCACTTCTAAAGGAGACCCCAAAACTTTAAAAGTATTCAAGTCCACCGATATGGGCTAGGCAATCAATTACCTATGACTCCCAAGGTGAAGATTTTCCTCAGGACTTAATTATTTATGCATATTATTAACACCTAAGGACATGTACAGCACAATTTTTAAAATTCTTAATATGGATTTACCTTCCTGTAACTAAAATATTTCAAGTAATTTTTTCAAGCAAGGTATATGAGAAAGTATTTTCTGTACTCCAACTTATACAAGAATGTCTTTCATTTTTTCTTTTGGCAGGCTACCTGGTAGGTATTCTATAAATTGCATAATATGTACAGTATTATTATTTGCCCTTAAAAACGAAAGCAAATTTAAAACATTATTTTGTATATGTTATATTTGGAGAGGTCTAGAAGAATAAACACCAGAGCTAACGGTGGTTACCTCTGGAGGCTATGATTGGCAGGCAGTGTAAAGAGAGCTTCAATTTCATGTCATATACACCTATAGTATTCAAATATTTCTTTAAAAAATTTTTTTATCACTTCAAAATTTAAACTACTGGCAGAGGAAAAAAATAACAAAATTTAGACACACACATGCTTTCTTCTGCCATTTAATATTATAAAAAAGAAATCAAAGAGCAGACTTTTTGTGTTGTTTTAATCTAGGGAAACTACAGTTTTTAAATTATAATTCAAAATATCTGTCATAATATGTCTAAGATTGGGTCTCTTTTTCTGGCAAGTATTCTGTGAAATCTTTTAAAAACTCTATAAACAAGTCATTTGTTTAGTAAAGGAAGGTAATATTCTATTACTATATCTTTGATTACTACTACTATTCCATTTGCTCTTGGTTTCTTAGGCATATCTATCATTTCTTGGATAATGGCACAATGATACCTGTTGAAAAGTTGCATAAATTGTTGGGATTCAGACACACTGGGGCCTTGTTTAGCAAACTATGCAAACCAAGAATTTCTTTGTTATGTACCAAGGAATATCTCAGGAAATAATTCTGTGTGGAAAAAAAAAAGTAATCGTATATCATTTGCCTAATAACAAATATTAGAACTCAAAAAAGCTAGTGAATAAACAAACACATGGTATTCATTATTCAAAACTCTCTCTTGGATTAGGCAGCCACAGATTTACTCGCTGAGGGAGGCGAGTGGGAGGAGAGACTGAAAGAAAAAACTGAAAAAGCTATTTTCAGTTAAAACTACTTAAAATGGCATTTTATAAATCATAACCAATGGAACATTGGATTCCAGAGTGTATTGACAGCTTTTCCATTAAAAATCCAGTTGAAATTTTGAGTATCCTGAATTTGCATAGTGATTTGAGAGGAATCAAGTCTTTCTATCCAGGAACATGGTACATCACTGTTGACTCATGTTTTCTTTTTCTGTCCGTTTTCTTCATAATGGTCTTGAAATTTTGTTTTTTGGTTTATTCTTAAGTATTTTCTTATTTTTAAATGTCTACCATATGTGAAACCTTTTTCTCATAACAATTTCCCTGGTAATTGTAACAACAACAACTGGTTGTTGCTGATGTACAGCAAGGCTACTAGAATATGTTTTCCTTTTATCAGTTAGTTGCTAAGCATTACAGTTTATCATTTACCATTATTACTTTTCATTCCCTTTTTCCTGTTTTTATTTTATTGCCCTGTCACCAAGTTCTAAATAGCAGCACAGATAAGGCATCCTTGTCCTATTCTCAACTCTAATGGAAATATTTCCAAAGATCCACTATTAAATATGATATTTATAACAGGTTTCTGATAATCTTTATGAGATTTAAGGTACTTCCCTCCTATTTTTTCCAACAGCTGGTCAGTTTTAGCAAATCCTCCTTGTTTGGTATCTACTGAGATGATCACACAATTTACATCCTTCTTCTGTTAGTACAGTGAAATATAATGGTTAATATTGAACCAGCCTTACATTCATGAGAGAAACCAATGCTGGAAAATAAAACTGGCCTATATTTGTTCTTTTCTTATGCCACAGAATTCCACAGTTGGGTGTGCTTCATAAAATGAGGCCTCATCTTTTCCTATACTCTGGAAGTATTTATATGAGAAGTGAATTACCTGTTCCTCAAATGTTTGTCAGAATTTTCTGGCAAGGCTTTGGGGCCTAATGATTTTTTCAGAAACAGATCTTTCACTACAAGTGACTACAATTTTAACAGAGTTCCTCATAATTTTCAGCTTTCTACTTTCTTCTTAGATAAAATGGACTTCATAGGCATAAGGTTGTATATAATAATGTTCTCTTACTTAAAGAATCTCCTCTAGATCTTTATTTCTTGACTTTTTGAATCCTTATACAGTTTGTTTGTACTTTTATTTGTAGATCAAAAATGTATCTACTTTTAAGGCCTTTCAATAAGCTTTTGTCTTTATTGCTCAATCTTCAAAAAGGGTCGGCTTTTTTGCTATTTCTATTAACTCCTTCCTCCTTCTCTGGGTTTTAGTTTGTTATTGCTATTTTTCCCTAGCAAAGGAGATGCACATATAATGCTTTTTTATTTTTCTGTTAGTAATAAATTAAAGTTATAAATTTCCCTTTGAATACTGCATCGGCTTTAACTTACAAGTTTTAATATGTAATGTATTATTATAGTTCTGACCTAAAGAGTTGAGAATGTCCATTTTAAAATTCCTCTTTGTAATTATCTGGAAGTATATTTTGGGGGAAGGTACCATCTGGGAGAGGAGAAAAGCTAAATATCTGTCGATAATTTCCAATTTTATTACGTAGTTACTACTGAATCCACAACAAAAGATGGTGGTTAGCATTTTAAGACGTTCTTAGAAATCACTACATTTCTAATGTGACAATGCATTAAAGATATATAAACCTAAAAATTATATATTTTCCTACTTAAAAAATAATAAAATTCGTGGAAATAACTGTTTGGATTTACCTTACAATTTGACATCTCTGAAAAAGTGAAAATACATAAAACTTTTTCAAGATTCAGAAAGCAAAGGGCTTCCCTGGTGGCGCAGTGGTTGAGAATCCGCCTGCCGATGCAGGGGACACGGGTTCGTGCCCCGGTCTGGGAAGATCCCACATGCCGCGGAGCGGCTGGGCCTGTGAGCCATGGCCACTGAGCCTGTGCGTCCCGAGCCTGTGCTCCGCAACGGGAGAGGCCACAACAGTGAGAGGCCCGCATACCACAAAAAAAAAGAAAAAAGATAAAGAAAGCAACAATTCCTAAATTAACACAGAAAATAATTTTATAATGAATTCTCCATATATTCCAATGTTGACAATTTTTTCAGCTCTTCTAAAATATATTTAGTACACAGAAAATAAGCTAATAATTACAAACAGGCTTTATGGACAAAAGTCATAACACAGTGAACCATTATTTAAAACTTAAAAATGACTTTAATCAAGAACTAGTCCATTGAAAAAATACATAAGAATGGCAACTAATTTGAAAATCCATAAAAATCTGACTTCCTTTATCTATAGAGAAATTTATACATTAAAAATTATAGCAGAATAGAGACCTTCATGAGTTCCTTCTAGAGGTAAAGTCCACGTTACTCAATTCTATCCTCTTACCACAGTTTGTAATGTATGGTAAATTTTTATACTTATGGCAAAGGATCACAAGTCCTTTAAAAGTCTATGTTTTTGTAACTGCAGAGTTAAAAAAAAGAAGCCACTAATACTAAAATTAATATTAAATTATGTATTCCTTAAAGCAAAATACCTACTAAGTCACTGGTGATTAATTATTTGCTTTCAAATTGTGTTTTGACTTTGAATGCTATAAAACTCATACTGGATTCTGCCAAAGGAAGTCAGGTATAATAAACGAATATATATGCATATCAGGAAGATATACTCATCTACTGCTATGATATGAGATACGGAAGTACTATATACACACTGCAATATTTTCAAATAGTTTATTGTCAGCTCTACCTAAAAAACAGTAAATTATTTAACAAAATACATAATTATTTGCTGAAGCATATGATAAAGTAAGTAGGCTTTAAGTTGAAGAACTTGAAAACAATAATTATTAAAATACTGAAAGAGTAAGTGACATCACCAAAAATGCCTGAGTGAGGAACTTCAGGGTTGTCTCTTCCCAAAAGCAACTAATTAGCTTGCTGGCATTGTTAGAATCAACTTCTGGAATCTACTCAAAAACTTACAATAGCTAAGGAAAGACTTAGGGAATAATAAAGCTGCACTTTGCAGTATGACAGCACTGGGGTCTTTTAAAATTGTCCTTTATGATTCCCCACACCCAGATCAGCAGCAGCTATAAGGATGACAGCTGGGATACCTGGAGCAAGTTATGAGTGCCACAGGAAACAATATGCACCTTATTTTCTCTAGTAACTCCCTCAAGAACCAGCACAAAGGCTGGCCTTTGATTCACCCAAGTCTGAGTAATTCCCAAGGCTGAGGCAGCGTTCCAGACAGATTTTCCCAAAAAGATTTAAAGGTGCTGGTATTGGCACAGCAGCTTGAGGCATAGAACAATTTGGACAAAGAATATAAAGAAAAGCCTGGAATGGAAAAGGGCAGAAAAAAGACACACAGCAAAAGGGGGCTTTAAAAGCTCTCACCCATGGCAGGAAATTGAGAAGAATATCTGAATGCCCAGGGCAGAATGCATGCTCAGAAATGGGCTGAAAAGACCCTAAGCTTTCACCTCTGACTGGCTTTCAGAGTCTGTGCAAGCAGGAAGGGAAGGATAAGGCAAGTCTGATAAAGCAGGTTGTAAATGGCCTACATTAAGTATAGAAGGAGTGCCCCAACACAGCCAGGCTGCAAAGACTTGGGAGAGTAATTTTTTTCCTTCTTTAGGCTCCAGGCATTTAAGGTAACTGTCAAAACACAAGCTGACCACTAAGCTAACAAAACATAGACTTTAGTGGTCACACACAATAATGAATACATAATTTCCAAAAATAGTTGAGAAAACTCACTAAGCAAGCAAACAACAAACCCTGGACAGGAGGGGAAAACCTGATTTTCTGAACTGCCACATTACAATATTCAAAATATCCAGTTTTCAACAATAACAACAAAAAAAATTAGGAGGTATACAAAGAAATAAGTATGGTTTATTCACAGAAAAAAAAAGAATTAACAGAAATATAGCTCAGGCATAGGACTTACTAGACAAAAACTTTAAACAGATGGTTTTAAATCTATTCAAAGAGCTAAAGGACACAACATAAAAAGTACTTTAAAAAAAAAAAGGAAAATAATGTCTCACCAAACAGAGAATATCAATAAAGAGACACACATTATATAAAGAAAACAAATATAAATTCTGGAGCTGAAAGTACAGTAACTGAAATTAAGAAATTCACCAGAGAGGTTCAACAGATTTGAGCAGGACAGGGCTGTAAAGGAATAGTTTTGTATACTATTGAAGATAAGTAGGTATTAATTCAAGATGTTAAGTGTAATTCCCAGAGTAATCACTAAGGAAAAAGCTAAAAACTTTACAGAAAGAGAATCAAAATGGTTCACTAGAAAAAAATCAATCACAGAAGAAAGCAGTAATGTAGGAATTAAGGGGAAAAAAAGGTGGAAGACAAATAAAATGGCAGGAGTAAGTCTTTCCTTATCAGTAACTAATTTAAATGTAAACAGACAAAAACTCTCCAATTAAAAGGCAGAGACTGGCAAAGTGGGTAATAAATCATGACCCAACTCTATGCTGTCTACAAGATTTCATCAAAATTTGAAACTTTTGTGCATTAAAGGACATTATCAAAACAGGAAAGTGAAAAAACTTACACAGTGGGTGAGAATATCAATAGTTATAAACCGTGTATTTCTAAGTGTTCAGTATCCAAAATATGTAAAGAACTCTTACAGCTCAACAACAGAAAGGCAAAACAAACAAAACAAAAAGAACTTGAATAAATATTTCTCTAAAGAAGATATGCACATGTTCAACAAACACAGGAAAGGATGTTCAACATCATTAGCCAATAGGAAAATGCAAACCAAAACCACAATAAAATACCACTTCACACCATTAGGATGTTATAATAATTTTAAAAATACACAGACAGTAACAAGTGTTGGCAAGGATGTGGAGAAATGGAACCCTCACATTGCTGGTGGGGAGTAAAATATAAAATGGAGTAGCTGATCTGGGAAAAAGTTGAATGTTCTTCAATAAATTAAACAAAGAATCACCATATGACCCACAATTCCATTCCTAGGTATATGCCCAAAAGATTTGAAAACAGGTATTCAAACAAATACTTGTATATGAATGTTCATAGCAGCATTATTTACAATATCCAAAAGGTGGATATTGTAAATAATGCCCAAATGCCCATCAAATGTTCATCAGCCAAAGAATACATAAACAAAATGTGTGTGCGTGTGTATACACACAAGTTAACATCTTGAATTAATTCCTACTTATTTTCAATAGTATGGAAATATAAATATTACTTAGCTATGAAAAGGAATGTAGTATTGATACATGCTACAACATATATGAACCTTAAAAACATTGTGCTAAGAAAAACAGGCCAGACACCAAAAGTCACATATTGTATAATTCTGTTCATATGAAATATGAAGCACAGGTAACTCAGTAGAGACAGAGAGCAGATTCATGCTTCCCGAGGGCTAGGGGGAGAGGGAAATGAGAAGTGACTGCTCAATGGGTATGAGGTTTTCTTCTGGATTGATGAAAAATGTTTTGGAACCAGATAGAGATGATGATCATACAACAGTGTGTATGTACTAAATGCCACTGAAGTGTAAACTTTAAAATGATTGTTATCTGAATTTTACTTCCATAAACAAAGTAAGAGATGGGAACTAAATTGGGCACAGTAAAATTTAAATAAATGGCATGGTAAGGGCAGATCATAAATGAATGGGAGAAGCAATATGAACTCAGAGGCCTGAAATAAAAACACTATGGACATTAATACTCTGTAGGACAGTGAAGCAGCTGGTGGGTATTAGGAAAAGTGGATCAAAATCTAGGAGATCCAAATTACAAATTGAAGAATGAATACAGGTTTAAACTGGTACACACTTGAGCAAACTGGACTATACAGAAGAGAATGAACAAGCAGTATTTTAGAAAGATGAGTACAATGCTTGAGAAGGACCAGCAAAGATTTAAAAAGCAGTACCAAAGTGGTCATGTAAAAGGTTGTTACTATAATCAAGAAATTGGGTAGGGGCTTCCCTGGTGGCGCAGTGGTTGAGAGTCTGCCTGCCGATGCAGGGGAGATGGGT
>NC_041219.1:62871083-62972150 GCF_002837175.3 Physeter macrocephalus | reverse complement strand
CGATGCAGGGGACATGGGTTCGTGCCCCGGTCCGGGAAGATCCCACATGCCGTGGAGCGGCTGGGCCCATGGGCCATGGCCGCTGAGCCTGCGTGTCTGGAGCCTGTGCTCCGCAACGGGAGAGCCCACAACAGTGAGAGGCCTGCTTACCGCAAAAAAAAAAAGAAATTGGGTAATGATGGCCTTGCAGATAGAAGAAGCAAAAGATAGACTTTTATAAGGAACAAAAAAAGTTGTAATTTGGCAACCCACTGTGCATATGTGAAGTGATACAGAGGAATCAGTTTCCAAGAACTAAAAAATTGTGAATAACAGGAACAACGGGAAGACATTCCTTGAAGATTTTTCTAAGAATTCAAGAATTGTGAGTAAGAGGAACAATGTGAAGGGGGACTTATTTGTGGAGAAGATAATTGGTTTGATGTTGGAAAGATTCAGATTCTGAGGCTACAAAGAAATATCCAAGTGCAAAGGTTTATTAAATGTTAGATGCAGACTTGCATCTTAAGTAAGACTATAAGAGTCAAAATCTCAGGTTCTAGAAACACAAAACCATACATGCAGCCATGGGAGTGATAAAAAACAACGAATGAAATTACTTTCTTAAATCTTCAGACATTTTCAAGTTCTCATTCAAAATTCTTAACAGTATTAGTAAAATAAAGTTTAATGATGAGACAAGGCTATCACTATATAAGGACCTGCTAAAGGTAAGAAACAGGACTAATGTTGTCCTAAATGATATATTACGAAATTATTAATAATAAAGTCTTTGTAGGGGCTTCCCTGGTGGCGCAGTGGTTGAGAGTCTGCCTGCCGATGCAGGGGACACGGGTTAGTGCCCCGGTCCGGGAAGATCCCACATGCTGTGGAGCGGCTGGGCCCATGAGCCATGGCCGCTGAGCCTGTGCGTCCGGAGCCTGTGCTCCACAACGGGAGAGGCCACAACAGTGAGAGGCCCGCGTACCGCAAAAAACAAACGAACAAACAAAAAAAGTATATGAAAGTCTGAACCCCAAGTATCTCAGAACATGACCTTATTTGGAAAGAGGGTCATCACAGAGGTAATTACAGCTGACTCTTGAACAACACAGATTTGAACTGTGTGGGTCCAATTATACATGGATTTTTTTTCAATCAATATAGTACCTGGGGCTTCCCTGGTGGCGCAGTGGTTGAGAGTCTGCCTGCTAATGCAGGGGACACGGGTTCGAGCCCTGGTCTGGGAGGATCCCACGTGCCGCGGAGTAACTAGGCCCGTGAGCCACAACTACTGAGCCTGTGCGTCTGGAACCTGTGCTCTGCACCAAGAGAGGCCGCAATGGTGAGAGGCCCGCGCACCGCGATGAAGAATGGCCCCCGCTTGCCACAACTACAGAAAGCCCTCGCACAGAAACGAAGACCCAACACAGCAAAAATAAATAAATTAATTAATGAACTCCTACCCCCCTCAAAAAAATATAGATAGTACCTATATTTTCACTTTACAGATCTTTAAATTAAGTGTGGGGAAAAGTTTGTGTTCAATTAGAGATCACCAGATGTGAAATCAAAAGAACTAGGGCTTGAGTTTCAATTCTATCTGAAGTGTTTCAGCTACTGCCTTGGGTGAGTTCCTTCATTTTTTGAAGCAGATACCAGTGTACAGATTTTCAACTGCAGGGGGTGGGGACAGCACCTCTAACCTTCACATTGTTCAAGAGTCAACTGTAGTTAAGACGAAGTCATACTGGAATAGGGTGGGTCCTAATCCAATATGACTAGTATCCCTGTAAAAAAGGAAAATTTGGAAACAGACAAACATACAGATACAGCACCATGTGAAGATGAAGCCAGAAATCAGGGTGATGGGGCTTCCCTGGTGGCGCAGTGGTTGAGAGTCTGCCTGCTAATGCAGGGGACACGGGTTCGAGCCCTGGTCTGGGAGGATCCCACGTGCCGCGGAGTAACTAGGCCCGTGAGCCACAACTACTGAGCCTGTGCGTCTGGAACCTGTGCTCTGCACCAAGAGAGGCCGCAATGGTGAGAGGCCCGCGCACCGCGATGAAGAATGGCCCCCGCTTGCCACAACTACAGAAAGCCCTCGCACAGAAACGAAGACCCAACACAGCAAAAATAAATAAATTAATTAATGAACTCCTACCCCCCTCAAAAAAATATAGATAGTACCTATATTTTCACTTTACAGATCTTTAAATTAAGTGTGGGGAAAAGTTTGTGTTCAATTAGAGATCACCAGATGTGAAATCAAAAGAACTAGGGCTTGAGTTTCAATTCTATCTGAAGTGTTTCAGCTACTGCCTTGGGTGAGTTCCTTCATTTTTTGAAGCAGATACCAGTGTACAGATTTTCAACTGCAGGGGGTGGGGACAGCACCTCTAACCTTCACATTGTTCAAGAGTCAACTGTAGTTAAGACGAAGTCATACTGGAATAGGGTGGGTCCTAATCCAATATGACTAGTATCCCTGTAAAAAAGGAAAATTTGGAAACAGACAAACATACAGATACAGCACCATGTGAAGATGAAGCCAGAAATCAGGGTGATACTTCTACAAGACAAGGAATGCCAAAGACTGTCAGTAAACCATCTATAGCTAGAGTAGACATAAGAACAGATTCTTCCTCACAGCCCTCAGAACCAATCCTGACGACAGCTTAATCTTGGACTTTCAGCCTCCAAAACTATGAGACAATATGTTTCTGTTGTTTAAGCCATCCAGTTTATGGTACTTTTTGTTAATTGTAGCCCTAGCAAACTAATAGAGGCTCCCTTTATTTCTAATACTTAAAAGTTAAATATACTTTATTATTGTCAACTTCAAAAACATATCCCAGAAAGTAAGTTATAAAAATGATGACACACGGATATGCAATTCAAGTCAGTGTACAAACCTGTAGTTCAGTTAAAACTGTTTTATGCCTCTTGTTACACTCAATCTTTTCCACTCGTGTTTTCAATTCTGCCAACGTCTTATCAAATACACCACACTGCAGCGCACACAATTTTTCTTCCAGCAACCACTGTACAACCTAAAAAATACATATTCCTTTGTTATAGCAAAAAAGGAATTTCAAGCAAGCAGCAAACAGTAAATATTCTGAAGTACTAATAAGATAGTACTAATATATTAATTAAAAAAAAAATACTGGCATCCATAACACAATGCTATCTGCTGAAGTCCTCCACTTCTACATATATAATATCTACTATAACACAATAAAATGTACTAAAAATAGAAAATTTCCATAGGGTGAAATTTTTAAAACATTTTGAAATTGAAGTTTTAATATTTTCTTCCCACACCCTCTACTGTGATTTAAAAGAAAGCAGTTGAAGGTAAGGAGCAGGTTTTAAATTTTCTAATCTGTTACAGATGATATTTTTGTGAGACACTAAGAATGTCACTGCACTATGAAATTCCTATAAAACATTTCTAAATGCCTACTCACAATTTCCATATTTATCTCATTATGGACCCATAACAAACAGGACACACGGTGCAGCCCACGGACCATCCCCGAATTACACTGCTCTAGAGGAGTAAACCCTCAGTATATACAGAAGTATATTTCAAAATGCTTTCTCATAGCTATCTTCATATTTCTAATAGCTCTATAAGAAAGACTAAACAAGCATTATTATCACCATACGGTCAAAAGAAAAAAGACACTGGGAGGAAAAAAAGCCACTTTTGTACCGCCTCTCTGTTCCTTTCTCTAATGGGGATATTTATACTTTATCTGAGTAGAGGAACACTGGCCTAGATTATTTATAATTTCACCATTAAATCTATAAGACCTTGAAAAATTTTCACCTGAGTCTTCTATTCTTCTCTTAAAAAGGCATTTGTCATCAATATTTGTGAACACATCTTGAAAAATATATTAAATACTTTATATTTTCATTATTTCTATCTCTAGTCTAACACATATAGGGGGAAGTTTCCAAAGTCTGTACTTTAAATATTCCCTTTCCCTAGTCATTCGAAAGCCTTGTCCATACCATTTTTAATACTAAGCCTAAGGTACATAACAAAGATTTTAGAACATAGGGACTTACAGCCATGAAACCAGCTTATGATAAAAATTATAAAAACTAAAATGTTAACATATAAGACTCTAATGTTTCCACTAGAATAAAGTTCAATATAGAAGAAAAAATAAAAGCTGAAAACTGGTATTCAGTTTTGTTACTAAAGCAAATAAGAAAAGAAGCCATAATTTCTCTCCCATTTTGAAAATTACTACCATATCTAAAAAAAAACAAAACAAAACAAAAAAAAACTCTTTAGCTTCAAGAGTCATAAGGAATTTCAGAATTAAATTATTAAGGGTAATAAGCTTAACCAATTTCTTCAAGCTCTTTCTTTCTATGAAAAAGCTGAATATCTCAGTAAAATACAAAGTAACGTCAAAAATCTAGAAGAATAAAGATGGTGGTGTTTTTTGTTTAATAAGGTTTTAACTTATAATCTCTAACACCTTTTGTAGCTTCTGGTTTATATCTCCTTTGGCTGTAATCTTTACTTGAAACTCTGCCTCATATTCTTCTTCCATATATCGACGGCGTTTGGACTGTACATTGTCCATGTCCTCTGACTTAGAACGTTTTCTTCTAAAAAATTCACCTGAGAAGAAAAAGCATAATGACCAGTCAGCTGTTTTTATTATAGATAGACCTTAATGCCTCTTCTCCATCCTCAGGAAAATATTATTTCTAGCTATCAAAATAGCACTCTCAATAAATTATTTTATGAATTGTTTTTGTGATTAGAAAAGTAAATAGATAGCTTTTACCTTAAACTTGAAATGATTTTCAGTGTGCTAAATAAGAACCTCCAAACACTAAATAAGTAAATGTACAAACATGAACAAAGAACATTTTTTCCTTGAAATCTTCGTATTAAGATGGAAGCTCAACTAACAACATGGGATGAGAAGAAATCATCTCAAATTCATTCCTTTCACTAAATTCTCTAGTGTATATGAATTCTCTGACAAAATACAGTATTCACTCACAAGTCACAGATTTCTCACATCACATGCTTCTACTAACTGTGCATAGCTTTAATTATTTAATTCTTCATCCTCAGTAACTTTTATTCCTCAGTAAGTTTAGGAAAAATTCTTCCTTAATCACCAGCCTTAGGAAAATAGTATTAATTATTCTTAACATATCCTAATAAATTTCAAATATATAAAAATAATAAAATTAATGTCATTATAAAGGTAAATGTACTTTAAACGGGTGAATTGTATGGTATGTGAATTACATCTCAAATAAACAACCTAACCCTACACCTAAAGCAACCAGACAAAGAACAAACAAAACCTAAAGTTAGTAGAAGAAATCATAATGATCAGAGCAGAAATAAATGAAATAGAGACAAGCAAAAATAAATGAAACTAAAAGCTGGTTCTTTGAAAAGATAAACAAAATTGATAAACCTTTAGCCAGACTCATTAAGAAAAACAGAGATCACTCAAATTAATAAAATTAGAAATGAAAATGGAGAAGTTACAACTGACACCACAGGAATACAAAGGATCATAAGAGACTACTACAAGCAACTGTATGACAATAAAATGGACAACCTGGAAGAAATGGACAAATTCTTAGAAAGGTACAGTCTCCCAAGACTGACTGAACCAGGAAGAAACAGAAAATATGAACAGGCCAGTCACAAGCACTGAAACTGAAATTGTGATTTAAAAACTCCCAACAAACAAAAGTCCAGGAACTGATGGCTTCACAGGCGAATTCTATCAAACATTTAGAGAAGAGCTAACTGCTATCCTTCTGAAAATGTTCCAAAAAATTGCAGAGGAAAGAGAACTCCCAAACTCATTCTATGAGGCCACAATCACCCTGATACCAAAACCAGACAAAGATACCACAAGAAAAGAAAATTACAGGTCAATATCACTGATGAATATAGATGCAAAAATCTTAAACCAAATACTAGCAATCAGAATCCAACAATACATTAAAAGGACCATACACCACGATCAAGTGGGGTTTATCCAAGGATGCAAGGATTTTTCAATATCCGCAAATCAATCAGTGTGATACACCACATCAACAAACTGAAGAATAAAAACCATATGATCATCTCAAGAGATGCAGAAAAAGCTTTTGACAAAACTCAACACCAATTTATGACAAAAACTCTCCAGAAGGTGGGCATAGAGGGAATATACCTCAACATAATAAAGGCCATATACGACAAACCTACAGCTAACATCTTACCCAACGGTGAAAAGCTAAAAGTATTTCCTCTAAGATCAGGAACAAGACAAAGATGTCCACTCTCACCACTTTTATTCAACATAGTTTCGGAAGTCCTAGCCACAGCAATCAGAGAAGAAAAAGAAATAAAAGGAATCCAAATTGGAAAAGTTAAAAGAAGTTAAAAGTTAAAAGAAGTTAAACTGCCACTGTTTGCAGATGACACTATACATAGAAAATCCCAAAGATGCTACCAGAAAACTATTAGAACTCATCAATGAATTTGGTAAAGTTGCAGGTTACAAAATTAATACATAGAAATCTGTTGCATTTCTATACACTAACAACAAAAGATCAGAAAGAGAAATTCAAGAAACAATCCCATTTACCATCACATCAAAAAGAATAAAATATCTAGGAATAAACCTATCTAAGGAGACAAAAGACCTGTACTCCAAAAACTGTAAGACGCTGATGAAAGAAATGGAAGACGACACAAACAGATGGGAAGATATACCATGTTCTTGGATTGGAAGAGTCAATATTGTCAAAACGACTATAGTACCCAAGGCAATCTAGAGATTCAGTGCAATCCCTATCAAATTACCAATGACATTTTTCACAGAACTAGAACAAAAAAATCTTAAAATTTGTATGGAGACACAAAAGACCCCAATAGCCAAAGCAATCTTGAGAAAGAAAAACAGAGCTGGAGGAATCAGGCTCCCTGACTTCGGACTACACTACAAAGCTATAGTAATCAAAACAGTATGGTACTGGCACAAAAACAGAAACATAGATCAATGAAACAGTATAGAAAGCCCAGAAATAAACCCACACACCTATGGTCAATTAATCTACGACAAAGGAGGTAAGACTATACAACAGAGGAAAGACAGTCTCTTCAAGTGCTGGGAAAACTGGACAGCTGCATGTAAAAAAATGAAATTAGAACATTCTTTAACACCATACACAAAAATAAGCTCAAAATGGATTAAATCTGAGACCGGACACTATAAAACTCCTAGAGGAGAACACTGGCAGAACACTCTGACATAAATCATAGCAATATCTTTTTCAATCTGTCTCCCAGAGTAATGGAAATAAAACCAAAATTAAACAAATGGGCCTAATTAAACTGAAAAGCTTTTGCATAGCAAAGGAAACCATAAACACAATGAAAAGACAACCCACAGAAGGGGAGAAAATATTTGCAAATGATGTGACTGACAAGGGATTAGTCTCCAAAATATATAAACAGCTCATGTGGCTTAATATCATCAAAACAAACAACCCAATCAAAAAATGGGCAGGAGACCTAAATAGACATTTCTCCAAAGAAGACATACAGATGGCCAAGAAGCACACGAAAAGATGTTCAACACTGCTAATTATTAGAGAAATGTAAATCAAAACTACAATGAGATATTACCTCACACCAGTCAAAATGGCGATCACCAAAAAAATCCACAAACAACAAATGTTGGAGAGGGTGTGGAGAGAAGGGAACCCTGCTACACTGTTTGTGGGAATGTAAATTGGTACATCCTCTATGGAGAACAGTATGGAGGTTCCTTAGAAAACTAAAAATAGGGCTACCATATGATCCTGCAATCCCACTCCTGGGCATATAGCTGGAGAAAAACATAGTCCAAAAAGATACATGTACCCCAATGTTCATTGCAGCACTGTTTACAATAGCCAAGACATAGAAGCAACCTAAATTTCCATCGACAGAGGAATGGATAATTAAGCTGCAGTACATATATACAATGGAATATTATCCAGCCATTAAAAAGAATGAAATAACACCATTTGCAGAAACATGGGTGGACCTAGAGATGGTCATACTGAGTGAAGTAAGTCACAACAGAGAAAGAGAAATATCGTATGATATCACTTATATGCATAATCTAAAAAGAAATGACACAAATGAACTTATTTACAAAACAGAAACAGACTCACATTCTTAGAGAATGAACTTATTGTTCCTGGGGGGTGGGGGAAGCATGGAAGGAAGGGATAGTTAGGGAGTGTGGGATTGACATGTACACACTGCTATAATTAAAATGGATAGCCAACAAGGACCTACTGTAGAACACAGGGAACTCTGCTCAATATTATGTAACAATCTAAATGGGAAAAAAATTTGAAAAAGAATTGATACATGTATATGTATAACTGAATCACTTTGCTGTACACCTGAAACTACCACGACATTGTTAATAAATACTCCAATATAAAATAAAAAGTTTAAAAAAAGAAGATGTAAAAAATTTAGAACTGTGTCTGGTACATAGGTAAGTGTTATCAACACAGTTGCTTTTATTATTATTAAGTAGTAGTATTATTGAAAGTTTAAAAAAATAATAACGTACACAGTCACAGATGGAGAGCAGTATGACAGGGAGAGTTACAGAACCCAACCTCATGACATTCAGTAACATCGTTTCCCCTTCTCATACAGCTGAAGAACTTTAAGTAGATTGAGACACATACTTCCATTTGCCTATATCATCCCAGACAAAATTCCTATGGTCCAATGCTCTAAAAGCAAATCTAAAACAATTTCTCTCAAGACATTCAGATAGCACCTTACTAAACAGTAAGCTTAAATCTTTCTATGGAGCAATGGAAAGAATAAATAAATAAAACAATAAAGTACATGAAATAATTAATACTTTCAAAGATCCTTGGGTTAGCCATCAACAAAACGATTTAACTGTGGCTTACTTAAACTGAAAAATTTTACAAGCATCTCATGGACAGAAAAGTATTTTCCACAGCCTTAAAAGCAGAAACAATTTTTAAAACTATTTCAGGTTTGTTTGTACATGCTTACTTTTCTCAGAAGGTCTTTCATCTTCATGTATTACTTGCTCTTCTTCCTCAGGTTTGCTGTCCTTTTCATTACTTTCTACTTCTTCTGTAACAAAAATAGAAAAGGAAATTTTCTTCCATCAGAATTTGTAACAGTTGATAATATTTTAGGAAATCAGAGTCTCAAAATGTAAAATATTGGGAATAAAAAGGGAGCATGAACTGGTGGAAATAAGTGGACAAGTCTAGTTTTAAATGTTTCTGCAAGTTCATAATAAACTCTTAACATGGAAAAAAATTAAATAATATAGATTTTAAAACAAAGAATCTTTGTAATTTACTGTCATCAATAGATTAATAAAATGTGAAAACAACTACTATAAAGCATTCAGACTCCTTTACATTCATTTATTAAAACTAAAACAGTGGTTGTGGCAATTACAAAAAAAAATTATAAATTACTGGCGAACTCAGAACACCTAATATTTTGACCAGACAGGTTGAATCATTAGGTTATTTTAACGGTTACGGATAGGGAAAAGCTATCCTAAAGATAATAAAAGTTCTACTTAAAAGTAATAGCTACTTTGATACCAGTGCCAACAACTAACTTAGCTCAGTGCTTGACATATATTAGTTCATATCCCCCAAAAAATCCTACACTATAAACAGTATTTTTGCCATCATATATATAGATGAGGAAAGTAACGTTCAGAAAGGTTAAGTAATTTTCACAAAAGGCACATAAAATCTAACAACTAAAGAGTGCTACCAAAAAAATTTGCTAAAAATAGCCATACAATTGCATTGTTACAACAAATAAAATTCCAGAGGCACCGGAAATGGCCTTTGGTCAATCAATCTATAGCTCCTCAACTAACTTAATCATTTAGGGGAGAAGAACAAGCCACTAACATGTTTGGGTTTCTATTTTTCCCCCTTACATCCCTGCAAGTGGCTCCCCTGCAGCTTCAATAAAGCATGCCGTATTTCATCATATTCTGTAACCACAATTAAATAAACAATCAAGGGTATATAGAACTATATAAAGATTTTGATATGGCATCTCTGCTCCAAACACCAGGGTTTTAATTTCAACAGCCCTGATGGTAGAAGTCAAGGTTAAAAAAACTTAAAAAAATTTTTAGGTGAAAATAGGCAGAGACCAGGATCATTGATGAACCTATTACAATGTTTTTCACACTAAGATAAACAATAAAGCTGTAAAACGTGAACATAGTAATACAAAAGAAGGACATTTACACAGTACATATAAAGATTACTGAGACTATTTTTAAACTTTAACATAAATGAATATTAAAAAATTAACTTTCCATTTACCACCCTATGCTCATTAAGAAATTTTTTTAAGATCTCATCCCTCAACACCAGTTCAATGAAATGAAAGTTTGTTTTGTTCCCTTGTAGACTGCACACTCAGTACATAGCATTTTTTCCTATATATACTTTTCCAAGTTTTCCTGCCTTTAATACTGAGGATGGTGACTCCTATAGTTTCCAGAAACACAGAGTAACTGGGTTGCTTCAGATGAAGGTTTACTTAGTCTTTATTTAGCAAACCATCCTTCCACCCAAAGAACAAAATTAGCCCTGGCTCCAATTAGGGTTACTTCAAGCCAGATCAGAAAACAGCAAAGCAAACTGGCCTGGTTTGGTCTGCCTCTTTTATGCATGTTAGCTCCTTTTCCTCCCACAGATATGTCAAGCTTAGCTAGCAATTCCTTCATTTTATTCAAACAACTCCTCTTATCATCAAATTCCCATTTTCCAGTTATGTTTAGAAGATATGACTGGATTCTCAATACTTAAAACACTCATTAGGAGTTTGAAATAGACAAACAGAATTAAAATTTAGGCTCGAGTTTTATATAATAAAGAAGTTGGGATTTTTTTAAAAATGGTACTAACAGAGTCTACAGAAGGGAGTAAGGCCCTATATTTCTTTAATTTTTGTTTTTGTTCACAAAGCCTGTAGAGAATCTAAGTGAACCTCCATCAACTCAGAATAATAATCAGAGGCTCAGGTACACAGTGTTATAAATAATTTCAAGTAGTTTCTGGGACTCCTAAAACTCATCCAAATACTTGGGTTACGACTGTCTTTTTTAGAATCTGTCTTCATTCACAGTTTCTGCTATAATTCCTCCCATCTTGAGTATAGCCTCATATATTGGCATACATTCACAAACAGTTCTATCTGTGGTATTCTTTCCTTTCAACCAGACTAGACAGTAAGCTCCTTAAGAGCAGGTACCAAACCTTGTAACTTTAGTAACCCTAAAAACTTTGGGGAAGAGCTGAGACAAAGTAGATATTTAATATCTTTCTAATGACTGTTATCTTTAATAAAATTCATTAAATGAAGGTGGAAAAACTGTATTGAAGAGGATTAGAAGACAGAATTTACATTAGGGGTTAGTTTCCCATTTTCAGAATTACATAGAACTTTATTCCAAGAAAATATGGACAAAACCGTTGCCCTGGATCAGGGGTTGGCAAACATTTTCTGTAAATGGCCAAAATGAAGTATTTTCGATTTGTGGGCTCTATGGTCTCTGACACAACTACTCAATTCTGTCCCTATGGTGGGAATTGATGATAAACAATATGTAATATGTAAACAGATAGATGTGGCTATGTTCCAACAAACCTTTATTGACCAAAAACAGTTAAGGCCTATAGGTCACAGTTTGCAAATCCCCTGTCTTAGATAATGGCTCTATGAGAATACCTAAAACAAAAAATTCCTACAGACTAACTGAAGACAATATATCCATCAGAAAAAAATGGGCAAAGAAGAGGAACAAGCAATTTATAGATAAGGAATACAAATGTAAGATTCTCAGCCTCACAAGAGGAATCAGAAAAATGTGGCATTACTGGCAATGTGACTTTTCCAGAAAATTTTTAAAAGCTTTATTTAACTAATACAAATCTCTAAATAGTATCTTCCACAGTAAGTTTTTGTGCTCCCTTTTACAGCAAAATTTGGGGGGCAGGTTACATTTTATTATCTCCAATTCTTCTCCTCCCCTTCTCTCTGAAACTCAATTATCAACTAGGCTTTCAACTGCACTGCCCCCTGTCAAGGTCATAAATGATCTCCAGGTCTTTAAATATTTCTCTTCCATCTTAACTGAACAAACAGCTGCATCTGATACACAAATAGAGTTACTCCTTCCTCCTCAAAACATTCTTTACTTGACTTCTAAGACAACAAAATCTCCTAATTTTCTTTCTAGCTGAAGTTTTTTCTTGGTCTCCTTTGCTGGTTCTTCCTCATATCTTCAACCTCTAAATACGGGACTGCCAAAGACCTCAGTTCTCGGATCTCCTCACACTGAGTTATACTCACTCTGAGGTGATTTCACCTCGTCACCCAACTTCGACTAATGTCTATATGGTATCTACCCCTAATTTTTTCTAGACAGTCCAAGCCTCTGTTCTAAAATCCAGCCATATATCTAACTCAGGCAACAATCGTCATTTGAAACTGATCTTCCTCCCACACTCCCCTTTCCAAAACTTGCTTCATCTTTGATCTCCCTCAACTCTGAAAAGAAAAATCTGCAACTTCTACAACAATGTACAGGTATACAAGATTCCATAAAGAAAATCCAAGTACGTAAGACACAATTGAATATAAATGGGCTGAGATAATAAAGAATTTTAGCTGAACATATTAAATAGTGAAAACAAAATATCAATAAATTTTAATTATCTAAACCATGGCAATTCTACCACTATTAACCTAAAGCAAAATTAGACAGAAACCTTAAATTCTATTCCCATGCAATTATCCTCATTAGCATTTATGTTCATCTAATTTATCTTAAGGAACCAATGAAAGGGAAAAACAACCAGATATTTTTAAAATCTGAAATAATATTTGGAAGGAAATTATGTCAGAGCTTAGGGTAAAATCTTATTTGCTCTGAAACAGATTTTTCTCCTCAAAAATATTAAGAAAAAAACAATGTTTAAAAAATTAAAAAACCCGAGTAGAAAAGAGCTCTCCCTCTCATTTCGACATAAAAAACAAAATGAGAAGGGCCAAAAGGGAAGAAAATAGAGAATGCAGTAGCCTGAAAGCTAAGGAGAATCTCAAGAGGGAGGAATTGTTATTAAGAGGTCATCTAAATATGAGAGAATAAAGACAAATAAAGGATGCCCCTGGATTTAACAACATGAGCATCAATGTCACTCCACTGAGAACAATTAGGAAAGAGGCTGGGAAGGTGGAAATCACAATTCAATTAAGTTAAAGAGTAAACAGGAGATGAAACTGTGCTAGCTTTGTTAACATAACTTGAAGAATGGCACTGAAAGAGAGGAAAGATGGAACAGTAGTAGAGGAGAGTATATGGTATGGAGAATACATGGAAGGTAACTAATATGTGTACCTTCTCTGGTGTTGCTGAATGTTCCCAAAGATAAACCTTTATTTTCCTAGACTTCTTAAACAGACTATGATTGTAAACATTTAATGAGTATCAGGTATTATACAGTAGTATTAAGCAACAATATGACAGTGTCCTCAGGCCTACTAAGGAATATCTGCAAAAGTTTTTTAGGTCTTTCATCTATCTTTGTAAACCTGAAATAGCTTTTCCATTTGTTTTCAGATACCTTTCATTATTTTTTGCTGCTGCTCATATCCATAACTGCTATATTTAAAACAAATTTGCTGAAGTGTCTGAAATAATAGGTTTATGTTTTCCTACTAGTACAGCACATAAATGTTAGTACTTAGAGGGAAAAGCCAGACTTATAATCCTGTGTTCTGAAAACATTAAAAGTTAGTCAAGAATAAAGAATCTGAAGCAAGTAATACCTCAACAAATGAACAACAGCAAATATGACATGTAACAGATTCTACTACCATATAAACAGAACAGAGAACAGTTTAAGAACCAGTGAAGAAACCATACTTCAACTTACAATACACAAAATCTCCTTTGGATCAGGGGACAGAAAATAAAAGTTCAGTTACCAGCTAAGAAATTAAATCTATCACTAAACCTACTCTAACAGCATACAATCAAATAAAAGTCTAAAAGTAACCAAAAATAAACCGAACTCGGAATTTTCAAAGTATATAAATAGGAATGGCTTAATATTCATCTTTCTGCATTTAACAGCACTGGGTGGGAGGGGTGGTCTCCAATCTCCAAGATTCTGACATAAAGGTAAAATGTATAAACTCATTAAATAATTAAGCTTCAATTTGCTCTGACTTTCTTATACACACTACCAAAAGATTTTTTTAAGGACTTACCCCAATATTACTCTCTATATTCTTACTGAAAAATGAGTGAAGTTCTCCTTAAACATTGTTATTTATTATCTTTCCAAAATGTAAATTTCATCATGTCATTCTTCTCTGCTTGAAATCATTCAATGGCTCCCCAGTGTTAGTATGTTTTAGCATTGTAAGCAAGGTCCTCTGTAACACTCTTTCTTATATTACCAATTAATTAATTCTAGAAACATTTACTGAGCACTAACTGTGACCCAAGCATTATTTTGGCCTGATTATGATGGCTCAAAGCAGGGGTGATAGCAGTGAAGATGGTATGAAGAGACTGCACTCTAGATCTATTCTGAAAGTAGCACCAACAGGATTTCCTGACAGATTGGAGATGGACTATGAATGAAAAAAATAAGAATGGCTCCAAGATTTTTGGCCTGAGCAAGTAGTATGGAGCTACAATTAAGAGGAATTATCTTCATTAAAACCCTATGTTACACAGAGAGTGAAAGGAAAGTGCTTCCCTGAATACAGCTATATTCTCATAAAGTTACTCTCCTCTAAACTCCCAGCATACCAATTTAAAATTACTACTGTATTCACAACCATGTATTTAATGGCTTGCAATTTAATTCTTGTCAGAATCCTCAGGGCAAGTAATAAACTTTATCTTTAAATCCCCAAGCCAAGAAGAGCTTGGCCTTTCTATACAAACAGGTTTAATAAATGAATGAATGCTCTTTGGAAATGAAGTCATTTTTTAATAAGAAAAAGTTTCTATCTCCAAAAGTGGGTATGATATATTGGGGGTTGGGGGGGGTGGGTGGGAGGGACTCCTCTGTGTCTTCCAGGCTTTTTTTCTTTGAACAAACTAAAAACCAGATGTTGTTTTTCTTATTACAAGGTCACTCCACTCACAGGGCTCTAAGGCTAAGAGAATGTGACACGATGGGAACATACAGGTATTCACACCAGTCTGAAAATAACTGTGAAAGTTTCACATAGGAATGATGTTTGAGTTTGACCATGAAAGCAAAGTAGGATTCTTCTCATTTGCTCTTTTTTCTCTAGTAATAATAAAAGAGATGGAAAAGACAGGCATTGACCAAATCATAAAGTTTATATAGCTTTTATATAAGGAGTTTGAAATTACCCTAAAAGTATTGGGTTGGCCAAAAAGTTTGTTCAGTTCTAACTAAAAATAAAGGACAAATTTTTCACTTTCACCAAGAATTTTATTGAACAGTGTATTCACTAACCAAACTAACTTTTTGGCCAACCCAATAATAGTGATCTAATGAAAGAGAGGAACACAATCAAATAAAAGAGATTTAAGTTAATGAGAGATCATTCAGGAAATGAGGGGAGTACGTTAGGTAGAATCAAGAAGGCTTAGGAAGCAAATGGATAAAGTCTTTATCAAACATATAATTAGACCTCTAGGTTTTTGGCTTCCAGCAATGGTGGTGCCATTCCCTGGACAAAGAATATTAAAAGAATCAGATTTCAACTGGAAAATTAATTGTAAAATGGAATTTGTTACACTTGAAGCAAATAAATTAAACTAGTAGGCTTTTAGATTCAAAGTTATTTGGTTGCTAAGTGATAGCATGAACAATTGCTAGGATTTTGATCAATTATGTACTGGAAATTGTTATATCACGGTGTTATACTGGCCCATCTTATCTCTATTCCCAGTCTATAAGTCCCTTACGGGGAAGTGCAAAATTTTCTACTTATTTTATCTCCCTTCTCAGCACTTCACACAGTGCTGCTCTCAGAGTGGTTCTCTGTAATTCTAAATTCTGTGAAGTTAAGAACCTATGAAGTTAAGAGATCATTCTAGTCACCATCATTCTCAACTTTCTCTGTAACTAAAAGAAATTTAAACTTTAAGAGAATGTTTTACTAAGCAGTTTATCAAAGCTAATCAAAATCTTTAGAATTTAAATAATATGCTAACCTGGAGAGCATGTCTCATTTTGTGATACAACTTCAGACTCATCCTTTTCACCCGAAATATCCTCTTCATCAGAGAGGACCAAAAAGGCTTCTTTTGGCAAACTCTCACTACTTTCTTGTTTAGATGGTGAACCAAAAGAACCTTCCATCTTTTCTTCCAAATCTGGATTTGTCTCATCAATTGGAAGGAGAGAAGCTTTAGAAAAGCAAGTAAGTTCATCTTCAGCAGGTGCAAGCTTTTCCAAAATAGGAATGATTTCATCTGTCTCCATAGAATCTGTATTTTCTAAGACATTCTCATTTTTGTCATCTTTTATAACATTTTCACTAATGGTTTCTGCAAGGTCTGCAGAATTTTCTTCTTCAGTCTTTTCACTTTGGTCAATCTCAATACTGCTAGATATAGCTTCCTCTCCAAGAGCAGATTCTGTGAAAGCATCTTCTTCTACCTTCTTTTCAGGAGACAAATCTGAACAAATAATTGTATCATCTGTTTCTAGAGCTTCTGCATCAACATCAACATTACTATCAGCTTTATTTTTCTCATCAAATGGGAAAATTTGATCTAACTTTTCATCATCTCCATTTTTTTCAAGAAAATCATCACCTTTATTGCTACTAGGCTCTGTACTATCAGTTTCAGGAACTGGTTCACAAACTGGTACAGAACTTGGTTCAAAGGTTGGATCAAAGACTGACTCAGAAGTTGGTTCATCAGAAGTTGGTTCATCAGAGGTTGCATCACCAGAGGCCGAATCACCAGAAGCTGGATCACCAGAAGCCAGATCACCAGAGCCTGGATCATCAGAGGCCAGTGATTCAAAAGCATGATCACCAGAGGCTGGATCATCAGATGCTGAATCACTGGGGACCAGTTCAGTGGAGACCGATTCACCAGGGACTGGTTCATCAGAGACTGGCTCACTGGAGACTGGTTCACTGGAGACCATTTCACTGGAGACCAGTTCACCAGAGGCAAGATCACCAGAGACAGGATCACCAGAAGCAGGATCAACAGAGGTGGCATCACCAGAGGTGGGATCACCAGAGGTTACTACTTCAGAGGCCAAGTCTCCAGAGGCAGAATATCCAGATACCAGACCTCTAGCAGTTAGCGCACCAGAGGCTGTATCACCAGAAGATGGTTCAGCAGTCAGTTTAGAGGCTAGTTCAGGAGTTATATTATTAGGAGACACAGATTCACACTTTAAATCATCATCCTGCTTGTTTTTTACATTAACATTTAAGGTAGAGGGTGTTTCTTTCCATTCTGATTTACTTTTTTCAGGGTCAAAACAAAGCTCTTCAATGCCATTCACCTCTTCCTTGTCATTAATATAATCCATATTTTCCAAAGGTGAGGTTGGGTCCAAGTCTCCATTTTCATGGTTGCCATTTAACAGCTTGACATCAGTTTTCAACAGTTCTTCTTTGACCTTGTACACTGCTTCAAGCTGTTGACGATCACTCACTCGCATTGTTTTTCGAGCCTTAAAGACTTTTTTCTGAGGTTCTTCTATACTATCCATTTTGAATCTTTAAAAAGAGAAAGAGAAAGATAGAGTTTAACAATTGAAACCGAAGCCACCTAATTACAGACTTACTGCAAACTGATCTTATAAGCAAGCAGCCCTTTATGTAATTTTGAAATAATTACATATAGAAAGCATAATGATCCTTGCTGTGTGTTAATTTTCATATTTATTGAATTTATATAATATAAAATTGATAATAGATACAGTTCACAGGAGATCAATTACTAGGCAGTATTAGGAAAAAAGTGACTAATTTCTAGTTTTCATTCTCAGTAAGCTAATGGATTCACAGAGTCCAGAGGAGACAGCATTAAAAAAAATACATGAAATAAAAAAGTAGCTGCCAAAGGAAAAATAAAAGTATAAGAGAATGAAAGCAGTAGGGGAATGGGAGAGAGGTATAGAGATAAGGGGAAAAAAATAAGGGAGAATTAAGGAACATAAGGAAAGATTACATTTGCAACCAGGAATACCTAAATTAACAACTGTAAACACATTAATAAGAGGTTACTAACAAGAAAGTGAAAAGACACAACAGAAGGAAATACAGTCGACCCTTGAACAACAGAGGTTTGAACTTCATGGGTCCTCTTAAACTTGGAATTTTTTCAATAAATACATACTACAGTACTACCTGAACCACAGCTGGTTTGATCTGTGGATGCAAAGGGACAACTATAAAGTTATACGAGGATTTTCAACTGTGCGGAGGGTCGGCCCCCCTTAACCCCCACATTTTTCAAGGGTCAACTGTATCTACAAATCATACATTTGCAAATAACGTATCTGATAAGAGACTTGCATCTGGAAAATATAGAATATAAAATATTGTTGCAGTTGGAAAATAACAACAAAAAAACAATTTAAAAATGGGCAAAGGACTTGAACAGACATTTCTCTAAAAGATACACAAATAGCCAATAAGCAAGAAACATGAAAAGATGCTCAACATCATTTAGTCACCAGAGAAATGCAAGTCAAAACCAAAATGAGATAACAGCTCACACACACCAGGATGGCTATATCAAAGAAGATAATGAATGTTGGCAAGAATGTGGGCAAATTGAAACTCTCCTGCAATGGCAATGGGATTGTAAAATGGTGCAACTGCTCTGGGAAAACAGTCTGGCAGTTTTTCAACATGCTAAACATTAATCATTAATTTTTAATCTTCCCCTTTTTTTGTAAGTGTATGCATGTAAAGCTATAAATTTCCCTCTAAGCGCTGTTTTAGCTGCATCTTACATTTTAATGTGTCATATTTTTCATTGTTGTTCTATTAAAATATTTTCTAATTTCCATTGTGATTTCTTCTTTCATCTGTGAGTTACTTAAAAATATGTTTCTTTAAAAGGTAATACACTATGACCATGTGAAGCTCATTACAAAAATACAAGGTCAATTTCATATTAAAAAATCAAGCAATGTAGATTTACGAGTGAGTCACGAAGCATTATAGCTTTATTTTAGGCCCAACCAAGATGTCCACTTGATAAAAATACATTAGAGCCCTAAGCCCTAATTCCTCAAATTGTGACCTTATTTGAACAGGGTCTTTGCAGAGATAATCAAGTTAAAATAAGGTCTTTAGGGTGGGCCCTAATTCTATATGATCAGTGGCCTTATAAAAAGGGGAAAATCTGGACACACACACACACACACACACACACACACACACACACACACGGGAGAACGCTGTGCGAAAAATGGAGTTAGTCAGCCACAAGCCACAGCTGGGAGAGAGGTGTGGAACAGACCCTTCCTTAGCTTCCTCAGTGGGGGCATGGCCCTGTCAACACCTTGATTTCAGACTTCTAACTTCCAGAAATGTAAGACAATACATTTCTGTTATTTAAGAAAAAAATTTTTTTTCAAGCAGTGTGATTTACCACATAAACAGAATAGAGGATGAAAATAAACAACAGATCATCTCAACAGACACAGAATATTCATTCATTTGACAAAATTCAACACTCACTCATAATTAAACTCTCAGAAATCTAACAAAAGGAAACAACTCAAATCTAATAAAGATTATCTACAAAGAAAACTGCACATATCATACTTAATGGTAAAATAAGATCAGAACTAAGATAAGGATATTCTCTATCATTGTTTCTGTGTTAACATCTGGTCAGTGCAGTAAGGCAAACAAAAGATTTGGTGCTAGAGAAAGACAATGTTGCCAGTCTATAGTTAGAAATAAAACAAACGTCCTTTAAGGACTAAGATATATGGAATCAAGAATATAATTTTTACATTGGATATTCACTTAACATCACCATTACCAGTAGGAATGATGTTAGGATATACTTGCTTTGGTTGGAGAAGGGAAAAAAGCAGCCTCGGAAGTCTGGGAACTTATCTAAGGCTCAAAGCTCAGTGTTGTTATAAACTGATTTGATGCTAATAGCTAAATCATGTTGGACATAAAACGACCTCACCATTCAAATTAGACAACGTCACTGTGCAACCCGGCATCCCGTAAAATACTAAACATCTCCCTCTCTGACTAAATAAGTGATAGTTACACTTTTTTATCAATTGTAGCTTTATCCTCGCTGTAGTTTGTCCTCCCTATAGATAACAGTTACTGAGATACACAAGCATAGAATTGCCCCTGCTTTCTGATAGCACCTAATACAGAGTAAGGCTCTACTGCCTCAAACCACCCCCACCAAAACCCAACTATACTATAACTGAATCCTTTACCAGGTTTTTTTCTAACATCCTCCTACTGATATGCCTCGCTGTTTCCCCATGGTGAACATTCTCTCTCACTGCAACAAATAATAAACCCAACTTGTTCAATTACAGGTGTGTTCTTGGTGTTCCACTGTTCCTCTAGCTGAAAGGCATAAAACTATGGCCCAGCCTATTTGCTGGAGGCCAATAAAGCCTGAGAACCAACCATTTTGTCACAGTACTTCTAGACTGTGGTATAAAATCTGCATTCATTCTCTTACTTTAAGCCAATTACTTATATTTCTTGGTCTTTCTAGGTTTTTAATTTAAATTATGGAGCTGAGTGAAACTATTTACAGAAATTACCTGAAAATTGAGAAGAAACGTCAATGCAAAATTATCATAGGCACTATTTTAAGGGTTATTAACTGCAGCTAAAATTTAAACTTCAAAATTTTTCCCACCTACCATCCATTCAAAATTCACACTAACTGAAACATTTTCTGCAAAGATACAATGCAAATTTTGTAGTCACTCTTCCTTGCTGACTCCAAACATACAAAAGGATTAAATTTACAGTACAAGGAGTATGGTTACCCTTTAAATATTTTCAAATACTGAACTGCAATTCTTTTGGACTTTGACCTCGTAACAGCCACATTTCTCAACTATTATGCATAAGTGGCAGTTATTGCCAGTTGCATTAAAAGCAAACATTCCTCTTTTTTTTAAAAAAGTATATTTTCATAATTTTTAGTAATCCCATTAAGAACATGAACTCTGCAAACAGAAACATGGATTTGAATTCTAGCTCTCCGATATACTATGTGACAGAGGGCAAGTTACCTAGCATTTCAATGTTTAGTTTCAGCCACCTTAAAAAGGGAATATCAGTACCTGACACAGAGGTTGTAATAATGTTTAAATGAGATTCTATACATTAAGCACCTAGAAGGTAGTAAGCACTCAATAAATGTTATTATCATAACTGTCTATGTATATTCAGAATGGTTTTAGGCATAAACTAGAGAATCTGAAACAAATTTCTCTTAAATACTTCTGGGATTTTATATATGAATTAGAAAATCCAACACGCAAACATCACGTTCAATGTTAATAGCCACCACCAAGTAACATTTAATAAAAATAAATGTTATCGAAGCAAGCTGGTTTTATCAACAAAACTGCCATTCAATTCAGTACACTAAAGGACTACCTATACAAAGAATTACAGAATAACTACCATCTATACCCACAAGGGTGCACACTACAGCCATTTACAAGATTTTTTTATGGGTTCTAAGTATAATGAAAAACAGACAAAGCAATAAGGAAGTAGCATGAACAACCGCAGCATGAACAACCAGTTCAAACTAGTTCAGCCATATCTATGCAAACCAATCAGCAGTTAAGTTTTTAAAAATCTATTTTGCATGAACAATGTATATTTAAGAAAGACACACATTAGAGAAGGGTGTGTTTACCTGAAAACAAGTCTCCATGACTGTATTACCGGAACAAAACATTTCTAAAGATCATTTTAAATACTATCATCTGGAACTGAGACGCCATTCACAAAACTATTTGACAAAAGAAAAACTACTTTTTTAGGTGGCAACACTAGAATCATGAAGCTCTCACAAGAATGTAATTTATTTTCACAGGAAAAAGCATTTATATTTTACAGCAGAAAATGTCTGCCATATCTAGAAGTAAATGTGTAAAACGTGATGAACTACTTTCTCCTGAAAACATTTTTTCATGAGAAAGACAGTAAGAAAAAAGTGTTTTTAGGTCCTTACTCTATACATTCAGATTCAAGAACTCTAGGGAAATACTATCACTATAAAAAAAAAAATCTTTTTCTACAGCATTAACAAGGATTTCACCTTTACTTAAGGAATTTATATTTAAATAAACAAGAAGGGTGTGTTACCTGCAAATAAGTCTCTATGGCTTGGAATTTTTTTTTGAAATTTGTGTAAATTATTTTTAAGTAAAGCCCAATGAGCCTCTTCTTCTTTAAGTGAAACCATTATTTTCTTCTCTGCTTCATCCCCCTCCACCCACTCCCTTCACACTCTTCTTTCTAGCAAAGAGATTATAGCTATGAAACAACAAAGGGAAGTATTACCAAAAGCTGCAATGTCTTAGCCTACAATCTGCCTGCTCAAAAAGCTCAAGAATTTAAGTGGCTATTCAAGAGCTGGTCACAAACTCAGCCAATCAGTAGCCAGCATTCTGATTCCTGCCCAGCAACAGGAGACAGACAATAAGGTCAGAAAAACATAGTTAAAACCTGGATTCACAACACTTCAGTGAGGTTCTTTGTCTGATAAAAGTAATCTAGAACATAACTGCAAAGAATTCTAAGTCCATAAATATACATTAAATATACCATATAAATAAATTAAAATAAGATAAAAGGTATAAATCTTATTTATTTTCATTTAAAGAATGTTTCCAGAAATATAAATCCATTCCCTACCTGGGGAATGAGTCAAACATGGACAATGCATAACAAGAACATACTTTTCTACACAATGGGTTAGAATCTGCAAAATTCAAATGTAAATTTCTTTTTAAAATTTCATAGTCCTTAATGTTTATAAAACATTTATACTAAAAATCCAGCAAAACCTTAAATCCAAACAACTAACAAGACTATTTTCATACCCACCTACCTCTATTGTTACAGATTTCCAATTCCAAAAATTAATTGTGTTCTGGACCCAAAGGTTTACTATGGATAGCATTATAAAGTGTTTTGTTGTCTACTGCACTGAACTGATTTAGTTTGATTCATCTAATGAAATTAAAATGTGATTCTTGATAACCTGTATTAAGTGTTGTAAGTACAATTACTACATTCTTTTCTCCTTAACTGCCCTTGGCAGCAGGTTACAAAAAGGTTATGAGCTCTCCCCTTTTGAAGAAATAAAGCAAATGTGTATATTATATAGTAAATACTCATGTAAACTGAAGGGAAATTTTTTCTATATTACATCATTCTACAGTCCTTTAAATGTAAAATTAGAAAATAAAAATAGGAAATCTGTCATCAGAATATTTTTTTTCTCAAATTTACTACCTATAAAATTTTCTTAGTAATAAACAAGTTTTTTAAATAAACCTCATTTTTTTTCTCCTTCAATTACAGGTAAACCCTGTAATTTTTCAAACACACCCAAGAGGGAGCTTGCTGCAGCCATACTCTTAGTTTATATAATCTCCCCATAGGAAAAATAAATCAGCAGCTGCTTGAATGCTTCAGTCCTGTGAGAGAACTGAAATTCACTGTCTGATTGGCTCAAAGCCGTAGTTGCCTAAACCAATCAGACATCAGCGTCACGTACCTTGCCCGGCAACAAGGGAAGCAGATGAGGGCAAGTGCTCTACCAAAAATTCAAACGGTGTGAAATTAAAGGTGAATGATGAAATTGACACATATTCGTAATATACCCCCAGATTCTTTGCTTCAATAACAGGTCTATGGTCGGGTTTTTCTGAGTAAATAAACAAGGATCTATACTACTGCTTTCCAAGAACTGCCTTAACTAACAAAACAATAGTAAGTACCAGGACTGTTGGGTCAAAACGCGCACACACACATAAACACTATGTTAATTCAAAGTATTGATACTTGATGAAGTATATTTAAAAATAAAACTTCAGCAAAAATTTGCAAAATGTTAAGCAAAGCTACTTAAGTGGACTTGACACTTCTATCTTTGACACAGTTACTCCAATTAAATTCATGCTGTTAACTGACATTAGTATAACATTATTCTGAATAATGGAATGCTGAAAATCATTTTTATTCAGATCTGAGTTTGTTAAATGGCTTAAATAAATATTAGTCAATAGGCTTGACTAATAATGGCTTACTCCTAAAGAATCACTTTATGCTGAGGATTCCTAGCCTCTGTAGAAGCTCTGCTACTGAGCTCTTTAAGAATCCCATTGTCAGTTGAGAACTGTGTGATTTTACTTTGCACTCCTAAATTTTACTTGAGAATTCTGCAATAGTTCTGGCAATAAAACCATAAAGAATAATCAGTGTGTTGCACAGTAAATGTTAATAATCTGTGTACTGTTTACTGCCCATTAATGAAGACTGGTGAAACTGCTAGTGCAGTGATTCATCCTCTTGACACTTATCTGCTCAAATTTAGTATACAGACTTGCTAAATTTTTCTCTTAAATACTGGATATCTTGTCATCTCTGTCAATAATTATTTTTCTAAAACTATAGTAAAACAAAATCACTACTTCTGTTAAAAATCCCACAAAGATTTTCATCTTGTTTCCAAACTTCTCTCTCCCAGCCACTCACAAAGCACTGGCAATATTTACATGAGGATCCAGAGTCCCTTATAGTTCACAATTCTTCATTTCTACTATGCTATGGTTCTTCTCTCACATGCATAAAAACACTGTCAATAGCTATCCTACCACACTTTAAAAAACATTAATTGGTGAAATCTGTTCCTCACCTAATACAAATTCAGTAAAGTATTGAATGTTCATAATATTTGACACAACAAATAACCCCTCTGCCTGTCATCAAGCTAATTATATAAAAATATGTAATGGAATATCCCCTAGGAAACAGGGAGTTTGCTTTACCAACAATTCCTTGGACAAAACAGGAGCAAATCAATATTGGTTATGCACATCAAACCAGAATGGTCACTACAGTCTAACTTGTTGCATTCACTGATATTGATCTTTTGAGAAATTCTAAGGTAGTCTACATGAAAAAAATGCAAGATACCTTAAAATCACTTCTTCAAGTGCATTCTGGAGATCATTTTGTTATATAGGCAAAGTCAAATTAATTGACCTGATCCAACAAGTGCAATTTTAGAACACACTTACCAAATTACACCTCCTTAGAAAATTAGCCAGTTATCCATCAGAGCCCTACCCACTAGCTTATCCCACTCACCAAATTCCATCAGCAATGAGTAAAGTTACAGAAGGCCACATATTTTATTTCCTCAGGAATTTAAGAACCACTTGTCCAAAATTTTTCACACTTTACCTGGGTGAATTAAAACACCCAGAATGATTTAGGACAAGTTGAAAGATGTAAATCCTTCAAATGCCAGGAAATAGCTTTTACTTTTCTTATTGACCCAACCTAAGGAGAAAGAACAGAGAGCTTACATAAATTTATGTGTCAGTCAGCTTTCACTAGGTGATAATGCAGTATGAAAAAAAATTTTTTATTGGCTAATAACTAAGATTCTTCTTCATTCTAAGTCGTAGGCTGAAGGAGCAGCAACTATTCCCCCACCCCCTGCAATTCCAGGTCTTGTGGCAGAGAGAAAATCCACAATGACAGAACCATACAGTATACAATGGTTTTAAAGCTTTTTCTTAGACATAGTACGCACTACTTTCACTCACATTCCACTGCCTAAAGCCAAGTTAGACATTAAGAGGGTAGAGAAGAAAAAAGCTCTCACGGGGAAAGACTTCATGTCACATGGCAAAAGGCAGGGATATATAATCTTACCAGAACAAGAATAACAGTGAACTATATAATCTACCACACCTCAAAAATACATAATTATAAAAGCTTAGCAGAATAAAGATTTCTAAACTAACAAAACTGAATCTACTCCATGTTCCAGCATTACCATAACAGTTGTCATAGGATAAATCACCCAAACTCTCTAGATTTCACGTCGCTCAACTGTAAAACTAAGGTTAGACCAGATGGTTGCTAAGTTTGATTCTAGCTCAAATTTTGTATTATTTTACTAATGTCTAGCTATATTGATGCTCTTTTATAATTAATTTTTCATTATGAAATACAGTGAACATGCAAGATATAAAGTCTGATATAATGAACATATGTGTACCCATTATCCAGATAAATTAAAAACAAAGTCTTCTGTATAACACTACCAGATAGCATGCTCCTCCTTCCCCGTCCCCAACTCCTTAACACAAAGATAAGCATAATCTTGAATTTGATGTTTATTATTCCCAGGCATACCTTATACTTTTTCTATATTATAAATTCCCCTTTTCATTAATGAAACAACACACCTTAAAGGGATAAAAGGAACTGACATTTATCAAGGGGTAATTATATGTCAGGCCCTAAACCAAGGCATAGTCTTTTCCCATTTATTTGACAAGTTACACAAATTCAACTTTATATCTGAATTAATACATCAATAACCATGCTGCTATCATTCATTCCATTACACAGATAATAATTAACTTAGTAAGGTCAACAGACACCCAATTTTAGCATGGAGTTGTCTTCATTGCATATGAACCTTTCTTATGCATTTCATCCTTTAAATTTTGCAACCAAAATAAAGGGAGCGTTCTAGCATTCAAAATGCTAAGCGATAAACTATACCCTATTTGCCACAATTTTCTTCGCTCTCTCTTTGAAAATGGAAGAGTCATTTAATATAATTGCTAAGGCCCATCCACACAGTAAATGAGTTCTGACAGTACACACTCAATTTCACCACCCTGCAGACTGGTTCATATATTAGCTCCAACAGTATTACCAAGAGGTTCTTAAACATTCAAGTACCTTTTTAAAAGTAACTTTTCATTAAGTCATCCAAGCAAATAACAACAGAACTCACTCAACAAACCAGAGACAGTTTCCTCAATCTGATACAGAGCATCTAAGAAAAACCCACAGCTAACATCATACTTGACAGTGAAAGACAGAAAGCTTTCACCCTAAGATCAAAAACAAGACAAAATGTCTGCTCTTACCGCTTCTATTTGGCACTGACTAGAGGTTCTAGCCAGGACAATTAGGCAAGAAAACGAAATAAAGGTTATGCACCTTGAAAACAAGAGTGAAACTACTTCAACTTGCAGATGATAAAATCCTGTACATAGAAAATCCTAAGGAATCCACTAAAAACTGTATTAGAACCAGTAAATGAGTCTAGAAGGTTGCAAAATATAAGATCAAGATATTAAAAAATCTGTTGTATTTGTATATACTTGCAATGAACAATTTAAGAATGAAATTAAGAAAACAATTCCATTTACAATAGCATCAAAAATAATAAATTTAATAAAAAGTACAAAACTTAATACTCTAAAAAACTACAAAACATTGAAGAAATTAAAGAAGACCTAAATAAACAGAAAGATAACTTAACCTCTTGAATCAAAAGTCTTAATATTAACATGTCACTACTCTAGAAACTGATCTACTGATTCAAGGCAAAGCCTTGGCTAGGGTTGAGGGCTGGGGAAGAAATGAGGAATGGCTGCTAAAGCATACAGGATTTCTTTATAATGTAATAAAAATGTTCTAAAATTAATCATGGTGATGGTTGCACAACTGTGTGAATATTTCAAAAACCACTGAGTTATGTACTTTAAATGGGTGAATTGTATGGTATGTGAATTACATCTCAATAAACCTGTTATTTTTTTTTTAAATAGCAAAACTAGAGTTGAGTATTTTTTCATTTATTTTTAACCTATGACTTTTACTGAGTCACACTTTCAAGATGGACAAAACAACTATACCAAAAGAACTGAGTACCAGTTCCTATTTTAGGGAATTTACATTCCTAGGCCAACAAGTATACGTGTAGTTATACTAGTGATAAAAGGCAATATACAGAAAATAACAGCAATCTTGTTCTCCATGTGTTCATCTTAGATAAGCCAATTACTTTTTTTCCCTTTCCTAAATGGGACATAATTCTATGATATGTTTATCTCACAGGATGGTAATAATGGGCATGAGATACTCATATAAGATAAAAGAACAAAACAAATTTTATCAACAAAAACAGTACTGAGCATGGTGCAAATGAACACTCCAGGTACATATATGAATAAAGTCTTCTACATACGGAAAATGCAATTAACCATCTTTACCAAAAGGACTAGGAAGTCTTAAGTGAAGCAGGAGCATTCCCTTTTATTATAAACTGGCACTATAACCAAAAGGCCTTTCACGTAATTAATGATAATATTTATAAATGAGGTATACTTACTGAACTTTCTGGAGTTACATAAAGCTTTGTCACATTTTATCAATACTGTCTTTATTCAATATGAAGTGTCTTGCCACTGTATTTACCAGTACTTTACATGTATCTTTCTAGAAATAATTATTAGGGGAGGTAATGCGGGGATGGGTGAAACAGGTGAAAGGGATCAAGAGGTACAAACTACACGTTATAAAATAAATAAGTCACAGGGAAGTAATGTCACAGCACAGAGAATATAGTCAATAATATTGTAATAACATTGGTGTGCAACATATAATAATATAGAATCATATGTTTTACACCTGAAATATATAAAATTGGAAGTCAACTATACTTCAATTTTTTAAAAAAAGAAATAATTAGTATAAATTGACTGAAATACCTATGTTTAATGAAACACTTTGGCACATCTCATCATGTATTTAGTATAAGATTAATACATTTTAAGTGCCCAAGCTTCATTGTCAGAAAACATCTTAAAATATGCTGGTATCATTATGACGTACTTCAGAGGTCATTTAACAAAAGAACAAAAAATAAAGTAAGTAACCTGGAATAATATTTATGAGCTACACAGTGTCTGGCATATAGTATACACTTAGTAAATGCTGACTAAAAGAATAATAGGCTATATACATACAACTAAAATCAAAAATAATTCTTAAGCGAAAAAACTAAATTATTCTTTATAAAGCAAAGGTAGTAATCTAGAATATTTCTGACAGAATTGCAAACTAACATGCTGGCATGTTCAAATACAGCAGGTTTACATACAGAGGTCAACCTTCCTTTGAGGAGTCAGAATGCTTATTTACTAACAAAAAGTAACATATGCCTACTTACACAAAATGCTGCCTCTGACAGGGTGCAATACGTAGCACCATTAAAATTAATCTAATATGACATGAGAGACATTTTTCAAGGCTCATAAAACTTGTTTAGATAGTTGATTTTACATTTCAAAAACTAAAATACCGTTTTGAAAGAAATCTACTTTTGCTTATTACTACATAATGATGAAAATTCTTTAAAATAATAAACATACCCCAAAGGAAAACCCCTGCAGCCATCTTATCAGTTCTCTCACTGCAACAGAAACTGAAATACAATTTGCATAGTCACTGTGGTTGGCTAAAGAAAGCAGGTTCATGTAACCAATCAGAAAGCTAGAAATTGGGCAATCATAAGGGGAGAAATTTTTAATCTGCCTGGCAACAGCCTAAAAATAGAAACAATACGCTAGTATGAATCCCAGAATAGATGTGACTATAAGAGCAAAACCACCAGCAAAAATACTTTACTTTCTTGGGGAAAAAAGAGGTACCTTGCATTTCATCATCTAGAATATTAAACTTGCAACTTTTTCTTACCAAGTGGCAATTAAAGAAAAATGAATGCTAAGCTAAATTAATGGGCCACTTTCAAGTTACATGCCATTATCCATATTATTTTACTTATATACATATGTGTGTGCATGTACATATATAAGTGTTCTTTTTTCAGGAGAAAAATTAAGCACTTTAATCATAGTTCTTACATCTCTAAACCTCTAAAAATCTCTCAAATCTGAACACCACTGCATTTTTTTCTAACACTTTTCCCCTGCAATCATTTGAGAATCTTACTTAAGGGTAAAAGACTATTTACTGTGTATTAAAAATACAAAGATTAAATAATTTATCAAAGCAGATCTCTAAATAGGGTGGGGATTATGCCTTATTTATTTTTGACACAAACTTGTTCCAACATATAGTAGTGTTCCACATGGTAGACATTCAATAATTGTTTCCTCAATCAAACTAAAACAATTCCTGTCAGTGAGGAAAACAAACCATCTTATTGTATATGTCAAGTAAAAGTTAAACATGTAAATATGTAATCTGGAAAATACTGCTATCTTTGGTTTTCCAATTTTGTCTAATGTGGGATAATATTAAAGTTGACAACACTTGACTTTTCTTATTCTGTCACCCAAATAAAAGAATGTTTTTCATCATTCTAACTTTCCAACCTAATTATGTTTAGTATGCATGTTTCCTTGTACATAACAAATTTACTTTGGAGAAATTTTAATTCCTAAAGATGGCAAACAATGTGCAGTCTAATGTAATAACTATGAAGATTATGGGCTACTGAGGAATGAACAAATTTAAAAATAAATAAATAAAAAGAAAGTAAAGACAAAAGGAAAAAGAAAGGAAAAAAACCTTTTTAATTTCAAAAATTTAAATTATAGCTGCTGAAATGAAAGGCTGGTTAGACAATCAAACCATATTAAAACAAATGCTATTTATCAAATCTCATGTTCTATACATTTCTTACATCAAACCCTCCATCAGTATGTTTTAGTGATGTGGTAAATTAACTTTAAAATGTTTTCTTTGGTCAAAAAATGAATTCATATATTTGATACTAGGAAAGTCTTAAAAAGTTCATCATGAAAATTACATGTAAAGGACTTATTTTAATAAAGCTTAGAAACAATGTCTCTAAAACATATAAGAATGCAGAACAGTTTTAAGTAACAAAAAGAGCTCCTGTGAAGGATGAAGAAACATCAAATGAGCAATCTATTGAGTAGTATATCCTTTTAATCTAGACATTTAAGGATAGCTAGATTTTAAAATTAAGTTTAACCATGCCTTTAAAAACATAAATACTATTATTTTAAACATTGGTCTGAATGAAAAGTAACAGCTTATTGTCTTCACTTTTCTTAACGTTGTATTCACATGTGACTTGGATATACAAATCTAACTACAACTCTATTCACATCTTTAAGATAACTTAAATATTATATGTACATAGATCTTGTTTACTTATCTGAACAAATAAACTAATAAACTATGATCCTCATCACAAAGGAAAGCAGTATGAATTAACCTATGAGTTACAATTAGTGGGGGAGAATATAACAAATGGGTCAAAATTTGATAACAAGACACAAAAAGTGGGAAAAAGTATTTTATAATTCCAGATATGTAAGTCAAATATCCCTTTAGATATACATCTCAGCACTTCATATTTTCTTAGGTATTATTTAAAGCAGTTATAATACTTTTTAGTTTTACTTACACTAGCCAGTTTCATTTCAAGAGAACAGAAAAAGCATGAGGTTTGCAGAATATTATTCAAAGTAAACATTTTATCACATACCAATAGGAATTTTAGGGGGACTGAATAATCATTGGCACCTTAGTGTTAAAAATTAGTACAGCAACTAAAATGCCCTGGACAAGTTTAGATATGTTCCAGAAACATCACCCTCCATCCCTCCATTCTCTTCCCCATCTGTAGACCCTCCCCTCCAACAACCCACAGGAATTTAAAATGTCAGCTGAGAACCAGATGTTCTGTGGCCCTAGCCTATGGGTACAGAAGTCTAACTTTAATAACAAATATAACTAAACTGAAAGACGAAACCTAATCTTCTTTTATATCCCAGAGGAAACTCAAATTCTTCTTTGTACCTATAAGTTTTCTCTTCTGTAGCAAAGCAATATTGCTAGTATGTTATCCCTTTCCAGCTCTAACTAAAATTCTATTTACCACAGCTTTTTGAGCTGATCTTATCTGCAAATCTGTATCTTTCTTCAGTTAGAATTTAAGAAAAAAAAAGTTATGCTTTTGATAACAAGATCTCTCCTGGGCATACAACTCAGAATGGACCAGCACCCCTCCAGGGAGCAAAAAAAAGAAAAATTACATTCCCAGTCTGAAATCTTTCTGGCAAACAATGCATGAGAATATAATCTACTTGCTTCAGGCAAATATTCCTAAAAAGCTGAGTCAATATAGGGTGGGCTATCAGAAGCTACTATCAAAAGTTTGTGATGTATTTTAAGAAAATACAGTTCCTTTACCCAAAACCAAGGATTATCACTTTGTTTCCTCTTTCAGAACCTAAAAAAATCTGCAGATCTGACTAAAAAACACTATACTTTGGAAACTCTCTTAGCCTCTCTCCTCTTAACCATCAGACCAAATGAGCTGATGTTTTCCATCCATTCTATGAACATACAATTGATAACCACAAGCATACTGAGATCTCATGTTCTTCTACTCTCATCTAAATCTGTTCATATTAGTTGTGCTATTACTGAATTCAGTTGTATGTTTCTAATTTAAATTACAGAATACAATTAAACGTCATATAAACTGATGAAACATAAGTGCAAAAAAAAAAGAGCTGTTAGATTTGTATCAGTAAGAGAATAATGCAGAAAAAACACAGATTGGAGAGATTTGGGTTAGGCAAATCATTTAAAATCTTTAGGTCTAAAGTTTTGCATCTGGAATAAATGGAAAACAAATTAGAAGACCTGAGAGAATACTTGTATTTTGATTCTTAAATACAATTTTAATAAATTCCACTCTAAAATCCACTGCTCTACTGAGAAATGGCTAAGATAGCTTGGTGTATTCACGCATTTCTCAAATGCCTACATGGTCACTATTGTAGGACAATTTTTAAGACACTAAAGAAACAATGTGATTAAAAGTATAAAAATATAGCCAAAATTTAAGTGTTACAACATGTAGATTTTAACATAAATGTGGGAAAAAAAACATAGGCAGTAATACTATGTGTGGTAATCTTTCCACATGAATGACCATGAAACTTAGGAGAAGTACTCTATTTTCCATTAACTGCCATCTCTCCAATATAGACTATTTAATCCTAATAATCAAAAAAAGGCTTTCAGATGTGTGATTACAAATAAGACCTCTACAGAGCCCTTACTGTCTTCCTGATAGGGTTAGTACACCCAAGTTTTATGAGCCAGATTTCTAAACACTGACTCTGCATAAAGAATAACTCAAATTTAAATGGGAGGAAAAAAAGAGTATGCCTTTCTTACCAATCTCAATTTCAATTGCACTTCTGCTCATAACCCTATTTATAATTCAGTTAGTTACATCCACAAGACTTCACAAGTAGTTGCTAAGAAACAGTAACATGCTGAGTTCAGGGCTACTGGAAATCTGGCTGTCTGCCACATTAAAATATTTAACTGAGCCTAGAGCCTCCAGAATTTAAAAAAGAAGAAAGGAAAGAAAGGGAAAAGAAAGGGGGTTGGGGATAAAAAAAAAGCCCAAAGAAATACAATGATAAATGCAATACGCCACCAAGTTCTTTGCAAGGGTTCACAAATTCAGAATCAAAGACCTTATTTTGGTATTTTCAAATATTAGTTATATTTCTCTAGGAAATTTTTTATCATCTTTTAAATGTTGGAATAAAGACTCTGAAGCTATTCTACTGGAGAGCAGAAGACATGTGATTAGCCACGTCACTGTTAATGGCATAACAACTGACTCAATAATATACTGTGCAAAGAATAGCCCCAGTCTGTAGGAAAATGACTGAGACTTCCTACGCTAGATCTTGAAGGCCCAGAGACAAAAAACTATACTTTCTCATCAAAGTACTCTATCCCTGTAGGCCTGGTTAAATACTAAATGAAGAGAAATTTTCTACCCCAAACTGCACTGTTTTTCCATTTTAAACACCTCTAATAATTAAAAAATTAAGCATATTCAGAAATGTATTAACAACCTAAAATTTAACTGTCATTTTCCAACAGAACGTGGAAAGGCATTGAATATGTTTCAAGACTCATTTACTGATAAAAATGAAAATTAAGAACATAAAGTTTGCTCCTTTAGCTGATAGTGGCTACTTCAAACCAACAGGAAACTTCACATTTAGTAGTAAAATACCATAGGCATTTCCACTAAAGGCAAAAACAAAAGTGTAATACTATATTCACACATTTATTGTTCTAGAAATCCTGACCAAAGCAGTAAGAGCTCAAACAAAAAAGATATAAAGAAGAAAACATTTAATTCAGAATAGCAAGAAAAAAAGGTATCTAGAAACATTAACATATAAGACAAAGATTCACAAAGCTATGAAAATATGTGAAATATTAGAACTATGTTGGGTATATGACTCAATGTAGAAAAATATCAAAGGCACAGAAAAGTACTACAAGTAACCACACGTTTTGGGAAATACATGAAAGATTAAAAACATAGCGGGGTTGCACCCTGGCCCTTCCCAGCTGGACCTTCCTTCCCTCCTCTGCTCGCCCTGTCTTCTGTGAGTGCTGATCTGCTGATCTTCAGATCTTCCGTGCACACCGGGCACTGCACTCAGTCAGGGTGCCTCACACGTGCTGGCGGGCGGCAGGTGGCCAGCTCCGGGCTGCGCCACCGAATAAGCGGGGCTCGCGGCCCGGGGTTGGGAGGCGGGCCTACTGCGCAGCCGCAGTGGCAGAGGAGCCGCTCCCAGTTTAAAACAAAACAAAACAAAACAAAACATAGTGATATGGAATTAGTTCCCAGAATAAAAAAGAACATCTATTAGTGAATAAAAAAGACAAAAAATTCAAAAGAAAAGTAAAAAAAGAATAAAACAAGTAACTCATTAAAAAAAAGTTAGAAAAAATGTTCAACTTCAAAATAATCAGGGAAAGACAAAACAAAGAGAAAATACATTTTTTTTTTTTTACATCACATTGGCAACCACTTATTGTTAGCAATAATGTACAGCAATGAGTAGCATCATACACTGCTGGTAGAAGACTTCACTGTCATAACTATTTTCAGGGGCAAATAAGCAGGAACTGTGCATCACTTTGACACACCAAAGACACTTTGAGATGTATCTTAAATACACTAATAATATGTTTTAAAAAGGTAATGTATCAGGATACCTACTGTTGCACTGTACTAGCAAACAATCAAATTTAACATCCATCACTAATAGTTAAAAAAAAAAAAAAACACTTCAGCATCCACAGTAAAGAATAAAGAACACTAAGAAAAGTAGAGAATGTGGTAGATCTCTTTTAAAGGCATGAATATTAAGTGTACAAGCAGCTACAGAATTCACAGTACTTAACAGTACAAACACTGAAGCCAGACATACCTCTTTGAATACTGGTATGATCACTTCCTTGTTAAGTTACCTGTCCAAGATACTTATTCTCTCCTTGCCTCAGTATCCTCATCTACGAAATTGAGACTATTATAATGCCTGTCCTCATAAAAATGTTATGGGGATTAAATGAGAACGTAAGTAAAAAGTTCTCAGACATATAAGTGGTCAATAAGTGTTTCCAGTTTTTATGCAATTATGTTTTAAAATGCAAAACAATATATTTCTAAACATTTATATATCTCAATATATAATCTCTGAAATATCTCAAGTGATATTTCAAAGTCTGGAAGGATAAATGCCAAACTAGTTACAGCAGTTCACTTAAGGAGAAGACAGTAGAATATATAGACTTTCACTTAGACTTGCTATATCAGTTTCAATTTTAAAATGAAAACACATTCATGTGATTTTTATCTTAACAGTTAAGCTCATTCCACTTCCTCCAATCTCTTTCATGCTAATGCTAAACCAGGGCAGCAGTGACATTTATGAATGTGGAAAGGGTAGTGACCCACACAAACACTAAGCTCCAGAAGAGACAGGGAAGGAAGGCTACCATTCAAAACACAAATTCCCAGCATATGCCATGAGCAGCAAGTACCACCTCCTTCACAATTACTTGGGTCAGCATCTACCCAACATAAAATAGGAAAACTCAAACACAAAAATGAGTACAATCAATTAAAAATTCGGGGTGGGGGGGAGGGTAGGGATTATACAAAGGACAAACAGAAAGAAAGGAGGCATAGGGGATACACCCAGAAGCAACAACTTTCACCAAAGAGGAGTTATAGAAAAAAAGAACTGAGAAAAAAGTAGATAAGAAAAAAATTCACAGACCGCCCCCCCCCCAAAAAAGTTTTCCATAGAAAAGGCCTACTAATTACCAAAACAGACTAAATTAAAATAAGAAAAAAAAAGTTTTTAACACTTAGACATACTGTGTTAAGATTTCAGAAAACCAATATGAGTAAATACTAATAGAGTTTTTTTAAAAATCATTTTTAACTACAAAGGAATAAGAATTAAACTGACATCAGACTTGTCATCAGCAATACTGAATGCTAAAATAAACAACACTATCCTCAAAGTTCAGGAGAAAAATTATTTTTAGCCTAGACTCCTATTGCCAGAAAATCAACAAGGATAGAAAAACTAAAGGTATTACTTCTGAGCAAAGACTGAGGAAACAGATTATTGCTAACATAATTATATAAAGATATACTACAGACACAAGACAGCAAAAGGCCCTAGGAAGAAACTCAGATAAGGGAAACAGCAATGCTCCATAAAACAAGTAAAACTCATGGGCAGACTGAAATAACTGAGGACCCACCACCTTTAAAACAAATATTCTGGAATCAAAATCCAAGATAATTACAAAATGGGAGTTAATGGACTTAGAGATTGTGGAATATGGCACAAAAATTAAAAAAAACTATCATCTAAAAATAACTTAGGTTTCAAGCTGGGTGAAATATAAATATCATCAAATATGTGCTATAAAAAAGAGACATACCTTAAAATAGCATAAAAGGTTGAGAACTAAGAGGTGAAAAAGGATACATGAGGCAAATGCTAACTAAAAATACAAAAAAAAAAGTTAAGTATATACATAAAGCCTATATGTAACATATTAAAAAAAATTCAAATTGAAAATCAAGTAATGGGACAAAAAAAAATTTCTAATTAATAAACGGTACAATCCACTAGAAACATTATCTTTGATGTATCTAAATAATATCACTTCAAATCACATAAAGAAAAAACACGTTTTTAAAAATTCAGGAAAAGACTAATAAATCCACAAAGACACACCTTTTCCTAAAATCTACAGATAAAAACAAAAGTAATATAAAAAAATGCATTTCTCAATTAACATGCTAGAAAAATAGAAAAATAAATAGAATTGTATATCCAAAAAATCCAGAATACGAATTTTTTATGAACAAAACCAACATACATTAATATTGACTGTGCATGTGGTGACAAGGAAATCATAAATTCCAAAACCACCCCCCCAAAAAAATTCCCACAAGGCCACATTCTTTGGCCATAACATAATACATTAGATAAACAATAATGAAATGAGAGGGAAAGTTATCTCCTTATAAATTAAAAAAAAAAAAAGAAGAAAAACAAAACAACTTTGGATTAAGGAGGGAATCAGTGGTAAAAATAATAAAAACGACAAAGTATTAACAAAATACAACCCAGGGAATTCAACTAAAATGATACTCTGGAGAAAACCTTAAATGCATGTATTAATAAAAAAGCACAAACTCAAAAATGCTAGTAAAAGTTACAAACCCAAAGCAAGTAATTACAATAAAAATGGAAAATTATCATGGGAAACTCAATAAAACAGCAAGCAATCAAGGAAACCAGAAGCCAGTTCTTTGAAAAGACTCCTAAAAGGGGGAAAATATAGCAAGGAGAATCTAAAGAAAGCATAATAAACAATACTAGAAATCATGAAGAAAATATAACTACAAATATAAGGTAATACTCTTAGTTCAAATATTTAAGTATATTAAATGTTATCAATGGAATACCTGAAAAAGACTGAGGGATTTTAACTTACCGCAAACTCAGTAAAATTCAACAGTGGGAGGTGGCTGCCAAAAATGTCAATGCAAAGTTAAACTGCAGAACAGAAGTACACAGTCAGAGGAAAGGGACACTTTGTAGTAATACATTTACTTATGAGCATCACAGATAAAGAGAGACTTTTAAGAATAGCAGGATGAACAAGAGGATGACCAGGCTAAAGAAGGACCTAGAACAATGTAGTGTATGAGGAAACGTTGGAAGAACAGATGATATTTAGCCTAGAAAACGCAAGGGAATTTTAATGGCTTTCTTTAAATAGTGCAGATCTGCCGTGTAAAAAAGATAGATACACAGAGAAAGAGACAGACACAAGGTAGAGGGCAGGAACAAAACAATGAAAGGCCAATTTTGTCTCAAAATCTGCAAATGTTAATTTTTTTCAGATGTCCAACAAAAGAAGGAACTGCCTTAAGAAATTAGAGCCTCTCTCTTCTGTCATTAGAAAGGTTGATGCAGAAACTAGATAATTACCTGTCAGAAATACCAAACAGTAGACTCCCATGCAAAGTGTGATGTTAGAACTACTAGATCAGTTAGGTCCATTTCACTTTGAAGATTTCATAAGTCTACACTGCTTGCTAAATAAATTTTGTTGCCTAAGAGGAACACAAAAATGAAAAATTCAAATTTTATCCCCCAGATTTTTGCATCACGCACACTCAACCTCAGCAGTCTCAAAGATTACACATCTTTATGCTCATGGCCTTTATTTTTCTGTCTTACCTGCTTCCTTTTAGGTTTATTTCTCTATAGACAGAATACTCCTCTGTCCTACTTTCCATCATCTTTCTCTTCCATGACCCCCAACTCTAATACCAATCAATAAATTCCTCTGTTTTATGGTCTAACAACTCCTTGCCTCTTTACCTATATATATAAACCAGTCAGTCTATTTCCACCATCTTCCCAGACCAATATTCTCCCAAACAATGGCTCAACAAAGTCTGAAAATATTTCCCAACCATGCTCTCCACACCAGGAGAACACATCCAGCCTCATTCTTCCATCCAACCTCAAGCACATTAATCGAAACTGATATATTTCTACTATCAGCATTTCTCCAATCCTAGTGGATTTGTCTACTTAGAGGAAATACACCCACAAACATACATTTTTATACTTCAACAGTACATTAAAAAAATCATTTTAAAATCCCAAGCAATATTGTCAAAAGGCAACAGGAAATAGTTCATGCCCCTGAAACATGAGTGTGCCTTCTATCACAGCTGGCCTCTAGTTTTTTTTAAGTACTCAACTACACAGTAGTAACAAATGACGAGCTACCTTTCAGAATCTAGAGAACTGAAGTCCCACCCAAAACTAACACTTTCAGTTTGCAGAAAGAACCTGCTATTTAACTCCCAAAGAAGGCAAAGGCAGAGAACTGCCTAATCTAATTCATTTCCTCCACTTCTCTAAACTAGCCTCTCTAAACTACCACTCTTCATTTCATCCAACTTCCTCACCTCCCCACTCTCATCTTAGATCAATCAGTAATATATTTTATCATTGGCCATACTGATATCAGTATGCATTTCTTTATAAACATAAATCTTCATATCTTTACTGTAATGATTATATATTCTTTATTTTATATAGTTCTTTATTTTTATTTCAATGAGATTTTTTTGTATGCAATTTTTCAGACATACAAAAAAAGAATAATATAACAAATGCCTGTGTACATTTCACCTACCTTAAGAAATAAAATATTAGATTCAATGGAATTTCTAATTAATATACTAATGTTAGTTTTAAATTCTTAAATTCACTTTGTAAAATGGTGATACATTTAAATATGTGGAAATGGAAACGATGAGGGTGGTAGGGAAAACTTGACCATGTTATATATATATATATATAAATATACATTATCTAATGTATGCCAATGAGCCCCTTGTAAAAACATACGCATTCTGATTTTGAAGAAGTCAAAGGGGTACGTTTAAACTAAAACTTTATAGTTTAGTAAGGTTACAAAATGTCATCGCTCCGTATGTACCAGTTGGTGTCACTACAACGGAGAACACAGTACTAGGACTATAATGAAGAGAGACCTAAAACTGATTTATATGTAATGTGAATATATTGTATGCATGAGTAGTATTTACATATGACACTCACTGTTAATTTCAATTCGAACCTGAGGAAAATTAGAGAAGGTGAAAATAATATTTTTTTAAAAATCAAATCCAAATATGACATTCAGAATCTCCTGAAAATTAACATTAAACAATCTAGTAATCCTAGTATTACTAAAACTAAAACAAACAAAGAAAAACTTCCCAAAGGTGAGAGACAGATGTAAGGCCTGAGGAGGGAGGGGAGGCAGAAGGGTTATCACAGAAAAAGGACCTGAATCTCTTACCTGTGGGCAGCTTGATACTGTGAAAAAGACTTCCTCTTCTGTTAACCACTGCTACTCAGTTCATCTGTGTAAGCATTAAAAGCTAATGCAGATTTCTAGATCAGCCTTTTTGAGCCTGAATTCCTTGTTTGGTACATATTCATTAAAAAAATAATAATAATAGGAATACAGTAGATTGGCTACATATTAAAATTCCTTTCAAACAACGGTTCACATCTGTTGTGTAGTTTGTGCAGCAAACATCTCATCAGCCACAAAAGCCAGAAGACATCAGACAGCGTGTCAATGAAGCTCACAGAACACTCAACATACATCTTCCAAAGGACTGTTGCAAGTGAAGATGCCTAGAATCAGAATTCTTTTGTATGGCTTTCTATGCTGCCAACTATTAGGTCTGCAGCAACTGTGTGCAGTTAGGTACCTCCCACATATTACCCAATAGTATCAATAGGCATGAATCTATAAAAGCAGAATAGAAACTTAAAAGGCTTATAGCTTCTTACTATTCCACATATTCACTGGCAATTTTTCAGGTCTCAGTATTCCTATGCTAATGCATCAACTCTGTTCTTTCAGTCCAAAAGGCTGCATTCTTATACATTCCAAACAGAAAATCCATGACACATATTATTTGCTGCCCTAGTACAGCCAGACTGCAGTTACAGCTAGCTGGCGCCAGAAAGAACAATTTACATAAAGCAGTCCTCATTTCATGACCAAACTAAAGAAGAATACTGCTGAGTAAACCCTCCCCCATTCGTTCCCCAACAGGCACTGACTGGTTCTAGAATATATCTAGTTATCTATTTACTAATATGATTAAAATCCAGGTAATAAGAAAAACTCAACTTGTAGTTCTTATATAACTGAAATCCCACCTCCACCCCACCAAAAATATTTTTAACCCCCAGAGATATTCAAAAGCCTTAGTTTATTTGTGGCATGGGCCAATATAATTACATAAATCCAACGACCGCTATTTTTAACAATCATTAAAAATATAAACTATAATTCATATTAGCTAAAAGCTGTCCTCATTCTACTCTACAGCTGCCTTTCAAATTTAACTAATCACTTAAATAGTAAATGATCATTAAATAGATGTGTTCTCAGAACCAAATTGCTTTATGTTTCACCAAATATAACAAGACAATACATCTTCAGGTATCACTGTTGTGACGTTTAAATAATTCAACATATTTACCACTAGTGAATACTACTAAAGCATGCACTGAATATCAAAACTCAGGCATGTTATATTACAAATATCTACACAAGAACATATTTTGTGTGGCATATTCTTTTTTGAACCTAAATCATTTGTGTATTGTTTTAATTGGCCAGATCTGACTGGGCAAGAGTTGAATCATTATCTATGAAAGTCCTCTGTTTAAAATTTTTTTATAGTTACTTTATGACCTACTAATAAATAGTTCTATACCTCCACTTCTATTTTTCCACTACTTTATTGAGTTTAAATATATTAAATTTCATTTTCAAATAATAAATGCAAAACTAGTTTAGTGCCACATCTAAAATGGTAATAAAATGAAAAGTATTTAATATGCTAACTAGGGGTTATCCAAAATATGTTCCTTATTTTTTAATCTTATTTTCAGCTGTCTTAAAACATAGGTCTTAAATTATCCCTATTACACAATAAGGATAATAAGGCCCTAAAAAGGGGAATGATAAAGTTACATATCAACAGGAATTGGTAGACTTCTAATATGTGGATAATCCTAAATGTTACCCACATTATCTTTGATAAGCAGTAGTAGATTTCCTCAAACAACTATACTCTCTTCTTGAGATCTGTGCCCCACCAGCGGCAGATGAAGGGACAGGGACAAATGCATAATAAGATGGTGTAACTTCATATAGTAGACCCTGTATAAGCAACACTTTGTGGGAGGAAAGGTCTTATACCAAAACAACAATTGATCATAAAATCTCAGGGTTGGAAATCATCTAAGTATTATATTCCTTCCATTTTTAATTTTGCTTCCTCCTTCTCTCTTTCTACTTTATACACCCAACTATTTGAATAAAAGTACTTTAAAATCAAAGGACCTAAAATCCTTTAGTCCATCAGAAAATATAATGTTAATAACAAGTATTTAGATACTGTTTTTGAAAGCCAAATAAGTTAAACAATCCCCTCACAATGAATTAATCATAAGCAGCTCAAATTCTCTACAGCCTGCTTAAGTGCCAACAATGGAAGTTACCAATCTAGCTGAGTGTTTCTCAAACTAACAATGGTAAAGACCCAATGTTTTATTTCCAATCCATTACATACCAATATTCTTGTAAAATACAATGAAAATGAATTATTTGGAAAAAAAAGGCATATAAATTAAGCCTTTTCCTTATTTGATCTAACTGATATAAAATTATTTTATTAGATTGATGTAAAATTTCTAGACACTTTTTTTTTCTAGACACTCTTAATTTCAGTTATCTAATGGAAAACCAGGAACAGATGAACTGATGAGAACTGACCTTGAACTGATCCACAGAACACATTTTGAGTAGGGCTCACCTAGGCACTACTTATCCCATCCTACCCCTGGCATTCTCAATCTCTCAGCATTTTAAGCATCTCATATTTACTTCTCTCTTCCTTTTTTCCCTGCCCCAATGTAAACTCCTTGAGGGCAAGGGATATTGTGTGCCTGCCATCAAAACAGTGCCTGGCAAATAACAGGGGCATAATAAATATTTGTTAAATTTGTTGAATCAATTGATCAATTCACAGTCCATTTTTGTTCTCACTCTATCATGCTGTCCTAGCACAAATAAGAAATCTTGTTTTGTCCCCTTTAGGTTCTTTAAAGTCTTCAATCTGAGATTTAAACACCTTGCTCTCGGGCATTTTTACTGTATTATCAGCCAGGTCCCCAACAATCCCCTCTCCCTAAAGATCCTTTTCTAAAGTATCCAGTACCCCAGATTCCCCCCAACTTCATAATGATTGAAAAAAGAAACAGAGAAAACAAAATCTGTGCTGGAGGAAACCTTGTGAGGAAAAAATAACCAATCTTACTCACACTTAATTTGTATCACACATACACAAGGTACTTTGTTATGCCCATTTAAATCCCAGTATCAACTCTGTATGGTACTTTATCCCCATTTTAAAGATAAGAAAACTAAAGTTCTGAAAATAAGCAACTAGCCTCATCCCATAAAAAATAATGCATAAGACCTACTGAGCACTTACTATAAATAGCCATTGTACTTTGAGCACTATTATACACTTTTCATATAAACTTCTAACTAGTGAGTGGAAGAACATGAATTCACTTTGACTCCAAAGTTCGTGTTCTTCCCTGTAGTCCAACCACCTCCCTTGTTTAATGGTCACAAAATGGCATTAAGAGCTTAAATAATTTATCCAAACTATCCAACTACTCACTAGCAGCACCAGAACTATCATTTCCTGACTTCTATACTAATATTTTCCACTCTGCATGCCATGATACTTGTATGTCAGCAAAAGAAAACACCAGTCAGATGACTCCACTGGGCAGCAGTGCCTGGTTTACTTCAGCAGGGAAGGTAGAAGCCCTCAGGCAGACGCAGAAGCAACTCTTTTCTCTGGTGTTAAACTCCCTCCTTCATTAAACTCAAAGATTCATTGAGTCAATAAGCACTATTTTCATCATTTCCATATTCACACATTAATGTCCAATAACAGACTGTTACAAATTACTAATGAGAACACTTAGCGAAAGTTCTAACCTGAGCAATTTATTAAAAATCCCTTCTTTGAATAAACTTTAAGCTTTCTCCCAAATCACTTTCCCTTTCAGGAGTGTAAGAAGTGGAAAACAGGGGAGCCCATCAGTGTTTCCTGTGCAAGTTAATTGGTTTTTCAATTTTCGCTAAAGCTTTCTCTCTAATTTGAAAGCCATTTTCCAAAAATGAGTAAATTTCTTTTAGCACTCCCCTAGTGTTACCTATGTCATGGTATTACATGAATGCTAAGAAGCTGGCTTTTACTCTGGAAAATGTGGAATTCAAATTTAAATCAGATCATTATTATACACCGCCAGCGTTTCACGGATCATCAAGGTAGTCTTCACATAGTTGAGATGGTCAATGTTTTGTAAACAGAAGTGAAATTTTAACAAAAATAACAGCTTCTGAAATTATCTAGTCTAGTGCAGTTTAAGAACACTCTTTTAGGAAATTACTCATTTTAAGCGCTAAAATTTCTTAGCTCAATCAATTTAGGCAAAAATCTTTTATAAAGTTCATTTCATTTACCTGTTCAGGAAACTGCACATCTTGAATATAATTTAACATTTTTTTATTCAGTATCATCATTAAGAACATCAAGTCAATAAATAGTGATGTCTTTAATAGTGACAACATGTAAAGAAAAGAGAATTTATCACATTAAAAGACCTCAAGGAACTTGTATGTTTCTAGTTTGTATTTTTTTAATCCCCTCACTTTCAACCAATTGTCAGTTTTTCCTGATGTCACTGGATCTCCTTTAATCAGCCACCAATGGTACTCTAATATAAAAATCAGGACAAGAAAAACGTTAGCAATGTGCCATATTTTCTAAAGAGTAAGCTGACTTTACATATGCTATCTCTCCTACCAAGTGAAGTAGGTTAGATTTTACTTATGTTTACTTTCTTCTGGATGAGAAGTTGTATTTTAGATATTTAAGGTTGCCAACAATCTGTCAAGTAAGTAGGATAGGGATTTAAAAGGAACAGCTCTCAGGGGTCCAGAAGGTAAAGTGAATCAATGAAGAGGACCAGCTGTGTGGAGTAGGCCCTATCTGAAGGAGACAGTAGCTACTCAACTGTAGGTTATTTTTCTCAAGCAAAAATACATTTCTAGCACTGCCCAATATTCTACTTTCCGAAAGATGAGACATGCAGATTTTTGTGTAAAATCTGACGACTTTAAATGTTAACTAGAGAAATACAGCAGTGGTTAAAGGACCAAAGAAGTCTGCTGGCTGCCAGTTTGTGGCCACTGAAAGAGAACTATACTGTAAAGATTCTCATTTGTACTGAAACATATAAAACTCTAGGCCCTGAATTCACATCATCTCTTTAGAGAAGTTATTTTCTCACTGCATATTTGGACTACTCAGCCAGGCTAGAACTGAAACATTTCTCCTACTCTGATTCTGTAATGACAACATTCTATATTGGCTTTACTTAATAAACACATCTGCCACTACCCACATACAGCAAAGGATGGCTAATTTATTTAACAGAGTAGAACCCAGGAGTGCAAACATGAATATATCAATTACCAAGTGGATGCTTGGTAATTACTTCTTGCTTCTAAGCATGAGTTCTGCTTCTTGCTACTTCTTGCTTCTGAGCATGAGTTCTATGAGAAATTTCCCATTCTTTCTAAACATACCACATTCCCTGATCCAATCACATTTGATAAAGTATATGACATCTGAGAAGCAAAGAAACTGAAGAGCATTCAAATACTACTGGAAAATTAGCATGCCAGATATTTGTAGAGTATTTTCTGGTACTATTCAGAAACATTATATAAACTAATCTTCAACATATCCTTGCCAAAGAGATAGGATTTTTTTCCTCCATTTTGTACATAAGGAAATGAGAGTCAGAAAATGGAATGAGTTGGCCAATATACGAAAAGGGTAGCAAAAATAGAATTCAAATTTTGATTTGAACTCTTGGTCAGTGTTCTTTCCACTACCTCAACATTTCTCTTAAAGGTTTATGCTAGTGAAATGGCTTGTGAAAAAGGGTAAACAAATGGGGAGGACAAGAAATGACAAAATAATAACATAACACCTCAATTACCCAGCACCCAGAGTTATTATGCCCTCAATTATTCAGTGTAATAGCTAACCTGGAATTCAGCATAGAAAATTTGAAAACTGTCACCAACCCCAAAAGTAATAATCCCAGTGAGGTCTAGTTTATGTTTATAGTTGCAAAAATGCAACATGGCACTGAAAGAATTAGCAATAACATCCTGAGTAACCACAGAGTGTTGGTGTTTCCCCAAGTATAAGTAATAATCAGTGGATTCATTTTGTGGAGGGGAGGGTGGATGTAAATATTACAGTCCACAATAGAAGGCAAGAAAAATGGATCATTAAAATTTCCCTGAGGTCCTACTCTGAAGGTTAACATAAATTGATCAATAATTTCAACCTGGCCAGTTTCTCTCCAGCAATAAAGAATATCAAACCAAGTAGCTGGTTTACATGGTATGCAATTTTTGAAATCCAGTGAGCTGTTCATACTATGAGAGGCAAAAAAAATAAGAGTGATTAGAGTCACAGCACATTCACTTTCCTATGTCATACTCACTCTAGGGCACAACCTTACTGAAGTGAAATGCACGATGGATAGAACCTCTCACATATATTGGATTTGTCATGCATATTGGATTTGCTGTTCTTTTTCCCTTTCAGGAGCAAGCTCCTATATACATTTACATAAAGAAATGTTCAGATTATGAGAATCCATTATATCACACAAAATAGTCCTAACAATGTTACAAAATAATAAGTTAATGGAAGTAAAATAAGCATACTACAGCTGTTGATAAAACTGAGCTAATTATTCCAAAAACATTTTAGGCCACCGAACAAATAAATACTGATTAAGTTAGGAAAAACAATAATGTTGCTAAAAAATTTTAAAATAAGAACAAGTAAAAACACAATTTCGGGGCAAGGCAGCAATTTTAAACTGTTAAATCATGTAAATATAGAACTTATATACTACCTTCATGAAAATTTGTAAGTCAAAAAAGAACATGAAGAATATATGTTCTAGAATACTTCTCAAACTAAATTCCATAGTCCCTTAGCGCCTGGATGTCTACAATTAAGTGACCTAGATCCTGACACTAATAATAAGATCAAAATTGTCATACATGATCTGGTTTCAAACCTTTATTTTCACCATAACAGCCTAATTGTTCTCATTTTATTAAGAAAATTAATAAGTAAATGTTATAAATTTATATTATAAAATAATTACACAATAATAAAATACCATATATCCCTTTAATATACTGGGGTCCTTCATAAGAATTTAAGGTGCAAAAAGTTGCTGTCTTTAAAAGTTTCTGTATTTGGAAAGATCAAAACTTACTGTTCTATGTCATATTAGTCAGGGATATATTCAAAATACTCTATTGACAAAGCTAGAGGAATGCACAATACCATTTAGAAAAAATTTTATTAAGTACTGCGATTCAAACATCAGTGCTTTAATTATAACTAACTGTTCTGCTATCTGAAATAATCCGTGAATAAAAATTTCATTCTCCTACTTTCTGGGCCACTATGGACTTACAATATCTCATTAAACTTTTCTATTGATACTTCAAAACAATGTTAAGAAAGTTTTTTGAAAATTTTGAAACTAAATTTACAAAATTATTGAGTCATTACTTTTAAATATATCACAGATTTTAACTAAGATAAGGTGGACATCAACAGTTAATATCACTTAACTCAAAAACCAAGATTTACTTCAGCCCTGTTGTATAAGCATACATTAGATACAAAGAAAAAGGGTATCCAGACCTAGAAGACGTGAACTATTTATAAATTCAAAATCTGAATCTGAATGCCAATTTAAGCAAAAAATAGTTAGGATGAAAAGTTAGCCCCATCAAAAATGTGAAAGAATTGGATGGCTGGGAGGAGGCAGCATAATGAGAAAGAAATGAAACCCATAGTAAAAAACAAAACAAAACAACAATCTAATAGTGTTAAAAATTTGTTTATTGTTATAACTGTGATTTACATCCAGAGAATTAACATTCTTCCCAAAAAGCTACCAAACAATACCTCCAAAACACACACACACACACACACACACACACACAAACCCAGAAAAATCACAATCTTCATGCAAAACACGGCTTACTTATGGCTTCTTTTTAAAAAATCTACTGAGATAATATATTGTTTTTAATTTCTACAAATAAATATCAAGCAAACTAAAATATCCAAGATAAAAGGAACATTAAGTTAATCAGGGCCAGAAAAGCACTACTGTGGTGATCAATTGTTCTGGCAATGTCAGAACATAAGACGGTGAGAAATTACAGGAATTTAACCTTTGACCTCACCATCCTATGTACTGTTTCCATAACAGAGCTTCAATGTTCTACCAGCAAACATTTCAACTTCTTAGCAAGCAAGCTCTAAGTTCACCTTCCTATATAAACTTAGTAAAATTCAAATGTTTTTTAATTAAAATGTTCAGAGATAAAGAGTAATGTGGTTCTTACCTCTGGTCCTGATGCATGTGACAAATCTCCTCAGTGGCATAGTGGCTGCCTAAGCAGCCACAAAGACTAGGGTAGCAGCCATTTTGAGACAGCTGCACTGTCTCAGTTGCACTAAAGTGTAATTAAGATGGCTCCAGTGTGCACTCAAGAACTCACACAGTGGAAACTCAGCTATGTATCAAACAAAGCCCCTCCCACTTTGTCAGCCTGCAGGAAACTGAACACTGACAACAGCTAATGCATATACTGCAACAAACAATGCAGCTACTCACAACACAGCAAACAGAGAAGGCAGCAAGCCAGTTTTGTAACATAATGCCTGTGAATCCCGACTTGCAATACAGAGTTTGGGCACATCCTGATCCCAGATAGCTTGAAGTCCATGCCACATATTAGCAGTTACAGAGATAGAGCCAAATCACACACAGCAAACATCAGGGAATTTGCTTGAAAGAAAGCCTCCATTTCAGTCCCCAAAAAAAAAAAAAAAAAAGTCAAACTATGCTCAAGGTCCTTTTTTTTTTTTTAATCTTTTATAGTACTTTTTACATGAAAAGAGTGCCAATTTTTATAATTTCTAGAAAGTTAAGTTGTTTAAATCCTGATAATCAATTTCCATTTATACAAGGCTAGTTAAAGGTTTTTCCCACAGACTCTAAGCCCCAAAGTGCTCAAATCTAGCCGAATGGTTAAAGCTTGCAATCAAATTATTGAATCTTGACAATAATTTTAAATAACTGCTGGGGAGGACTAGAGACATTAGAGCTACAGTGGCAACAAAGCTTATTTTGAGTAATCTGCCATAAAGATAAAAACAATTTCTTCTCTTCTGTAGTCCAGATGGTCACAAAGACATCTCCAGGTGAGTAGTTGGTCCCAGGGCAAATTAAATTTCATGCCATAGCTCAGACCTCCCAACATTCTGACATGGGTGAAAAGCAAATAAAATAAAGAATGTAGACACCCCCGGGGGAAAAAACAAATAGGAAGAACAAAAGGGTAAAATTCAGTCTGAAAGTGGGTGTATTAAGAAAACAAATTTGTTTTAACAGTAACCAACCATCAAGAGAAGAACAAAAGCACAGAAAGAACCTGTTTGCTTGATAGCGCACATCAGCTAGGAAATCCATCTTTTCCTTTTGTCTTACTTGGTTTACCATCCTAAAATTTAGCTGCCTTGTGCTATTTTGTCTCTATCCACCACTAGATGTAGGTATTTATTAAAACACGTTAAGGGTGTAAGGGGGTGGTAGGGGTATAGCAAAAAGGAGATTGGCCCCATAAATTGATGATTGTTCAAGCTGAGTGACGGGCACACGGAGCGCATTATTTCATTCTATTTCTGTATATATTTGAAATTTTTCCATAATAAAAGTTAAAAAAAATACTCAGCTTTTAAAAAGTCCTTATTTATTCTCCCTGAGGTAAACCAGATAACGTAAACTGCTTTAAGTACTGTATGAGGGAAAAAAAAGTTTATAGTTGATCTAAGCCACACTAATTCTTCAAAAATATAATGGATTCTCTGAGGGTGGCTCAAATCTATTTGTTAAAAGCAAGAGGTAAACTGGGGAAGATTCGAACAGGATAGACATTACTGGAGCACTAGAATGTGGCTAAGGTTAACGGAGAGACAAACAACCAAAACATTTAGAGCTGCCTGATGAAGAGCAGCTGATATTCAAGAAGCAGACTCTTTCGGAAGCCTGTTCCACAAAGGTTTAACTTATGTAATATACCTTCAAACGTGCGGTGTTCCCCACACCCCCCTCAGCCTCCCCCGTCTCGCCAGACACCTTCCAATGTAAATATTAAATACTTTTTTCTCAGGCTAAGCTTTCCCAGGTAAGCTAAGATGCTGGCCATTGGCTTAAAGATCTACCTTTTCACCCAATTTAGACTTCAAAATAAGAGACATAATCTAAGTTCCCTCCTTATACCAATCCTCCTTCAGCCACTACAATCATTTTACTACTAATTTACTATATCCTCTCTATTATCCCAAGGCACGTAAGTCAAATCAATATAATGACTGCCTATTTCATGCAAGGGGCTTTAGAAGACAAAGGAGTAGGGAAGTCCACTAATATAAATCAAGCCTTCATATAAGTTTTTATATACATTGTTTAAACTAATTCTCACATTAACCCTACAAGATAGGTTTTATCTCCAATTTGTGATTGAGGAAACATGCTCGGAAATTAAATAACTTCAGGAAAGTGCTAATAGCTAAAATACATCCTAGACTACACTCAGCCCAAGCCTACTGGAGCTTTGTCCGCCCCTTCCCACACTGGTTCTGTTTCTGTGCATCACGGAAACAACTTAGGAAAGAATAACGGTTAGGCTGTTATTCAGGTACGTGGTGTCACTGCCAATGTTTCATTCACTCTTTATCCCAAAGAGACTATCCCGGTTCACCCAATAAACCCTATTCATGATTCAACCTAAATTATCTTATCACTGACAATCCCTTCCTTGCTCTCCTTTCCCCTTACTATGCCCAACCCCCAAACCAGGTGTAATTGCTCTCTCAAGGTCTTTTATATATACCATCATTATTCTTAGCATATTTAATTATTTATATCTTTATATATGAGTTCTTAAAGGACAGAAACAACTTAATTCACTTTCCACTCACTTTCATAGTGTGAAATAGTATTTATTTCCTCAATAGATAGTGAGTTGAAAGTAATTCCCTGTGTTTTCATTTCTACCACAAAAATCTCCAAAAATTCTACATCCTTAGGAACCTTCATTTTTAGGATCTCAACTCTTACTTTCTAGGAAGAAGAAGAATTCAGCTAAGTTTTTAGTCTTGACCTAAACAGCTCTGTACTTCAAAACCCAAGGTGGAAAAAAATACCTTTTGCAGGGCACTTTTCAGTTTTTAAAGTGTTTTTAGAGGCACTAACATAGGAGCTAATATGTGTTAGAATAAAGTCTGAAAAAAGTCTATAAAAATTATAGAAATAAATATATTATTTACTTTTAAAAGTTTTTAACATTACTAAGAAAGAGTACAGCTTGATTATATAATGTCATAGATTACAAGAAATTTGTTTTTGGAAGGGTTAGTCAATAAACCCAATCATTGCTTATTTGTGAAAGCAAACACATTTGGAAGGCATTTCTAATGTAAGGTAAACATCTCCATGATTACTCAATGTTTTACTTCTTCCTAAATAAAACTAGCCCTTTTCATAATTTTTTCATTTCACTCGTACAATGACCATGTAAAATAATAGTGCTATAATCTCAAATTTTTCATGACCAGAGAATGTAATCATTTGCCAGGGGTCACACAAGTAGTAATGAAAAAGAACTATAGGAGAATTAAGTTTAGTCAACTACTACACTTTTTATATATCATATATCACACTATTAGAAAACTCTGGGGCTTTCCTGGTGGCGCAGTGGTTAAGAATCTGCCTGCCAATGCAGGGGACATGGGTTCGAGCCCTGGTCCAGGAAGATCCCACATGCCGCAGAGCAACTAAGGCCATGCACCACAACTACTGAGCCTGTGCTCTAGAGCCTGCGAGCCACAACTACTGAAGTCCACGTGCCCTAGAGCCCATGCTCCGCAAGGAAACCACCACAGTGAGAAGCCTGCGCACAACAAAGAGTAGCCCCCACTTGGCACAACTTGAGAAAGCCTGCGCTCAGCAATGAAGACCCAACGCAGCCAAAAATAAATAAATAAATTTATTTATTTATTTATTTTTAAAAAGAGAAAAACAAACTTTGCACATGCAGAATATTGAAAATTCCATGGAACCTAAATAAATGGTTTCATTGTATTAAGTAGAAAGTAAATACACTTTTCATTAATCTAGTTAATACACTTTAATTACACAAGTTACTAGCAACATTATATATATATTAAAAGAGAAAAGGAACATTAGAAGGTTACTAAGATGATAAACCGAAAACACCTAACTTAACTCCCTCAAATCCCACTAAAACTACAGTGGAGTTATTTTTTGAAGGCATAAATCCTCAAGAACAAAGAGAAAAGTAAAAGGGACAATAGCTACATGATTTTGGGAGCTGGAAAATAAGCAGAACCACTGGTAACTATGTCAGCAGTTCCCAAAACACTATATTCTAAGCTGCATTGGGGATAAATTAAGAACCAATTTGATTTACATGGCAGAAACTTCAAAAGACATAGAAACTAGAAGAACTAAGCACTTTGGAAATTGGGGTGAAGGGAGCAAATAGTAGGATGGTATGATTAAAAAAGAGAGTACTAGTGAAAGCTGTTTGTGAAGCAGTAAGATACCCTAGATGTCCCTCATCACATTCCACTGAATGCCTGCTCTCCCCAATCCTAGCAGAGGTCTGAAAATAATATCCACAGTTAAAAATGAGAGTAGCATACCAAAAAAAGGAACTGAGTGCTCAATGAAGATAACCCAATCCTCTTCTTCCATTAATCTCCCAGAATGCTGGCAATCCGATCCTTACTCTCTATGTATGAAAATATAAGACTACTCTCTGAGGGTAGTTAACAAGCACAAGACACAAGGCCTTAAGGTCTTGGGAGCTCTCCAAAAACAGCCCACCCAGATCGGCCTCTATAATGAAGTCCAAAACTGACAAATTTAGATATGCTAATCAACTTTTTACTCTTCCACAACATATTATATACAGTCAGGCAAGGAAGAGAAAGGCAACTAAGAAAAGTCTAAGATGGAAGACAGAGATAAAAAAAAAAAAACAATAAAACACAAAGCAACAGACTACACAGGGGGAAAACTTCAAAAATAATTAATATCTATATATATCAAAAGATGCTGCATTCATTTGTTAAGAATAGAATCCTATAGGCAAGGATTACAAAACAGAAATTAAGAATATGATAGAAAAAAAATGAAAAACTCAATAAAAGGACCTGATGATAAGAAATCTACCTGAGCAAAAAGACAAAGCTGTAAACAAGAGAGAGAAGAAAATTTGAGTATCCATCCAAACATTCACATTGGAATGATAGAATGGCAGAAAATATCACCAATGAAATCATTTAAGAAAAATTCCAGGACTGAAAGGCAACAGCTGCTAAATTGAAAGGGCCTGATGATTTCCAGCAAACAATAATAAATAGATCCATATCAAGGAATTAAAGTGAAATTTCAGAACACCTGGGAACTAATAACAGATTCTACATGCTTCCATTGAGGGAAAAAATAAAAAATAAGAACGGCTTCAGGTTTCTCAGTAGTAACAGAAGCAAAAATATAATGGAGCAGTGCCTTTAAAATTCTAAAGAAAAATGATTTCCAACCTAGCCTTGTATACCTAGCCAAACTATCAATCAAGCATTAAAAATATAAAATGACAATTTTCAGACACACATAAGTCTCAAAGAACATATCTCCTATATATTCTTTCTCAAAAAGCTACTAGAGAATGTGGTCCACTCCCCCTAATGACAGAATAAGTCAATAAAAAGACATAGCACATGGAAAACAAAGGTCCTACACAGAAGAGGGGTGAGAGAAATCCCCACAATGGTGAAAAAAATTCTAAGGATGAAAGCGGTATACCAGATATAGAAAGCAAGTAGGCTAGCCTGGAAAAATGAAAATCAAGAAACAAAAATGAGTCACGATCCTTGCTGCCACTGTACCTGAGGGGGAAAAAAAGTGTCTTCTAAATAAACATTAAAAAATCCTTAGTAAAGGATTGTACCAAATCATCTCAACTATTACTATTACATGGATGAAATTCATGGATACAGGCATCCTGGTATAAAATTACCTTCATGGATGGACCTCTGTCATAACTGTATCAGGAGAATGAGTCATGATTTCCATAATTCTGTTAGTTCAGGGCAGACAACTTTGTGTAAGTACATTACTTAACTCTAGATCAGGAGAATAAGAATTACTTTGGACTAAATGAAATGATTTAATTGTGGTTAACATTTTATTTTTAATGGTCATATAAGAAAAATACTTTCTTCTTAATCTACCTTTAACCCTCAATTTAACATATATATTTTGTATAAATAGTAATTTAAATAGTATCTTGATCCAATACCCTCAGAATTCTGGGGGGGTAGAATATCCTATGAAAGACCTTAATACAGGTTTTAAGTTAATAAACTATGAGAATATTTTAAGAACAATTCTATAGAAAAATACTGAATATATTGATTGCCTTGTTTAAAAACTACTTAGAAGAATGATTAAATCTTGTATAAAGTATCATAACTGAGTCTCTCTACTTTTTATGAACCCACCTACATAGTTTCAATGAGAATCTGTTTTCCTTCCTTTCAGAATAAAATGGATAAATCAAATTTGTAACCATGACCACAGAAAAATGCAACGTTTAAAAACAAATCTCTTTTAATTAGCTATGACAGGGAACAAGGACTGCATCTCAAATGTAGAAATGATGCCCTTCTAGGTCTTCACAGGAAATCAATATAGTATCTCTTTCATAACTTATGGATTCCCAGCTTTAAGAGGAATAAGGAATATCACTTCCTGACAGACAAGGAACACTGACAAATGTGGGACTCTTAGAGAACCATGATACCCTACAGTTTTAAGTAATGCAGGCAAAATCTCATTGAGATACATTAAATGGCTCTTGGTTCCTAATCTTGTAATCAAGCAAATAAATAAGTAAATTATTATGCTTTATAAAACTAGACAGAACTTAACTCTTAACTCATATCAAATGGACATAGTTTTGTTAAGCAGACAAAGGGATGCCTTTCTATACTTATCAATACGTCATTAGTTCAATAAACTAGTCAAAGAAAACATCGAAATAAAGAATCAGAAAATTATTAAACAAAACTTATATGATCAAATCTGTACCTTAAGGGGCAGAAACTTGGCCACAGGAAGGGTTATGGAAGAAAACTGACACTTTGTTTTGCCTCAGTTTTAAGTGAGCATGCCCAGCAAGTTCCATAGCTGAAGGGTAAATAAGGGGTGAGGGATCACCCTGCACCCTAAAATTACAAAAAGAAAACAGGATAATTCTATGTGGATCTAGCTCCCAAAATAAATGACTTCATCTCTAATTTTGGCAATAATGACAGTCTGAAGAATTATGACAAACCTTGAAGATAAATAATTAATGTGAGAAAATGGCTGCTTTTTCACCATGATGAGGCTCAGAGATTTAGTAATCTTTGAGGGGTTTTTATTCTTTAAATACTCTGGTGGTGTTTTTTTGGTTTTGTTTTTGTTTTAATTTAATGAATAAGTCCTAAAGCTGGACTCTCTCACAAACCTTTGCAAATAAACTACGTTTCTAAATGCATATTTTTCCTACTAGTAAGGGGCATGATCAAACATACTTTTCTAAGTTGCTTTTTAAATGTATATAACTTCTAGCTTCAGTAAGGAAGAATACTGTCATTTTCCATATATCTCCTCGTACTGCACGGCTCCCTAAAGCTTCACGTAGCTGCCTCTTAGTAAATATTCATGTCTTACTAATAGATTCATCAATTGGTTGAAGCCAGAGATGAAAAGTGTGTCAGGAACAAATGCTAACATTTTATATAATTAATCTCATTTAATCTCTCAAAATAAGCCTACCAGGTAGGTGGGTATCACCATTTTATATGTAAGAAATACTGCTGGGAAACACAAATTGGCCAGGTTCCAATACAAAATTACTATATTTTCCACTTCATGGTATTACTAACTGGTTTTAGGAAAATTCTTTGTGTTTTCTTTTGTTCTTTCTTTTTCTTCTGTCAATTTGCTTGCATATTTTTAATCTGCCAACTATTATATCGCTTAAAATATGTTTGATGAAGAGAATTACACAACACAAAATAATTATATCATTCCATCTTTTCATCAAACCATTATTAATTTCATACATATGTCCTTCAGAATTATATTTTAGAAACTTCTTATTAATAGGTAAGCAATGATGTTTTTTAAATTTTTTCTATTTCTTAATGAATGGGATTGAAGAATTTTTTCCAAAAGTTATTTTACTATTTATAATTTTCCAGATGCAAAGTGCCTGTCAAATCTTTTGACAATTTACCCAGTGGATACTTGGCTAAGTAAACTTCATGGTTAATTATTTAAAAACAACAACAACTAAAAGTTCTGACCTGTAGATTATCATGCATTAAATGAAAGGAACTAGAACATCTTACTTTTTTTTTTTGCACCCACCTAAAACAAAGGGGTTCTATTCTTTTAATAAGCAAATATTTACTGAATATTAAGGTAGGTATTGTGGAATGCAATTTTATACTTTTATTAGCAGTCTTATTATACATAATTAGAAAGGGTTTGTCTTTAAAATGCGACATTTGCCAGATACATCAGTAAGATAAAATTCCTAACAGCAGGAAGCTTATAAAGTACTACACAAATAACTATAAACATAAAAGTTGAAAGGAATAAATGCCTTTAAAAGAGATACAAAGTAAAAAGAGAAATTAGAGAACTTCCAGCTGAGGATAACAATATCCTTTATTAGGTACATTATGTAGGCACCATGGCATCAACGATTTTTTATTTACAAAAATCAAGGATTTATATCAGAATGTGTTCTCCTAAACATAATACTTTCTTCGCACCTCTGAGATTTTGAATACCCTCTTTATTCCCTTTACTAAGAATATCCTTCTAATTCTTCTTTTAAAATACAACTCTTCTGGGACTTCCCTGGCGGTCCAGTGGTAAGACTCTACGCTCCCAATGCCGGGGGTCCAGGTTCGATCCCTGGTCAGGGAACTAGATCCCGCATGCCGCAACTAAAGATCCCATGTGCCGCAACTAAAGATCCCATGTGCCACAACTGAGACCTGCTGCAGCCAAATAAATATTTTTTTTTAAAATTGTTTTAAATACAACTCCTAAGGTTTCCTTGATCTCCCCCCAACAGAGTCCCACTTTCTGTGCCTTACACAGATACCTATTGTGTTACACTTATCATCTACAGAGAGCTGTTTTTAATTACTTACTTATTGCTTACTTATCAGATAAGTGTTACTTGTAAGCAAAGAATTTATGACCACAGTTATTTTTTACCTGTGTATATTACAAGGCCCTCAAAAATCACATTTTCCATCTTGAGAAATCATAAACTCAACTTTGAAACTAAAAGAAGCAGTTCAAACAACTGTCAGAGTTTACCTACAGTCCTTCATTCTTTTAAAGTAAGTTAACTGGCAAGATTCTAAGATAGAACACTGAATTCTTGCAAAACTAATCATGATTTAATGTTTTCAAAAGCAAGCAGAAAGAGGAAAAACTCTGCCTAATAAGGTAAATATTTATAGTAACTACAGGAATCATGACTGTAGTCTGTCAGGAATCATGACTACAAAGCTCTCAAAATTCCATTTCAAAGGAAGATATATAGAGTTACAACTGGATCTAATTCTTAAAACAGAAAACCAGTTTTTGATATCAAATTATGAATTAATTAGAGAGACCACTTCTCCAGCTGCCTTTAGTAGCAGAAAAGGCTAACTGTTCTCTAATACCCATTTCTCTCCTTCTTTTACAAAATTTTTTAATTTTAGCTGAACACATGGTTGTCCAGCCAGATACTACATTTCCCAGCCTACCTTTCCCAGCTAAGTATGTTCCAGTGATTAAACTCTCACCCATAACACATGAATCTAAATGATAGTACTACTTCCAGATGAAGCTCTCAAAACAATGAGTGTGCACTCCCATTGTTCTTTCTCCCTTGCCCCTGGCTGGTGAAAGCAGCCATGTTCAACCCAGAAACCATGTTCAACATATGGAAACCATACATTAAGCCAAAGCCACTTAAAAACCTGAAGAGTTTTCCTCTGTATTATTACACAAGAGAAATAAACATCATCCTTAATAGTAACAGAGTGTCTCAGAGCAGTTTAGCCTTTACTGTAATCCAATCAGCTCCTGACATTGACTACCTAAAAGGAAATAAAAGAAGTTCAAAAACAGTCTCTTTTCCATACTGTTCCCCATTTCTTCCTTTTCTTGAGACATTTAATCTAATAATGGTAACAGGGCAGGTACACTCCTAAGCTGGAAAGTCTTAGTTGAAAATGAGCTGAAGCAGTCAAGTCATTCATTATTGTTTCACCAATCTCTTTTTCTTTTGCTCCTGGTCCTCAAAACAGCAGAAACTCTTCCTACCTTCTAAGTTTACCTTTCCACAAAATGGAAGACATCATCTTGGACAATTACTGGCTCAAGGTGAGATCCTTTTACAGCCCTGTCAGTTCTGAGAACCACTATTCCAACATACAATTCAAGTTCCTTATTAGAATGTAAAAGTGCCATACACATAATTCCTGGGTACCTACCAAGACAATAGTTCCCAAAGTAGCACAGGGCTACACAAACAACGGAGAAAGGATTATACGGTTTAACATAATAACACTACTACCTCACATCATCATCATAAAAAGGGGTCTCTCTCCCAAACTAAAGGGAATATATCTAGTTATTCCTAGTTATCAGAACTATAACTGATAATCCTGTTATTTTGTATAACACAAAATTCTTAATAATATTCTAAACAATGAAAAATTACAGACATGAATAAGTGAATATTTCTGATGGTAAAGTTAATATTTCTGATGGTAAAGGTCATCTTCATTCCCCAGACATTCATGTTTACATAGGTCCAATTATAAAGACTCTCAGGAAGATAATATCAACTGTACCCTTAGGCCTGCCACATTTTTTGGAAGATGACCAAGGAGATGCCTGGGTTTTTCTCTTAAAGACTCAAAAACCCAAAGATCAAAATTCAAAACTGAAAACGTTCACATTGTATAAATAAACACTAGCGCCCTGGTTTTCTCACTTTGCAGCACTTAAAAAACTGGAAATGCTGCCCAGCAATCATAGTGTCTCCAATACAGGATGGATTCCACCATACAACTTGAAGCATATATAAACAGTTTAATTTTGTGGAATTCACTTCTCTGTTTTGAAAAAAGTAAAATAACAGAAAAAAAACACTGATTTCCTCTGCAGATTGCATGACAATCTAAGAACACTGAGAAGTAATTTTTAGTCTTGGACTCTCTAAAGAACATAACAAGATCAAATGGGCACAGATTTTAAAAAAAAGAAGCTCCAAAAAAAATTAAAATAAAATAAATAAATAAATAGAAAGAAGCTCCACTAGTGGATAGGTAGTTTCTAGATACTCTAGGAAACTAACAAGGACAACGCTCCCCAGAGCTACTTGATATTTTTGTAATCTACTGTTAAAATATCACCTTATTTTTATTTATAATGCCCTACAGCTGTTAGGAACTCAAAAGCAAGAACTTTACTCTCAAACTTCTTTCTACATGTGACTCCTTTGAAAAACTTGGTATGACAATGTATGAATTTTCCATATACCTCAAAACTTAAAAACAAAAAGTATAATAGAAATCTTTCTAAACCAAATCATACACCTCTTTGTCTTCTTGAACAAATTTAGCATAATTAAATATTCCTATAATTCAGAATCATAATAAGATCATCTACTACCATAATGAACGTGCTATAAATAATAATTTGTCTTTAAGAATAACAATTCCCAAATTAAATAACCTCAAAACTAAGTTTTTTAATTCTGTTCTAACACTTGAAATCTGACTGCTCTTCACTATCAAGATGCCAGCCATCTCTTCTTGCCCCTATCCATATGCATTTTTCTAGTAGCATTTCTCCTGTCCCTAATTATCTATTATAGTCTGAAAACACAAATACCACAATACATCAGAACTTGAAAAGTTCTCAGGTAAGGGCAAAGGTCATACACAAAAAAATAAAAATATGCAAACTTCTATAAGTGGATTTGCTTGAAAAATATCCAAAGACAAAATTTTTTCATTAGAAAGAAAGAAAATGCTGAAGAAAAGCCAATAATATCTTAACACAATTTCTACCTATTTCCTAGATTTATTTTTATAAAGCCAATAATATTTTACCATTTGATTTCTATCCTTAACTTCCTTGATTTCTTCTTTACATGCAACCACCAATTTTTCAAGTTTAACTATATTCAACAAAAATATTTTTACAATAATCTGACATTCTTTCCTGTACCTAATATAAAAATAATTTTTTAAAAGTAGGATTACAACTGAAATACACTATCAATCAAAATTATACTTTTCACGGCAATCAGCACAAAGAATAGATTTAATAGAGAATGAATGTATACTAATACTTAGGGAAACATCCTTATGAGAGGAATATTTAATGTTACCAAAGAGACTAAAAAGAAAATTTTTAATTTTTTTTATTTTTTCTTTTAATTTTTTTTAAATTTTTTTTTTTTTTTTTTTTTTTTTTTTTTGGCGGTACGCGGGCCTCTCACTGTCGTGGCCTCTCCCGTTGCGGAGCACAGGCCCCGGAAGCGCAGGCTCAGCAGCCATGGCTCACGGGCCCAGCCACTCCACGGCATGTGGGATCCTCCCGGACCGGGGCATGAACCGGCCTCCCCTGCATCGGCAGGCGGACTCTCAACCACTGCGCCACCAGGGAAGCCCAAAAGAAAATTTTTTACCTTAATTATATATTATTTATTAGGCTCCATACTGGCCAAAAAATGAATCAGATAACTTTTCAAAATTTCTCTGTTTAAAAAAAAAAAAAAAAAAAAAGGTTGGGCTTCCCTGGTGGCACAGTGGTTAAGAATCCACCTGCCAGAAGACCTAAATAGACATTTCTCCAAAGAAGATATACAGATTGCCAACAAACACATGAAAGAAGGCTCAACATCACTAATCATTAGAGACATGCAAATCAAAACTACATTGAGGTATCACCTCACACCAGTCAGAATGGCCATCATCAAAAAATCTACAAACAATAAACGCTGGAGAGGGTGTGGAGAAAAGGGGACCCTCTTGCACTGTTGGTGGGAATGTAAATTGATACAGCCACTATGGAGAACAGTATGGAGGTTCCTTAAAAAACTAAAAATAGAACTACCATACGACCCAGCAATCCCACTACTGGGCATATACCCTGAGAAAACCATAATTCAAAAAGAGTCAGGTACCACAATGTTCAGCAGCTCTATTTACAATTGTCAGGACATGAAATCAACCTAAGTGTCCATCGACAGATGCATGGATAAAGAAAATGTGGCACAGATATACAATGGAATATTACTCAGCCATAAAAATAAATGCAATTGAGTTATTTGTAGTGAGGTGGATGGACCTAGAGACTGCCATACAGAGTGAAGTAAGTCAGAAGGGTAAGCTGGGACGAAGTGAGAGAGTGGCATGGACTTATGTATACTACCAAATGTAAAATAGATAGCTAGTGGGAAGCAGCCACATAGCACACGGAGATCAGCTCAGTGCTTTGTGACCACCTAGAGGGGTGGGATAGGAAGGGTGAGAGGGAGATGCAAGAGGGAGGAGATATGGGGATATATGTATATGTGTAGCTGATTCACTTTGTTATAAAGCAGAAACCAACACACGATTGTAAAGCAATTATACTCCAATAAAGATGTTAAAAAAAAGAATCCACCTGCCAATGCAGGGGACACGGGCTCGAGCCCTGGTCCGGGAAGATCCCACATTCCATGGAGCAACTAAGCCCATGCACCACAACTACTGAGCCTGCACTCTAGAGCCAGCGAGCCACAACTACTGAGCCCGCACGCTACAGCTACTGAAGCCCGTGCGCCTAGAGCCCATGCTCCTCAACAAGAGAAGCCACCACAATGAGAAGCCTGCACACTACAATGAAGAGTAGCCCCTGCTCACCGCAACTCGAGAAAGCCCACACACAGCAACGAAGACCCAACACAGCCAAAAATAAATTAAATAAATAAATTTGAAAAAAAAAAAGGTCTACATTAAACACAGAAGAAAAATTCTGTTTTCAAATACTGTAGAACACTTTATCTCGGTAACCTATTTTTCTTATTTCTAACTTCATACTTGCACTATTTTCATGATGCTATATCCTAAAGCAGATTAAAGCTGGAAATGTTGTCCTATATTCCCTACCATATCATCCCTATTAACATTATACCGTTATAGGAAACCAGTAAAATAACACCTTAATAAAAAGTAACAGTATCACAATTTTTCTCAGAGTTCCTAAAAACAATACATTTTTGTGGGATCTACAGGAAATGCATCATATTCATGAATTTTAAAAAAAAACAACTAACAGTATAAAGATGTAAACTTAACCTAATTTAGGTTTTATGCAATTCTAAACAAAACTTCAAATAGTTGGCTTTTTTTAAACTTTGCCAAATGTATGTACAAAAGGAGGGAAAATTATCTTAGAAAATTGTGAAAAGGAATGATATCTACTGCCCCTTCATATATTTATATAGTCTATAGCACTACAGCAAATAAGACAATGCAGTACTGCTATACAAACAAGGCTCAGTTCCAGGGCTGTTAACCTGCTTTTAGATTTTACATTACATATTCCCGTGAGAAGCTGATAAAACTGTAACTCTTTCCCCAGAAAAAAAAAAAGCACATAAGTACACTCACACAAAATTGCGTATATCATGGAATCCACGGAAGTTTTTTAAGTATCTATAGAACCCCCAAAGGCCTATGGACCTCAAGTTAAATATCCCTAGTAAATGAAGCAGAATTGATAGCTCAAACTTAGTAAGTTATGATCAAAAGAAGAAATGTATCAGCAACATAAAATTCTAAGAAAATTAGGAAAAGATGGAAACTAGCAACCCATCTTTACAAAATGTCAAAATAAACTCCATATAGGCTAAAAGGTATTTTCTAAGGTAATTAAAACATCTAGAAAAAATAAACAGAACAGACGAAGATTTAGTTCATCTTACAGTTTTTTTTATGCAGAGAAGTCCTGGAAGAAATAACACATGAAAAAGCAGTGCATTTGACTTCATAAAAATGTAACAATTCTAAATATGTAAAACCATAGCAATTAAAAAAAAAAAATCTTAACTAAAAAAAAAACTTCAAAAAATATGAAAAGCAAAGGGCTAATATCCATAAATAACTTACACGTAAGGAAGACATTAACATTTACCACAGAAAAAGATACACAAAATAACCTCAAACAGCAAAGTCACAAAAAATGGAAAGTTGCATATATATTAAATATTTAAAAGTTCAATTTCACTAGTTATCAGAAAAAATGCTAACCACGAAATTGATGGTGGTATACGAAATGCTTTTCAATAAAACTAAATTTTTATCAGTTTTGTAAATTACTTTAAAAGCCCTTTGTAACAGTAATTTCAAAAAAATATTATGAGATGTAGATAATGACTCATGTACAAGGATGTTCGCTGCAGCTTTATTTATAATAGAGAAATGGGCAACAATATGTTCAATAAGTTAAGAAAGATTTAGTTAAGTCACAGTACATTCTTATTAAAGACACCAATATTTAATGTAGCCATTTAAAAATATATTTGAAGAACATGTGATAATTTGGGATATTTTCACAAAATAACTATTATGTAATCATTAAAAAAAATTTTCAAAAGAATAATGAAATGGATAAATATCCACAATATAATACTAAGTTAAAAGGGCAGGAATGAAATTATGATCCAAATGATAAACTAATTGATCAATCAATAAATGGAAACGTCACAAAAAAATCACAAAAAAATAGTGTTTATTTCTAATTAATTTTCAATACTTTCCAAATGTGCTATAATGAAAAAGATTTTAAATGACTCCCAGTAACTTGGTATTCATTCGGTAACCTACTCTTAATATTAACTGAAATTCCACAACATGCTTGTTATTGACAGAGTACCAATGAACAAACAGTAGATGTTCAGACAATTCATTAATCTTAGTTTTAAATTTATAGAACTATATTTGCCTTTCTAACAAATGTAACAGCAAAACTGTCCTGCCAATACATATTTACATAGTACATTATGTTCTTCAGTGTTTCAAGTGCCTCTTATGATCTTCCACATTAACCTAAGAGGCAATCATTTGTATATGCAAATGAAAACATAAGCTTAAATATATAAACCAAAATATTTCACTTTTTTGGAAGTGCAGAATGAACCATGCCCTATGATCAAAGTTCTTTTCTTAACCTAACACATACACACAGACATAGACATAGATACGGAAAACACAATGTATTTCCAACTCTAAAACACCTGAAATAATGTCTGGAGGGTGGAGGCGGTGTGCTGGATAATTACCCTGGAAGCATAAAAGGGAAAAGATTACACAACTGCCCTCTAAATATATTTCTCTGTAGAAGACTTCAGAGGTTCAAAAATTATATCAACAAATTTTCTGTTGAGAAAAAAAGAATTATTCCCATCACTGCATTCTATCTCCTTTGTGATGTCATTTTTTAAAACTCCACCAACCAAAAGTATTCCCTTCAATTGAGAAAAAAAGAATTATTCCCATCACTGCATTCTATCTCCTTTGTGATGTCATTTTTTAAAACTCCACCAACCAAAAGTACTCCCTTCAATTACATCTATTTAATACTTAACCGTTCTGGTAGGCAATAAAGTCCCTAAACCAACCAAGATTATAAAGCAACAGCCACTTCTTCATTTGACAAGTGACTGACTTAAACTGAGTTACATAACCAATCAAGAAAACAACTGTTGTATATACAAACCACAGATGAAATTTATGACAACCATTTACAAGTTTTCAGCCCAGTAAGAAATAATTTACACAATGGTAGAATTATATCAAATCGTATAAAACTTCTCCCAGAGGTTTATATAAGATTTAAATATAGTGACACTACCATTTTAAAGCAAAATAATCAGTAACATACTTATAACTACTTTAAGCAACTAAAACCAGGAACACACAATTTTTAAAAATCTAACACAATTGTATCTTACACACATGTATATATGGCAGTTTGTTTTTTTTAATCAACTGATTTATCAATGATTCACAATTTCCTCATAAAGGCCTCAGTGTAGTTGGGAGTTCTTTGTAGAATTCTTTATCAGAAAAATTTACCAAGTTTAAGTACTATATTTTATATAGCATTACAAACAAAATGCTAAGGAAATAATTTTAAAAGTCAAGGTACCAAAAATAATCTAACTGAAGCAGTAATGGACAAGTGATCAGAGACAGAAAAAATGTAAAACTCAAATGCAAGCAAGATCAGAGGCACACTGATTAAATTAAAACTTCACCGACTGAGGATCAAATTTTTTTTTAAAAAATAAATACCCAAGGAGATTGAGATTTCTTTTTAAACGACATTATATAGATTCTTCCAATGCCCCCTTCCCTTCATTTTTCCAAAACTCAAATTGTTTCTATTCTGAAAACATTCCATAACAGAACTGGTAAAGATAGGGTTAAAAATGTATTTGCAAATATGCAGTTCAAATAATTGCACTTCCCGTGAGAACACCACTAGGTGCTGATCTTCCGCTCCCTAAATATAAACTTGAATCCAGCAATACCCTTAAAGTGAAATAAAAATCGAGAACCACAAGGGGACAATCATTTTTACACAAAATTAAGTCCACAGCTTCTCAGATAATCGGAGAAATACAAGTCAGGAGTTTGAGGTCGGTACAGGAATACAACATAAGAGAAATGTTTTCCTTTTAAAATATAGGAATTCGAGCGTAACAAAACGAAACCCCTCAAGAATGAGGAAAATTAAATCTAGAACCCGAATGGCGTCCAACAAGAACATTAGATCTTGAAAATGAATATTGCGCTTGCGCAGCCACCGCCCCGCCAGCTGCACAACTGCAGCTAGAGCCCGACCCCGCAAGATCACGTGCTCCCATGCAGCGCCCGCCCGCAGCTCCGCAACCGCGCAGGCGCAAACACAGCTCCCGCAGCCGCCATAATGCGGTCTTGACTCTTAAGAAATACAATAATAATTTAACAAAATGTGGTTATAATAGCCCCTGGGACTCACATATACCTTTCGAGGTGGGAGATGAGGGAGGGGGAACCAAGTTCCTTCCTACAGAGCCGTCCCGCGCAGCCGTCCCCACCGCTGCAGCCTCAGTCTCGCGCGCTTCAGTCGCCGCGCCGCCGCCGCCGCTGCCGCCGCCGCCGCCGCCTCCGCAGATTCAAAAACAAACCCGCTTCTCCCTTGCACGCGCCGGGGCCGTTATGCAAATTATCGTAGGCGGGGCTCGGCGGTCGTAATATTGGTCACGCCCACCATGCTTTTAGCCAATGGGCTCACGGAGTGGCCGTTCCCCATGCAAATCTTCTGGTTTTTTATTTGAATGAGAAAAATTGGCCCCGCCTCCTGCCGTGGAAAAGAGAAGGAAGTCTGAGGTGGTGGCGCTGCGCCTTTCAGTTGCAGTGAGGTGTGTTTTTTGAGTGGAGCCTTGCCCAACCAGTGAGTAGCGCTTTGTGAGCGCCCTCTATGAGCCTCAGGAAGGAAGGAAGGGAGGAAGGGAGGGAGGAAGGAAGGAATGAAGGAAGGAAATAGGTAGGTGAAAGTTAAAGAGCTGAGGAAAAGATTTTCGAAAAAGGCTGGATGATGTTAGGTTGTTTATCGTTTATATTTAAAAGTCAGAAAATATACTTCAAACTGTGTAAGTCACGAGGGAGTGGCGCAAACACATCTTTTCTTTCAGTCCTGTGCCAGAGCAAGCACTTCCAGTCATACCCTTCCACCTGTTGTATCCCAGTTATTCAGTTTTATTTTGGGAGCCAACCCTTCATGAAGGCCACAGAGTGTAATGAAAAAGGTGCCTCTGTATTTGTTGGGATATCTGGGCTCACGTCCAAGTACTCCTGCTTACGTGCCTGTTCCTTGAAATAAGTGCGTTACTCAGTTTTCTCTTCTCTAAAATGGTGATAATGGCTGTAATTCAAATCAGTTGAGAGGGCTAAATGATAGGATAAATATAAGTGTGTTTTGCAAAGCAAAAGCAGCCTAGCAAATATATGGTGAGGTTTGGTTGTCGTTTGTTAACATCATTTCTCCCTTAAATTAATCTATTCGTTCAATATTTATTTAGCAATGCCAGTGTTCCAGACCTATATTAGGTGCCTGCCCTCAAGAAATCTCTACTACAGTGAAGGAGACAGAAAAGTAAACAGGAAATTTTTGTAAGTAATAAGAAATTAGTGCAGGGTGGTTAATACTTATTTCTATAATGTGGGGCTTTCAACTTAGTTGAAATACTGCGTGGCTTTTAGGAGGATCACCTAATCTAGACTTGGAGAATCAGTAATGCCTTCCAAGAAGAAGTAATCTCTAACATGAGAACTGATTTAATAGATTTCTTGCCTAAAAGCTGGACTTTATTGTGAAAACAATGAGGAATCACTTAAAAGGTTTTAAGTTGGGAAATAATACAATTAGATTTGCATTGCTTAATTGCTAAGCTTTGTAAAGTCCTCAGCACAGAACATAGTACATGGGTGCTCAATAAATTACAAATAGAGGCTCAGTTATAACAAATTACGTATTGTAATTTATTTAGTACGTAGTGCTCAATTATAAAATAGATGCTCAGTAAATTATAAATAATATCAATATTTAAAGTTCCATTCTATAATAAGAGAAATGGGATCGGAATAACAGTTCATTACGTTTCTCTTTGTCTTCTATAAGCAAATAGAAAGGAATCATTTTTATAATAGTTCACTCTCAATTGTCTTGGCTAATGGCAAAGGGAAAGTAATTGAACATGAACTCACCAATTGATCAATTTTCTTTCTTGCTCATATTCTAGACTTGCCTCCCTAAAACTCCAGTTAGACAGTTTTATTGTGTTTGAATCTCCTCAAATATCCTCAACCACATGTTTACAGTCTCTTTAGCTGTCTACCTGCTGGTTAATCTAACCAATCATTCATTGTTTCATTCAACAAATACAGCCTTTATTATTTATTCACACACTGTTCTAAACATTGGGAATGCCCAGAGGAAATGACACTGCCTCTGGTAGGGAAAGAGTCATATATACAGATACACATTATGAGATCATTACTATCATGGAGGTATATACTAAGTATAAAAGAAATGTAAAACAGAAGAACCTAATACTTCCTGATGGAATATAGGAAAATTTCACAGAACAGGTGATGCTTGATCTGACTTATAATATATTACTTAAAGTGGCTGTCAGAATAGGTACAAAAGAAGGAGAATTCAAATTAGGTAAAACAGAAATGCAAAGACACTGAAAAAAGAAAAAGGCATGGCTTCAATTTATAGGTGGGATTATATTCAGAATGTTTATCAATCCTTGTGGTACCAGGCACTGGTCCATTAGAATACAAGAAGGTTTGAAGACCCCCTACTTTGTCAAATGTTAATCCTGTAGTTGTAGGATTGTGGAGCGGTCCAAGGGTTCTTCAGCTGGGCACCAAGACAGACTGGCTGGTAGGAGGGGTATTCAGGGTAGGGCGGCTACTTACCAATCAGTACTGAAGGATTTCCATATTTTACCCACCATTGTGAGCTTATTTATATATACAGGCTGAATAGACTTCTAGAAAAAAAGTGCTGGAGTAAAGCAATATCACAGAAAAAAAAATCCAAAAACAAGAAGCAAAAAACCCTAAAATAATAAACATTTTTAGGGGCTTCCCTGGTGGCGCACTGGTTGAGAATCTGCCTGCCAATGCAGGGGACACGGGTTCGAGCCCTGGTCTGGGAAGAGCCCACATGCCGTGGAGCAACTGGGCTCGTGAGCCACAATTACTGAGCCTGCGCATCTGGAGCCTGTGCTCCGCAACAAGAGAGGCCACAACAGTGAGAGGCCCGCGCACTGCGATGAAGAGTGGCCCCTGCTTGCCACAACTAGAGAAAACCCTCGCACAGAAGCGAAGACCCAACACAGCCATAAATAAATAAATAAATAAAAGAGTAGTTTGAACAGTTTCAAAAAATAAATAAAAATAAACATTTTTAAATGAATTTCAGTTGTAGCAACTGAGCGGCAATTGAGCAAGGAAAACTGAACTTTTGAAAAGCAGTATAAACTTGAAAAAGCAACAACTGAAGAGGAAAACTGAAGTTTCTAAGTACTGTAATATGAGACAGTCTAATTTAGTGATTAAAAAAATGGGCTCTGCAGATTTACTACCTGAATTAAAAACTTTTCTCTACTTCTTACTTACTGCCTGTTCTAAACTTCTCTAACCAAATGGTTCCAGAAATATCAAATGGACATGAAAAAGATAGCCCTTATCTGGTAAGGTTTTTACAAAGATTAAATTCTGGTAAAACACTTCAGGGAATACTGGGTATATAGTAATACTTTGATAAGTGTTAGCTAATAGTAATCATAGTAGTAATAGTAGTAGTAGTACTAGTAGTATTTGTCAGAGTAGTAATGGTACAGGCATAGATCAGCTTGAGCAGTTTCTATCTGTACATCCTATACTACCATTAAGAAAGAATATGAATTAACCATAACCTGATCATTCTTATTATTATCCTCCATTTCTCAGAGAAGTTTACTGAGGTGTTAAGTAGGCAAACCTGGGAAAATTTAAGAAATAACTTCTTGGAATAGGAAGTGTGATAAATAGAACTCTAAGATGATCTCAACCCCTTTGCGTTCAAGCCCTATATAATCCTCTCCCCTTGACTGTGGACAGAACCCATGACTTACTTCTAACCAATAGAATATGGCAAAGGTGAATGAATTTTTCAGATGTCATTAAGGTCTCATAAAAATTGATTATGAATAACTAAAAGAGATTATCTTGGATGGGCCTGACTTAATCTGGAAAAAGCCCTTTAAAAAGGAACTGGGGGGCTTCCCTGGTGGCGCGGTGGTTGCGCGTCCGCCTGCCGATGCAGGGGAACCGGGTTCGCGCCCCGGTCCGGGAAGATCCCACATGCCGCAGAGCGGCTGGGCCTGTGAGCCATGGCCGCTGAGCCTGCGCGTCCGGAGCCTGTGCTCCACGACGGGAGAGGCCACAGCAGAGGGAGGCCCGCATACCACAAAAAAAAAAAAAAAAAAAAAAAAAGGAACTGGGCCTTCCCTGAGGAGAGAGGTTCTCTTTAATGGTTTGATGAAGTAAGCAGCCATGTTGAAGAAGCCCACATGGAAAGTTACTACAAGTGGCCTATAGAATCTTTGGATAGCCTCTAGAACCTGAGGGTGGGCATTAGCCAGCAGTGAGCAAAAAAGCCAAGACTCTCAATCATATAGCCAGCCATAAGGAAATGAATTCTACCAACAAACCAAATGAACTTGGAAGTAGATTCTTTACCAGTCAAGCTCTCAGATGAAAATTCAGCCCAAATAACACCTTGATTATAGCCTTATGAGACTCTGAGCAGAGGATCCATCTAAGTCAGACTCAAACTTCTGACCCACACAAACTGAGATAATAAATGCCATTATTTTAAGTTACTGAATTTGTGGTAATTTGTTACTTGGCAATAGAAAACTAATACAGGAAGTCATCAAAGAAGGGAAGGGATACCTTAAAATCTTTGAAGGTAGATAGGTGACCTAAATGGATAAAATGGGTCCTAAGTAAAAGATATTGCCTGGCATTCATAAAAAGGCTAGAACTAGTACTGTAATTATAGCTGGGCAAGAGGGACCTATGTTTGGGTCCTCATATTTTAGAAGGACCCTACATATAATAAACATACACACATTTAAAAGAACACATGAATGCCTTTGTCACTCAGAATATGACAGTCAGCAGTACCACATGGGGAACTGTGATCTTAAATATCTGCTCTCCTAATACTTTTCAAGTCCTCAGGGGAATGATTCTCCATATTTCTTGCTCTATGTCCTCAAAAACAAAAGGAAACTATCAGAATGTTGTGAAGGTTAGGGAGTAGAGACACACAGACAGCTTTAGAGTATGCAAATATTTGAGCAGCAAGATAGGCAAGAAAAAAATTTAACTTCTCAGATGCTTCTCTGCTATTAGTGCAGACTTAATAGATTTTTGCACAGTGAATTCACTTACCAATAGTGTCAAACCTCCATTTTCTTGCTTTTTTGAATGTTCCAGTTTGTGGTTCTGTAGATACTCAGAATTTATTGCAGTATTCCTAACATTTGGGGAAAAAAATTAATATTAAATAATCTGTGTTATTCTTATATTTGTATACCATACATGTAGATGTTGATGAAACATAAATGAAACATGATATTCAGTTTTTAAATTAGCAACTAAATTACACTGAGTTCTAGAATTATAAGTAATTCTATTTTCATAAAAATACTTCATTCCTGAGCAATAGGTCAAAAAAGAAATCAAAGAGAAATCAAAAAATACATTGAGACAAATGAAAAAGGAAACACAACATACCAAAACTTATGGAATGCAACAAAAGGATTTTCTAAGAGGGAAATTCATAGTTATAAATGCCTACATCAAGAAACAAGACCACGAGAGGGGTGGGATAGGGAGGGTGGGAGGGAGGGAGACGCAAGAGGGAAGAGATATGGGAACATATGTATATGTATAACTGATTCACTTTGTTGTAAAGGAAAAACTAACACACTATTGTAAAACAGTTATACTCCAATAAAGATGTTAAAAAAAAAAAAAAGAAACAAGAAACTAACACAACATTGTAAAGCAACTATACTCCAATAAAGATGTTAAAAATAAATAAATAAATAAATAAAAAGAAACAAGAAAAATTTCATACAACCTAACTTTATACCACAAGGAACTAGAAAAACAAGAACAAATGAAGCCCAAAGTTTGTAGAAGGGAGGGAATAATAGAGATCAGAGCAAAAATATTAAAATAGAGGCTAAAAAAAAATTTTAAAGATCGCTGAAACTAAGAGGTGGTTTTTTTGAAAAGATAAAACAATTGACAAACCTTTAGCTAGACTCACCAAGAGAAAAGACTCAAATAAGTAAAATCAGAAAGGAAAGAGGAGAAATTTTAACTGATACCCTAGAAATACAAAGGCTCACAAGACACTACTGTGAACAATTATACACCAATAAATTGGACAACCTAGAAGAAATAGATAAATTCCTAGAAACATACAACCTACCAAGACTGAAGCATGAAGAAATAGAAAATCTTAACACACCAATTAACTAGTAAAGAGGTTGAATTAGTAATCAAAAATTTTTCAACAACAAAAGTCCAGGACCAGATAGTTTCACTGGTGAATTCTACCAAACATTTAAAGGCAAGCTAATTCCAATTATCTTCAAAATCTTCCAAAAAAATAGAAGAGGAAGGAACACTTTCAAATTCATTTTAGGAGGACAGCATTACCCTGATACCAAAACCAGAAAAGGATGCCACCAGCAAAGAAAATAACAGACTAATATCCCTGATGAACATAGATGCAAAATCTTCAACAAAATATTAACAAACTGAATTCGATTAGCAAACAATACATTAAAAGAATCATAGACCGTGATAAAGTGGAATTTATTTCAGGTATGCAGAGATGGTTCAACATCTGCAAATCAATCAATGAGATACACCACATTAAAATAATTAAGGATAAAAATCATATGGTCAGCTCAACAGATGCAGAAAAAATGCTTGACAAAATTCAACATCTATTTATGATAAAAACTCGCAACAAAGTGGGTGTAGAGGGAACATACCTCAACATAATAAAGGCCATATATGACAAGCCCACAATTACTATCACCCTCAAGGGTAAAAAGCTAAAAGCTTTTCCTCTAAGATCAAGAACAATACAAGGATGCCCACTCTGACCACTTTTATTAACACTGTATTGGAAGTCCTAACCAGAGCAATTAGACAAGAAAAAGAAATAAAAGTCATACAGATCAGAAAGAAAACAGTAAAACTGTCATTACAACAGTTTTATGTAGATGACATGATATGATATACAGAAAACCCTAAAGAGTCACAAAGAATCACACACACACACACACACACACACACACACACACACACTCACACACCTGAATAGCCAAAGCAACCTTGAGAAAGAACAGATCTGGAAGCATCATGGGCCCTGATTTCAAACTATATTACAAAGCTATAGTAGTCAAAATAGTATGGTACTGGCATAAAAACAGACATATAGGTCAGTGGAACAGAACAGAGATCCCAGAAATAAATCCATAAACATAGAGTAAGTTAATTTACAACAAAGGAGCCAGGAATATACAATGGGGAAAGGAAAGTCTCTTCAATACATGGTGTTGGGAAATCTGGATAGCCACATGCAAAGGAATGAAGCTGGACCACTGTCTTACACCATATATAAAAATTAACTCAAAATAGATTAAAAACTTAAGTGTAAGAACTGAAATCATAAAACTCCTAGAAAAAAACATAGGCTTTAAACTCATTGACATTAATCTTAGTGATGATTTTTTTGGCAAAGGCAACAAAAGCAAAAATAAATAAGTGGGAGTATACCAAACTAAAAAGCTTCTGCACAGCAAAGGAAACCATCAACCAAATGAAAAGGCAACCTACAGAATGGGAGAAAATATTTGCAGTTTCATAATTGATAATGAGCTAATATTCAAAGTATATAAAGAACTCATACACTCGACAGCCAAAAAAAAAAAATCCAATTGAAAAATGGGCACAATATCTAAATAGACATTTTTCCACGAAGACATACAAATGGCCAACGGTACATGAAAATGTGATTAAATCACTAATCACCAGGGAAATGCAAATCAAGACCACAATGAGATATCACCTCACTCTTATTAGAATGACTATTACCAAAACGACAAGAGATAACAAGTGTTGACGAGGTTGTGGAGAAAAAGGGAACCCTTGTGCACTGTTGTTGGGAATGTAAATTGGTGCAGCCACCATGAAAAACAGTATGGAGATTTCTCAAAAAATTAAAAATAGGACTACCATATGATCCAGCAATTACACTTTAGGTATTTATCCAAAAGAAATTCAAATACTAACTCAAGAAGATATATGTACCCCCATGTTCCTTATAGCATTATTTACAATAGCCAAGACATGGAAGCAACCCTAAGTGCCCATCAATGGCTGAATGAATAAAGAAGATGTGGTATATATAGAGAGAACAAAACATTATTCAGCCATAAAAAAAAAGAATGAAATCCTGCCATTTGCAACAACATGGATGGATCCTCAGAGCATTTGGCTAAGTGAAATAAGTCAGAGAAAGACAAATACCATATGATCTCGCTTACATGTGGAATCTAAAAAACAACAAAAAAGCAAATTAGAAACTAAACTCATAGATACAGAAAACAGACAGGTAATTGCCAAAGGTATGGGGTAAGGAGGTGAGTGAAAGGGGTCAAAAGGTACAAACTTCCAGTTATAAATAAGTCATGTGTATGTAGTGTACGGCTTTGTGACTACGGTTTAAAACACTGTATTATGTATTTGAAAGTTGATAATAGAGAAATCTTAAAAGTTCTCACCATAAGAAGAAATTTGTAACTATGTGTGGTGATGGATGTTAACTAGACTTGTGGTGTTCGTTTTGCAAGATATACAAATATAGAATTATGTTGTATATGAAACTAATAAATATTATATGTCAATTATTTCTCAATGTTTTTAAATTAAAACTTTTTTGCATCAAAGGACAATATCAAGAGAATAGGAAGACAACCCACCTAATGGGACAAAATCTTTGAAAATCTGAGTGAAAATCTAGAATTTATAAAGAATTCCTATAACTCACAACAATGACAACAACCATACCCAATTCAAAAATGGGCAAGGGACTTGAATAGACACATCTCCAAAAAAGATATACAAATAGCCAATAAGCATGTGAAAAGATGCTCAACACCATTAGTCATTAGGAAAAGGCAAATTAAAATCACAATGACATACCACATTATAGAAATTAGGAGGGCTATCACCAAAAACAAACAAATAATAATAACAAGTGTTGACAAGAATGTGAAGAAATTGGAACTCTCATGCATTGCTGGTGGGAATGTAAAATGGTATATCCTCTGTGGAAAACAGGTTGACATTTCCTCAAAAAGTTAAATGTAGAATTGCCATAGGATCCAGCAATTCCATTCCTGGGATATAAACCCAAAAGAATGGATAGAGGGAATCAAAGAGATGTTTGCACACCCATGTTCATAGTAGCATTTGTCACAATAGATGAATGGTGGGGAAAAAAGAAGTGTCCATCAACAGGTTAACAGATAAACAAGACATGGTATATACATACAGTGGAATAGTATTCACCCATAAAAAGGAAGGAAACTCTGATACATGCTACAATATAGGTAAGCCTTGAAAACTTTATGCTAAGTCAAATAAGCCAGACACAAAAGGACAAATACTTTATAATTCCACCTATATGAAGTACCTAAACTTGGCAAATTCATGGAGATAGAAAGTAGAATAAAGGGTTACCAGGGACTTGGGGAAGTGGGGAATGTAGAGTTACTATTTAATGAGTTCAGAGTTTCTCTTTGGGGATGATGATAAATGTTCTGGAAATTGATAGCGGTGATGGTTGCAAAATATTGTGGATGTATTTAGTGCCACTGAATTGTATACTTAAAAATGGTTAGGGCTTCCATGGTGGCGCAGTGGTTGAGAGTCCGCCTGCCGATGCAGGGGACACGGGTTCGTGCCCCGGTCCGGGAAGATCCCACATGCCGCGGAGCGGCTGGGCCCGTGAGCCATGGCCGCTGAGCCTGAGCGTCCGGAGCCTGTGCTCCGCAACGGGAGAGGCCACAACAGTGAGAGGCCCGTGTACAGCAAAAAAAAAAAAAAAAAAAAAAGTTTAAAATTGTAAATTTTATGTTATGTATATTTTCTCATGATAAAAAAAAAAACAGAGGACAAAACACGATCTTGGATATTATAAATATCATCACCAAATATTTAAAAATTAAAGTATTTTTGGAATAAGTTGTCAAGTTCAAGAAAGACAAACAGTGGAAAACAGGAGAAAAAGAATTCTTTAAAAAAGGATTGCTCCAGAAGGTCCAGCATCTAACTAACAGTTCGAAAAAGAGAGAAAAGATCCAAGAGAGGGGAGGAAATTTTCAAGATATATGAAGAAAGAATTTCCCAGAACTAAAGGATACAAGAGTCCTAATTCATAGTGTTCCTTGCAATTCAGTACAAAACATAAAACATGTACCTAGGCCCTTCACTTTGAAATGTCAAGATCTTGGGAAGAGAGGAAAGATCGTAAAAGCTTATGTCAGGGTGGGTGTAGGGGGATAATAGGCCACATATTAAAATAAATAAACGTGATATTAGTCTTCTTCTGTATTGGAAGCCAGAGAAAATTTTGAAGTATTATCTTAAAATTTCTGAGTGAAACTGCTTCTCAACATTTAATTTTATAACTAAGCTATCAATCAAATATGAAGCTAGGATAGAGACATTTTCAGACATGCAAAATGTCAAAACTTTACCTCTCATATGCAATTACACAGGAATCTTAATCAAGGATGCCATCTACCAAAAAGAGGACATTAACCAAAAAGAAGTGAGTAGGTTCCAGGAAAGAGATCCCAATATAGTAGAGAGACAAAGAAAATTCAGAGGATGAATTAAAAAGGAAAAGAAGTCATGATTGGAGCAGGACAGGAGACTGCTTGAGAGAGGTCTCGAGAGAGGAATACTGGAAATATTAGATAATCTGATACATTGAACCATGTGAAAAATTATCTTTAGAGGATGTTTAAAGGTGGGGTAAGATAATCCTCGATAAAAAACTGCTCACCAAACAAATGAAAAGCAGGGCAATTACTATTCATAAGGAAAATTAACTTAGACAAGGATATATAATCATAGGGTACTATTTGGTTCAATAACAAATAATATTTACCTGGTCTTAATAATGTAAATACTGGATGTTCAATTCATAATGCTTTAGCTATATTGAGAGAATAAAGGGAAGGGTAGTTTGGAGGAATGGGGTATAAGTGAGGTTAATCCTAATCTACCATACCAGTAAGTTATAAGTCAATGGGTGAACAAAGAGATAGTGATATATGAATGTCACTTAGAAACATGTGGCCAAACAACAGAAGAATAGAGCATCAAAATTGTAAGTGGTTGTTTTTGGAGAAAGGGTTAGAGTAGGGAGAGGAGGAATAGTAGAGTGCTTTTTTTACTATAAGACTTTTAGCACTATTTGATTTTTTAAACTATAGACCTGTATTTGTTTGGTAAAAAAAAAAAGAATATGTTAATAATAACTTCAGCAAATAAAAGGATAAATATGGTAATAGCATAAAAAGAATAAAGCTATTAAATGTTCAGCTATCAACAAATATAGAGCTTCTACAATCACTAGTAAAATGACAGCACTGCAGTAAATTATGTATGCAGCAGTTACCCTTTGGTGGGAAGAATTTCTTAAAGCAGAATCTTTCTAGTTCTTTCCTTTTATACATGCTAAGCAATATTCTTGCTTAATTATATTGAGCTGAAGAATATAGAATAATTATCAAAGCATCTTGTCCCTAATTTTCATATCCCAGGTCTCATTCAATCTGTACTGATAAAATCACTTTTAGAAAATTAATTCCGGAAATCAGTCTCTCTAATCCCCCTTTGTAGAATTATAGTGTTTTCAGTCACAGTATAAATTTTAAAATGACAGTACTGCTTTTGTATGGAAGGAACACTGTGATAAATGAAAGAAGCTGCTTATGGTCTGTGAAGACAAAGATAACTGGGGTTCCAGCTGCCCCAGACCCAAGCTGACTGTACTGAGAGCTGAGAGGATCAGTGTATCTATACACCTGTAACCCACACATGGCACATCAATGAACCTTAGCACATCATTGTACCTTGGTACATCAGTTAGGAAGCTCTAGTCTACAAGACCCAAATTAATATTTTTTTCTAAGAAGAGGAAGACCTGTTTTTAAAGTTCGTTGGAGAAGAAAGGAAACTAGAGGGGGAAAAAGAAGGTTTTGGGGGATGTTAAAGAGGGTAATACATATATTCAGCAAGGAAGTATTTTTAATTTATTTATTTTTTAATTTTTATTTTATTTTTGTCTGTGGTGGGTCTTTGTTGCTGTGCACGGGTTTTCTCTAGCTGTGGGGAGCAGGGGCTACTCTTCGTTGCAGTGCGCGGGCTTCTCATTGCCATAGCTTCTCTTGTTGCGCAGCATGGGCTCTAGGCGCGCGGGCTTCAGTAGTTGTGGCACGCAGTCTCAGTAGTTGTGGCACACAGGCTTAGTTGCTCCATGGCATGTGGGATCTTCCCGGACCAGGACTCAAACCTGTGTACCCTGCATTGGCAGGCAGCTTCTTAACCACTGCACCACCAGGGAAGCCCAAGGAAGTAGTTTTAGAAAGGGGAAGCAATGAAGAAAATAATATACTATATGCTGGGCCCTATATTGGGTGCTTTTAAAAATTATAACAAATTATACATAATAGATATTATCCTAATTTAAAATAAAAAACATTTAGTTTCCAAGGTAAAATAACCTAAGCATTAATGTGGTAATTTGAATCTGTATGACTGTAAGGTTGAATTAGAGATATTAAGCACAAAGTCAGCCAGTCCATATCCCTTCTAATGAAAGTTCCTAAAGTTCACAATAGTTGTTTTTGTCTGTCCACAGACATTTCTCCTCCTTCTGGTAAGAGAAGTACATCATTCTGGGTTCAGTGAAGGGAGAAGAATCACTAATAAGTGTTAGAATAGGATAACGATTGGTCACATGCTTGCAAGTGATAACAGCTGATCACATGGTTGTAAGTGGTATTTATAACTGAATTCTTCTACTACTCATTACATGTTGCTATTCCCCTCAAATGGTTCTGTTTCCTTACCTGTGATGATCCAAACTTTTGTTTCTGAAGGGTTTGTTCCATTAATGGTCCTGATTTTACTGGTTTGTTGTAGTGTTCCCATTAATTTTATCACAGGATATGGGTGTACTAAGAGATACCCCCAGAGTATCTCCTGTGTTCCAGACATACTTCTCTTTATGTCCATTATGTAGCAACAACCTAATTTCTCCTTAATAGTATTAATTACCCCCAACCAGTACAGTATCATTCACTGGCATGAGTTGCCCAAAAACCAGGTAATTTCTAGTTTAATAAAATCAATGTATTCGTTGGTGGAACGGTCTTCACTTGGGAACCAATACCTCCAGATCAGCAGAGCCTAAAGTTGTGGGATAAGAAGCAAAGAATTCACTAGTGGAGCATTAAGTGTAATTGCAAAAGGAGGCATTCGCATATCCAGCCCTTGATTTTGAGACTCATGAATCCTACTTTTGTCACTGAATCAGAGTATATGTCACAAACTGGAGAATATTATCTCAGCCCCACAAAGTGTTGCCACCCAGTTGACATCATAACTAAGCCTTCAAAAGGCCATTCTTGGCTTCCAGATTTAGCTCAGAAAGCTGAAAAGAGTATCACCCTTACAGCAAAATAAGTTAGCTGTGCAAATTAATGACTTTTCTTGAACCCGTTTGAGAAGTTCAGCTATAGGGCAAATAACTAACCTGAAATCTGGAGAGAGAGAGTAAAACAAGGTCTGAGCACTTTTTTACCTTGGCAGATGCTTCCAGATACCATTTAAGCCAGTAAGAAGATGCAGCTAGCAATTTTTTTACCAAATTGCTAAAGACTGGGTATGGGCTAAAATGCGTGTGAGGCTCCTGAGGGACATAGACATGCGGGGAATTGCACACTCTTTCAGGCTTTTCCTCCAGGAATCCAACCAGGCTCCCATGAGGAAGAGTGGGGGAATCCTGAGAAAGGTTGCTTCACAGTGCCGGCTGGGAGAGGGGAACACAGCCACTGCTGAAACCTGTCTCTCCTATCTCCTCTGTGGAACAAAAACCTTAATATGCAGTGAAAAAAGCAACAAAAACTAACTGTAGGACAAAAAGAATGCTCTACTCCTATAGGAGGAGCAGGAAGACATGCTAGGCCTAGTATATATCTGCAAGAGACACAGAACACTTATGAAATCCATACCCCAAGACCCAAGTTTACAGTGCCTGCTTAAAGCTATGACTTAATCTCCACATTATATCCCCCACCCTTCCCCACCACCTCATGCTAAAATGATTTGACTTTTTAAATAACAGTACAATATGGCTGGGAGAGCTAAAAAAAAACCACAGTAATGGAGGTGAAGAATGCCGTAAATGAGCTTATCAGTAGACCCAACATAGGTAAGCAAAGAACCAATAAACTTGAAGATAGGTCAACAGGAATTACCCAAAGTCAAATGCAAAAAGAAAAACAAGAATGAATGAACAAACAGAACAGAATATCCAAGAGATGTGAGATAGTATTAAATGGTGTGATAATATATACATAATTATATACATAATTATAATCCCAGAAGGAGAAGAAAGAACAAGGCAGAATATTTGACTAAATAATGGGCAATTTTTTCCAAAATTAATGACAGACAATAAGTCATATATCCAAAAACCTCAGAGAACCAAGTAGAATAAATACCAAAACCCCACAACTTAGACATATCATACTGAAAGATCTGCAAACCAGACAAACAAAAATCTTGAAGGCATCCAGAGAAAAAGATACATTACTTACAGAGGGGCAAGGCTTAGAATTATAACATATGTCTCATCAAAACCTATGCAAGCAAGAAGAAAATAAAATGAGATCTTTCAAGTGCTGAAAGAAAAAAAAAATCAACCCATAATTCTATACCTGGCAAAAGTATCCTTAAAAATGAAGAGGAAATAAAAATGTTCTCAGACAAATCAGAACTGAGGGAATTCACTGTCAATAGAACTACTCTAAAAGAAATGTTAAAGAAGTTCTCAGGGAGAAAGAATATTAGATAGGTGAGAAACATGGATCAACATAAAACAATAAAGAGTATCAGAAATCAATAAATGAAGGTAAAAGAAAATATTTTCAATTACTCTAAAAGACAACTTAGTCTTTAAAGCAAAAGGCCATTCTACCATTCTATTAGGACAGTTGTTTTAGGTGATGGGGACATGGTAAGACTAGTGAATTCTATGAGATGAGCATATCACCATACTTCATTTGCTGTAAAATGAGTTCCTTGGTTGGAAATGCTATTCTTTGGAATATTATGATGAAGGCATTCTGTAAATCCACAGGTTGTAGTGATTTTGGCAGAAGTACTGTAGGCAGGGAAGGTAAATATGCTTCCAAATTATATTAGTCTGAAATAGTCTATTTCAATGAGAACAGTGTGTACCCTTTGAATGATGGAATTAATCTAATGTAATCATCCTCCTACCAAGGTTGGCTTATCCTCCAGGAATGGTTCTAAAGTAGGAGGGTCATTGTTGATCTCTACTGTTGTAGCTTGGGCTCACTGCAATGGTTTTGGTCAGTGGAAATTCATGTTGCTAAGTCTATGCATAACCTCCATCCCTGACCACATGACCACTTTGTGCAAAAGCCCGTTTAACAAGGACAGGGATGTCTGAGGAAAAATGATGCCTGACATCTGCAGAATGGGTCATCTTTTCTACCTTATTATAAATATCCTCTTTTGTTGAGGTTGCCCTTTGGTGATATTCACATGGGACGCAAATATCTCCATACCCTGTGCTTATTTGGAGAGGTCCATTCACATACCTCTACCCCAGACGCTGTGTCATCAGTCTTCCAATTCTGTATTGTCCCTGACCATCCAGCCAAATGTCAGCAAATGCCCACGAATGTAGATCCATACTTCTGGCCAACTCTTTGGTCCAGATACAGTAGACAGACAAATGTACCACTTGAAATCCTGCCCAATGAGGTTTTTCCTTCACCAGTATTCTTCAGGTCCACCCCAGGGTGTGGCTGTGGGACTGCAGCCATCCAATTTCAGGTGGTGCCAGCATATAATTCAGAACCATCTTTAAACCAGGCCCAAATTTTTCTTAGTTATAGGAATTTTCAATGCATTCACAGGTGCAAGAGTGAGAAGAGGCAATGTAGCAGGAGATGGAACCAGACTCATAAAACTTACTACTTTCTGTAGGAGTTTCTCAAGACCAATCTAGACTGATGATAGAGTGCTGCTGTGCATACTTAATTTTATGGTTTTATGTGTCATACAATACTCAGTTCATGATGGGCAGCTGAGGTCACATGGTAACTTAGTGGCTTGTGGTCAAGCTATCAGTCTGTATTAGGGCCAATAGCAGGACAGAGCTATTTCTCAAAGGACAGTAGTCATCTGCAGAAGATGGCATAGCTCTGTTTCAAAATCCTATAGGAGCCTGCCAAAGGCTTCATACAGTATTCTTATCAATACCAAAGAAAGCACAAGCACAATCATATCTGCTGAGTTATATGGCCCAAATGACAGAGCAGATTGTGCAGAAGCCTCAATCTGATGCTGAGATTCTTCCAGGATCCACACCAAACCAGCAGCCTTTTGGGTTATCCAGTAAGTGGATCAGAGTATGTTGTCTCTAAAATCCAAAGAGGCCCAATAGGCATCCTGTCCCTTTCTTACTGGTAGGAAGGATCAGATGAAACAACTTGTCCTTTATCTTGGAAGGGGTACCTTCCAAGTCCATACCCTGGATCACTGGACCCTATAAAGCAACCAATTCAGGAAAGGTCATTACTGGTTCTTCAGACAAGAGGAGACTAATTTACAGAGACAGAATACAAAAGGCTATTTCTGCAAAAGATGCTTGACAAAATTTGGGTTCTTAGCCTAAATGGAGTCTCCTCTATGTTCCCACCCCAATTCTCTCACTCCTTCCAATCATTGTTCTAACATTAATATAAGAGACCATTTGCTGTTATAATTTTAATTTGCATTGTAGCCTAGCCATCCACATGACTAGACTTTGGGCTTGGTCAGAAACCTTGACACTCTGCAGCTAAAAGAAATAAAGTTTTATTTTAGGGCAGTCATAGAAGCCATCTTGTTCCTTACCTGGATCTAAAACTGGGAATTTAAAGTTCTGAACTCATCATTTTCTTTCGAGTTCTACAGTGCATCTGGAAGCAATCAACCAACGCTATTGTTTTTCCCCTAAGATAATCTATGGTATCAGCTATTTCTATAGGCAGTTGATTTCTCATGACCATGTGTTATAATTTAAATAACTATTTTGCCACTTCATGCAATAGGCTACCATTTTATTACTGGCAACAGGGTCATTAATCCCAAATTTAGGTAGATCAGAGAATCAGTTCTAAAGTCCCATCATCATGTTTCTCTTCCCCTGGAGCAATTTTCAGTACCAATAACAATATCAGCTGGGTTTAGTAAGAGAAGCAGAGATCTTAATAAGTCTTATGGAATAAGAGATTTACTATAGGATTTAAACCTTCTACACCTGTAGTAGGAGCTGGGGAAGTAACAGCCAGAGAAGGCTAGTTGAAGGAACAGAGAAGGAGTCACCAACTAACTAAGCAGAAAAGTAAAGCATATATAGCTGCCTAAGTGGGACTGCAAAGGGAAAGCTATTGCCTCTATGTAGTTAGTTATTGCCTCTGTGTTTAAACCAAGTGTCTGTTGCTCATCAACTGGTTTGGCAGATAGGAAGGCAAGCTGGAGGTGAAGTGAAGGAGAGTGAGGACCATCTGGAACTTGTCAAGGTCAATATATAACCTCTTTGTTCATTACCACATTTGACTAAGATGACCTTCAGAGAGCAATGGCTAGTGCTTCACTTCAGCTTGGTATGGGCTTAAGAGGGTATATATGCCGTGGGTGGGTATTTGGTGGGTGGGTGAAAAATGGAGACACAATATGCTATATTTCAAAGAACAAAAATCAAATTGACATCAGACTTCTCCTCTGTTATATTAAATACCAAATACTTAATTGAGCAATATCATAAGAGTTTTGGGAGGGAAAGGATGGGCCATTAGAATTTATGTTTAAATTTTCTTTCATGTAGAAAAGTAACAAATTTTATTCTTTGATACGCAAAGTTCAGAAAATATATGACCTATCTACCCTTTTAGAAAAGCTACTGACAGTTATAGACCTATTTATCTAAGAGAGTCATCAAAATTAATACCTCCAGAATTAGGAGGTTTGGGTATTAGTTAAAAAGATTTGTTTAAAAGAACTATTTATAGGCACAGCATACAACTCCCAACAAAAATTCTGAGAATAATAATTTAAGAAGCCACAATGAATTGACTTTACCATCCTAATGACCTTGCAAGAATGCAAAAGTTTGGATACCTCCTTCTCAAAGAAAATTGGACAAAATTTAAAAGCAAGCAGTCTCATTATAAATATAATTTTTCTTTAGGATTTGACAAAAAAAAAATATTTCTTAGGTAACCTCACCTCAATCAAAGTATATACTTACTTTTAGAATTTCAATTAAATAATGAAACAATTATAAACTATCTAGCCCCAGGATAATTTCTGTAAGAAAATACATCAAAATAATTATGTAGCTTTATTGAAGTGATGGCATTTTGATTGAGTTTTGTCTTTCTATATGGAATTATTTTCCAAATTGTCTTTCATAAGCAATAATAAATTTGTTAATTGCAGGAGTTATGCTTCCAGGTAAGATGTAGCCAGTCTCACAATGCCTAGTCTAAAAGTCCTGCCAGAGGAATGGGTATGTTATACACACAGGAGAGTACTCCAAATTTCACCCTCAAGATGTTTGAAACCTGAGGTGAACTCAAACAAAATAAACTTGTAATCTGAACCCAACAGAGCATAATCCTGATTGGATCAAAGTAATGTTTCTCAGTCTAGCTTCCTTACAGTGGAAAAGACACGCACTCTCTGGGACAAAATAATATTTCAGTTCCCATAAATTTTTAGATATATAATGTTCAGCATACAATTAAAAAAAAGAAATGAGGGGCTTCCCTGGTGGCGCAGTGGTTGAGAGTCCGCCTGCTGATGCAGGGGACATGGTTTCGTGCTCCGGTCCGGGAAGATCCCACATGCCTCGGAGCAGCTAGGCCCTGAGCCATGGCCGCTGAGCCTGCGCGTCCAGAGCCTGTGCTCCGCAACAGGAGAGGGCACAACAGTGAGAGGCCCGCATACCACAAAAAAAAAAAAAAAAAAAGAAAGAAATGAGACATGCAAATATGAAGGAAAATGTGACTTGTCAACAGGGAAAACATAGCCATTAAAAGCAGAACCATAGATTACCCAGATGTTGGAATTGGGAAACAAGAACTTTTAAATTACTATTAGGAATTTGTTAAGGAAAACGGGGGAAAAGACATATAAAACAGTTAAAATATAGAGAACTTAATAAAAGTAAATATCTACAAAACAAGCAAGTATATATTCTAGAACTGAAAGATACAAGAATTGAAATTTAGAATTCATTGTATAGGCTTAACAGCATACTGGATGTAGGATAAAGGATCAGTGAACTTGAAGAAAATCAATATATATTATCCAAACTAAAACACAGGGAAAAGAAGAAGAAAAAAGAGATGAGAGAGTGGGAAGAAGTAAAGGAGAAGAGAACAATTGGAAGAATTTTGGAAAATTCTCTGCTGTTATCTCTTCAAATATTTCTTCAGACACTTACTTCTCCTCTCCTTCTGAAACACCATTTAGATTCATATTAGGCTTTTTCATTGTGCTAACATTTCTCTTATGCTCTTTTCTGTATTTTTCATTCTTTTTTCTTTCTGTGCTTCAGAAAATTTTTCTGTTTTCACTTCACTAATGATCTCTTTTGTGCTAATCTACTGTGGGACCCTTCCATTAAGTTGTTAAGTTCAGTTACCACAGAGGTGAGATTTTACAGTTTAGAATTAGAAATTCCATTTGATTCCCTTATATAGATTCCAGTTTTCTGATTAAATTCTCCATTCTTTCATCAGTTTTGTCCATCTCTACCATGATTTTCTTGAACACATTAAAGTTCTTGTCTGCTGTTTTCAATATCTGGATCAGCTGTGGGTCTATTTCTGTCCTCTATTTTGTCTTCACTTATCTATTTTATGTTCTTGTCTCTTGGCATATCTAGTAATTTTTGACTGGATGCTAGATATCATGTATAGAAGTTGTAAAATCTCCAGATGATATTGTGTCCTTCAGAGAAGATTTACCCTCCCTTTTTCTTTGAAGACAATAGGTGCTCCTTTAATCAAGGGGCCATCATTTGGGTAAGGATTTTTGTCTGCCCTTGTTTTTTCCCCTATGCTTATGGTATACTTCTCCAGGGCTTTCAACGAAATGTCTGATATGTTAACCTGAGCCCTTCCCAGAAAGTTCTAAATTCTAATCTTTACTTCCTTAGTACCTTGAGATTGCAAAACTCTCCACTCTAATTTTTGGAAGCACTCAACTTTGTTTCTTAGCTTAAGAATTTTACAACTTAAGAATTTAGCGAACGACAAGGGGAAACTCACTGCGTGTCAACCTCAATTCTCCATTCCTGTCTTCTTACTGGCATCTTAGCTCCTCATGCCTTCAATTGTGTTTCTCTAGCAAAAACCGTGACAAAGCTCTGTTAATTTCTCTGTTCTCCAGTATTGGCTTTCTGGGTAAATCCTGGAATATCAATCTCTTGCTTTGTGTCCAGAAATAGAAACTTCCTCAGTGCAAAAGCACCAATAGACATCATCAATCTATAATAGGATACTCTATCATGTCCCTCAGAGGTTTCACTTTAACTGAAGAACAATAGAAAGCTATTTAAGCAGAAGAGGGAGAAGATCAGATTTACATTTTAATATTAATATTTTACAAACTCTAATGAAATAATAAATTCAGGGAATAATCATCAATGACTACTAAATTCATAGGCTCAGTTGTTCTCCAACTTTTCCTCAGGGATGCCTCACGCTTTTAAAAATTATTGGACACCACAAAGAGGTTTTCTTTTTGAAAGTTATATATCTCAATATTAATTACACTAGAAATTAAAACTGAGAAAAATTTAAAAGACAAGAATGTCATGTAGTGTCTGAAAAACTCTGCTGTACACTGTGAGAATATAAAGAGGAAAAGCAAATAATATCTATTATTATTTTGAAATAATTTTGACCTTGCAGACTCCCTGGAAGAATTTCAGAGATCCCCAGAGGTTATGGACTACAATTTGAAAACTATGGCATTAGCTGAAATATTGTTAGGAAACTTGATGATGAATGAATTAGGCTAACAATACCTGAACTCAAAGCCAATTTTGTCCGCACAAAAAAGGACATTATTTGACTCATGATGCAATACAATACGAAGTATACAGCATCATCTCTGACACATGCTTGCCAAAGAATATTGAACCTTAATCTAATAAAATTTCTAGGTTTAACAAGTTTACAAGAAATACAAGGAATAGAAGAACATGTTTGCAATTAGCAAAATCTATAAAATGGGAAATTCTACATGACAAATAAACCAGCTTTTTAAGCAAACAAATGGCAAAAGGAGGAAAAGGGAGGCAGGGATTATCGATTTTTTTTTTTTAAACTGGAAGTTTGTACCTTTTGACTCCCTTCACCCATTTAGCCCACCCTCTCCACCCTGCTGTCTCTGGCACCGAGCAATCTGTTCCCTGTATCTATAAGTTTCATTTTCTTTTTGTTTTTTAGCTTCCACATATAGGAGAGATAATATGGTATTTGTCTTTCTCTGTCTGACTTATTTCACTTAGCATAACGCCCTTGAGGTCCATTCATGTTGTCATAAATAGCTAGATTTCATTCTTTGTTATGGCCAAATAATTTTCTGTTGTTTGTACATACCAAATTTTCTTAATTGTTCATCTGTGGATGGACACTTAGGTTGTTTGCATATCTTGGCTATTGTAAACAATTCTACAGTGAACATGGGGGTGCATATATCTTTTCAAGTGTTTTTGTTTTCTTCAGATAAATACCCAGAAGTGGAATTGCTGGATCATATGGTAGTTCTATTTTTAATTTTTTGAGGAATCTCCATATTGTTTTCCATATTGGCTGTACCAACCCACATTCCCAGCAACAGTGCATAATTATTCCCTTTTCTCCACATCCTCACCAACACTTAGTATTTCTTGTCTTTTTGATAATAGCCATTCTAGCAGGTATGAGGCTATAACTCATTGTAGTTTTGATTTGCATTTCTCTGATAATTAGTGATGTTGAACTCTGCCTATCTTTGAAGAGTTCCATTTTGCCAGACTCATGTGAATATACCTTCCCACTATATGAAAATAGTCTTGTTAATGTCAATTAGTGTTGAAATATAATATCATTATCATATATAAACAAGAAATGCCCCAGTAGGACCAAGATACAGTCTCATGGGGCCTGCAATCTACAGATGGTCAGAAATGCAAATTTCTAACCAGAGATAAAGAGATTTCTGAACAAAAGTTAATTATCCCTTATTATCATGATATAATCACATATGGTAGGAAGAGAAATTTTAACAAAATTACATATGTTAAGCTAGACTGAATCTGGTGTACAGGTATCCAGTGGGCTCCTGATAACATTTCATAGAGAGAGGTGCAAAAGACCGTGAGAACTTTGTCAAATTCCTTAAAATTTGTGACTTGACCAAGTTTGTAGTTTTAGTCACCTCATCTGTTTCTTTACTGCCACAAAGCCCTTAGTATATTCCATTTACTGAGGGTTTCCAGTGTGCCTAGTACTGTGCCAGGTATTTTAAATATTTTGCGTCATGCAGTCTTTACAACCATGATAGGTAGACATAACCTTCATAGTGGAGGAAATTAGGGATCAGAAAGATTAAGTGACAACCACAGAGCTAGTAAGTGGTAGGGACAAGATTTAAATACTTGACTCGATATACCATAATCTTTTCAATACAACTGAGATCTCGAATTATGAAGTACATAGGAACTAGTAGAAAGCTGATTAAAAAAAGAGAGAGAAAAAAATCTCAGGCCCCCCCCAGACTAATAAATCCAAATCTCTCTGCTGACTGGTAATCTTTGCCACATTTCAAACTCCATAGTCAAAATTACAGGGGAAGCTAGGGTGTTTGTCTTAGATGTTTACAATCACATGTTTAACAGGTAATCTCATAGGTTATAAACTAGCTTCCCTCCAATCATGTACCTACACTGATCTAATGATTAACTGGAATGCAATTCAAGGTGGCTTCCCTGAGTAGGACTTGAGATAAAAGAGGACAGTGGGTGTGGTAGCTAGTATGACTTTATGTCCAGTATATTTCACTTTTTGGGTGTAATGCATGAAACATCTCCTTATGATCTATCATGTGAAAAACTATAAATGTATTCAAATTGTTGTTAATACACGGTTTAACTACTCTATCAAAAAGTGATATTGGACTTCCTTGGTGGCACAGTGGTTAAGAATCCGCCTGCCAATGCAGAGGACACGGGTTAGAGCCCTGGTCCAGGAAGATCCCACATGCCGTGGAGCAACTAAGCCCGTGCACCACAGCTACTGAGCCTGCACTCTAGAGCCTGTGAGCCACAACTACTGAAGCCCGCACACCTAGAGCCAGCGCTCCGCAACAAGAGAAGCCACCGCAATAAGAAGCCTGTGCATCACAATGAAGAGTAGCCCCCACTGGCCACTAGAGAAACTAGAGAAAACCCACACGCAGCAGCAAAGACCCAACACAGCCAAAAATAAATAAATAAATAAATAATTTTTTAAAAGTGATATTAAGACGTGTAGTAGGAGAAAAAATGTCCCCTACCCTAAAAGGTGTATTTACTTCCTAACCCCCAGAACCTGTTAATACCACCTTATATGACCAAAGAATGAATATTACCGTGTATTGCAAAAGATGTGATTAAATTAAGGATCTTCAAAGGAAGAGTTTATCCTGTATTATCTGGGTGGGCCTGAAATACAATCAAATGTATCCTTATAAGAGAAAGGTAGAGAGATATTAGAAAGACACACAGAGGAGAAGGCAATGTGAAAACAGAGGCAGAGTTCAGAGAGATGTGGCCAAGAGCCAAGGAATGCCAAGGAATGGCAGGCAACCACGAGTAGCAAAACGAGGCAAGGAATCAAATCTCCCCCAGAGCCTTTGGAGGGAGTGTGACCCTGCTAACACTTTGATTTTGCACTTCTGAACCCCAGAACTATGAGAGAATAAAGGTGTGTTTGTTTTAAGCCACCAAATTTGTGGTGATTTTTTATGGCAGCCACACTAAACTAATACAAGGGGTAATTTTCAAAGTTGATTTTTTCCCCTTCAGTTCAAAATCTCCAGGCATTTTATATTAGCCCTCTGATTCCTTTGGGGACCTCTCCAAGTTTTACTCCTTGCTATTCTTTAGTCTTTGGACTAAATTCTAAATGTAAATACCACAAACATTCCCTGTTGATCAGTGGTTTACAAATACTGGTGGCATAGGAATACCCAATCTGCAGTCATCACTAATGCAGATTCTTGGACTCTACCGTAGTCTTTAGAATCTAAGAACCTAAGCATCTAAGAAACTAAATTTTTTGACAAGTAGCACAGATCATTTTGATAGGCCTTGGACCACATTTTATTTTTATTTTTATTTTTTGCCACACCTTGCGGCATGCGGAACTTCCCTGACCAGGGATCAGACCCATGCCCCCTGCAATGGAAGTGTGGAGTCTTAACCACTGCACCACCAGGGAAGCCCAGACCACATTTTAAAAACCAATTATTTGAAATAGTGGAGGAAACATGAAACATTACTACATAAAGTCAAGTCAGGCTCAGCTGTGAGTGATGGAAAATCAATAATACTGACTTTTAAAAGATAGAAGTTTATTTCTCTCACACATAAAAAATAATCAGAGGTAGGCAATTCAGGGCTGTCACAGCCCTCCATTATATAAGAAATTCAGTCTTCTTCTAAATTGTTTCTCCTTGTATCTGACGGCAATACCATCCTCAGCCTAGACCTTTTGCCTCATGGGACCAAAATGGCTGCTTGAGTGCCAGCCATTATGTCCACATTTGTCCTGTGGGAAATTACCTTGATGCAACAGTAGACTCTAAGTACACTACCATGCAAGCTATCACAGAAGTCATGAAACAAAAAGGTCTGCAGACCAAGTAAAGATGCTGAAATTTTATGGTTTATGAAATCAATTTAAAACAGAATGAGAAACAAGGAAAAAGAAATGGGATAACAGTTTTGCACACTTAAGATAGGATGCAAGTGGGATGGAAGGACCACATTATCTGAACCCTGGGTTACATAATGTTCATATATTCTCTTTTTCTCTCTACCACATCAGTCTTCCCCTTTTGATGGTGTGATTTTGACGAGCAGAGCTAGGATTTGAGCAAGGGAGCTTGGCAGACAGGAGGTGCCTGCAACCAACACACTCATGTGTTCTATCAGCAAGAAACGGGTGAGTATGCCTGGCTACCAGTGTAGCTCCCTAATTAGCCTGCTGAACAATTATGCGTGTTATCTATGTTTGTAGGGTAGAGCACATGTGAGGCCAGAATAATACCATAATGAATATCACTAATGAGTAGCTGTATTCCTTTCCTATTGCTATGTCTCAAATTACTACCAATTTGGCAGCGTAAAACAATACCCATTTAGTAGTCACAGCTCTGTAGGTTAGAGGTCTGGCACTGCATGACTAGGATCTCTGCTCAGGGCATCACAAGGCTGAAGTCAAGGTTCAGCTGGGCTGAGTTCTTGTCTGAGGCTCTGTGGACAAAACCACTTCCAAGCTCATTCTTCTTGTTGACAGAATTCAGTTCCTGAAGTTGCAGGACTGGGGTCCCCTTTCCTCAGTGGCTGTGAGCTAGGGGCTGCGCTTGGCTCCTGCAGGCTGCTGACATTCTTTGCGACGTGTCCCCCTTCCATCTTCAAGGCAGGAATGGTGCATCAATTCCTCTTGCTTTGAATCTCTGGCTTTCCGTCTCTGATCTCTAGGCCTATGTTTAAAGGGCTCTGGTAGTTAGGTCAGACCCACCTGGATAGTCCCCCTATCTCAAGGTCAACTGATTGAGGATCTCAAATAGGTCAGCAAAATCCCTTCACAACAACACCTAAATCAATGTTTGATGAATAACTAAGTGAAGATGTGTAGATAACCAGGGGCCAGAAATTTGGGGGGCCATTTTACAATTCTGCCTACCACAGCAGCCACCAGAATGATGGCCTAGCTGTTAGCCTAGAGGTGTATCTATACCTTGCGACTTGACCTTTTTACCCCTTTCTACCTGTGACTAGCATTCTTGTTTGTCCTGTCATACACTCCATTTTTTTTTTTTTTTTTTTTTTTGGGCCACACCATGCGGCATGTGGGATCTTAGCTCCCCCACCAGGGATGGAACCTGCTCCCCCTGCAGTCGAAGTATGGAGTCTTAAGCACTGGACCACCAGGGAAGTCCCTATACTCCATTTATTATATGTAACTTCAACATGCTTTACAAGTTACTAACTTACTTAAAATCTGTATTTAACACATTTTATAAATTCTGCCTATGTCTCACAAGCTAAGTGCTTACACATTATCTGTAGTTAACACCCTCCACAAGTTTCACCTGTATTTCATAGGCTACTAGCTTACCTGGTATTTAGGCTTAGTACTTCTTAAGAGTTTCAAATATCTCATTTGTTTGTCTTATCCTGAATGTAAGAATTGAATATTCTCAAATAAGACGGCACACATACATTCTTTCACTCAGCAGGAAAAAGAAGGAAGTGAAAATGGTATGTCCCTACTACCCCCACTTAAGAACTTTCACAAACAGCATTTCTCCTTATATTCCACTGGTGAGAACTGGGTCATGTGCACATACCTAGCTTAAAGAGAGATGAGGAAAAGCAGTCTTTATTTTGAGTAGTCATGTACCTAGATAAAAACTGAATGTTCTGTTACAAAGGAAGAAAGGAAGAAAGGAAGAAAGGAATAGTGAAGGAAAATTTGTAATTTCTATTACAATTAGTAAAAAGACAAAGTAGCAATAATAATAAATATGATGTAGAGACTGTGGCTAAAGCTGTCATGTCTGCAGCTGGTCATGAGGCACTAGCTAGTATTGACGCTTAATAACTGACCTCTCCCTTTACCTAGACTGTGTGTGCTTTGCCTTCTGGCGGCACTTCAGCTTGTAGGATTCTACTCCTCCTTTCCCTCTCCTCCCTCGCCTACTCACCCAACCTACAGTTGAGTGATTCAAAGCTTTAATTCTGAGAGCAATGAATCATTTGTGATCCTGCCTGTGCATGTCTCTGGTACTCTGGTACCACTAGATAATAGTAAGAGGAGATGTCCCCAGGAGTTCCCTAGGATTCTTGCTGTACTCTTCATTTCTCCTTTATAATCATGATCCATCATCCAGCTAAAGTCATTACCTCCTTTTCTGCCTCTTGCTTTGGTGTCATAAGGAGCCTGAATTAGCCAGATGGTAGCTTCTTCTTCAAACTTATTTCCACTATTACTACATCCCATCTTCTTGGTTACTAAGCCTTGAGAGCTGAGAAGTCCATTGTTTCAAGTTCAGGAAACAAAAATTCTGAAACAATTATTAGGTACCATCATGAGCAATGCCACTCTCAAGTACACTGCTTCTTTCCTAGATTCATTCTTTATTATAGGAGAGAAAGTATCTTTGTTGGTCACTGGTTCAGAACATTTATCACATTCTACAAGACAGGACTCTAACTTTGCAAAATGAGGTTCCCAATTTGATACCCTGGTTGGATTTTCAATAAAATATTCTACTTTCTTCTAAAGCCAACTTGTGGGCACAACAAAGTATGATAACAATAAATACTCTGGGCTTCAGCCTCATTTCTTTTGCTGTGAAGAACTGTCTGAGGCAATGTGGTTGGAGTGTTATAATGATGCATAATGCATCCAATAACTTTATATATGATGTCACTATAACTATGGAACTGAATACACAACCAGAGTGAGTCTAGGTGAGAACAAGACATTGTCCTCTACTTGTCAGGAGAGCTTGATGAAGTTGACTTATAATCAGGTAGACTGCTTCCCCTTAAAGCATGGATGGGCTCTCTCTCTGTTTTCCTCTTAATTGTTCACTGATCACTGTGGCTTGCCAATTAAAGCCTTAGCAATGCTAGCAGATGAATTAGCCTTGGTGAAGTGAAGTCCAGGTGAGAAACGCATGATGGCCTCCTTCACTGCCACCATTGCTGCTTTGCTCGTGGGCCCATTGAGCAAGAACAAGGCCAAGGATGATTGACCATCACAATATGGGTCATATCATCCAACTAAATAATTAGCCATCATGTTTTAAGCAAGGATTATCAGAATGAGTTCAGAATCTGACTGAGCCAATTGGGCAACAAATTCATTGCCAACTCTCATATCTCTAAGCCCATATTCTGACAAGTGGAATTAGTGATGTCCTGGGTCCTAAGGACTTGGTATGTTAGGTCACAGCCAATATCAAAAAGTTTTGCTATTTGCCCTCTCCTGCTGTGTGATGTTATATCATACTTTCTGTGGGGTTTCTCATCTCACATATATTCAGATATTTCACTTTTAAACTTGTCAGAGAACTGCCTAACTGCCTGTAATTCTATTATTGTGGTTTAAACCATTCTTAGTTATGTCTAGTGTTTTTTCTGAAGTACCCGTTAAGCAACCTCTTAGTAAGCTGGTTGTCAAATTTTTCTTGCAAATCCCACTGCTCTAAAGTTAAAACCATTGATATCTGGAGTGAGGCATCTTTTGGCAGGACTCATATTACAGTGTCTAATTACCCACTGCTTTTCTTTTAACTTCTGTGATTGCTGTGCCTGGACCACTACACCTGTTGTATTTTCTTAATAGTTGCCACTTGGTCTAGGTCAACCCCAATTTCTCCTAACACTGTAGTTACCAATTGTATTTTGGGTTTTGCCTCCATATCAGTTGGTATGGAAAATTAGCTTTCAAAGCCTATTTTCAAAATGTGTTCTAAGGACCTTGTGCTTAAGAATTCCCTGGGAGGTCTTGAGTAAAAATTCAGACTCCTGAGCTGATCTCAGTTCTATAGAATCAGAATATCTGAGTACAAGGCCAGGAATCTTCATTTTAACAAGCTTCTTAGGTAAGTTTTATGTACAATAAGAACCATTGCCTGGTTGGCCTTCTCTTATCAATTGAATCCTAATGGATAGAGAGATGGGTGGATAATTGAATCTTGATTGATGAATTGGTTGGGACAATGGAGAACCAGTAAAATATTCCTTCTTGGGAAAGAATTTATATTTCCTTTCAACATAAAACCAGATAAAGAAAGTGAGGCAAAAAGAGTTAATGTATTTATCTAAGATCACAAGCTAGAAGGAGTTATGCTGCTTTCTTAAACCCCTGTTCTATGTGACAGACATAAGGTCTTGGAGTAGACCACAGAATAAATACCTCAAAACATATAACTAAGTTGTAATTGAGTGGAAGAGCCAAAAGTAAGTTTTGCATATTATACAGGCATAAATAAATGTAAAAAAATTATTCATAATTATTTGTGGGGCCACCTGGAATGTGGAAGTTATATTAGAACTTGATCTGCTTCAAACTCCATTTCTCCATTTTTAGAAATTCAGCTAAAAGTGTTCCTATTAAAGAAATATTAGCATTTATTTGCTTAAAAGGAAAGCAAAGGTATTAGAATTCTTGCTTTTGCTAATAAATTAGGGAAAAATTCTCAGTGAAAGCAGTTTTAGGTGACCTGCAGGACCCCCTGGCTTGGGATCACAGCAAAATGCAAAAATGTGGCCGAAGTAACTAAGAAATAAATGAAAGTCTAGAGAAGAAGTAAATTTGAACTAATTTTTTTCACACTTTACTCTCATTCTTGTTAAGAAAATTTATCCAACACTTGGAAATAAAGCAAAAGGTTAATGTATGTCCTTTCAATGTTATACTTCATCCTGTTAACAGGTTGTCTCTAGTTCTAAGATTAAATACTATAGTTTAGGACTGTAGAGGTACATGTCACCTTGCAGATTTTTTTTTCTGGCAGATATATAAGTAATAAATGTTGTATAAAAAGATATCATCATAGGTTATAGTATTATGGACCAGTCAGATTTTAATCACTTTTGTCCCAAACGTAACAAATTTTTTTTAGTATGTCTTTCTTGAAGGTTTTAATAGTCCTTAATTTCTCTAATTCTCCTTTAAATCAACTTTACAATCCTGCTAGTCCCCTCATTAATGAAATAAATAAATTGTTGATGGTGTCATCTTATGTGTGGTTGAGTCATTTTAAACGTTTTAGAAATAAAATTATACTTTCACAGTTATGGAAGTTATTCCACCTGGATGCCAACCTGGACTCACCCAACTAAAGCCAGTGAAACTGAGGAAGTATACCACGTGGAATACTTAAGGCATTTCTCTTTTTGGCCTTTGGGGTGAATTCTAGGCAGCAATATAATTTTACTTTCATTGACTCTCCTGTATCTCCTTTTTTGTGTGACTCTGTTTTGTTTTTACTTTCGGTTCTTGGCCAGGTTTGGTTCCAGTTTTGGTGTGCACATAGCTGATAAATTGTTTCCCATTGGTAGCAGCAAGGATTGGAAATCTGGTTTTATGATCTGCGTCTTTGGTGATCTCTATTGATTTGGGGGGAATCTATTCTTTGTTTAATGGGATATGGCAGAGAATTTTGGCTTATTTGTCATTTTGCTCACTTATTTGATGATTTGTGAATCCAAATGAATTAAGCAAATGTTTTGTGCCCACTGGAAAGAAGAATTGTCTTTGGCTATCTGGACCGGTGAGTTTTTGTGTTCTGGGTTTACTTTTTGCCCATGGGTAAGGTTGTAGAAGAGGATCTTCGGGCTCTCAGTGTGTCTTTGTGACTGTTATTAAAAATAGCATATACATCCCATCGCATGAGTACAAGGTAATATATTACTTTTGGAATATGTTCACAAATTAGATTATAAAGCCTCTAAAGTTAAAGGAGCTCCAATTTTGTTGGTTTATAGAGACTAAAAAAATCTTACAACCTATAAAGAGCATAAGAATTCCAGGGGAAAACCACTGAATTTCTAAGACTCTAAATGTGTTCTAAATGTGTTGGCCTTTCAAGAAGAAACAAATCTTCTCATTGAAAACTTCTAACTCAGATGCATTTATATATAAAAACCCAAGTTCACAGGACTATGATGAATCCTTGGACAAATGGGAGTAGTTTGATAGTTTTGGTTTAAAAAAAAAAAACCTATCTTCTTGATTTAATCAATAGAGAGTATAATATAAGAATTTAAGATTATGAAATATGTAAAATTATATATTCAATTAAATTGAATTATAGCTCTAATAAAGTTCTTCATATCAATAGTAATTATGTTCCATAGCATGTCAACTTAAACAAAATCTCCAAGATCCCTAGTTAATTTTAAGATGCTAATACTGTCTAATTAAAGGTTCTTTTTTGGGCTTCCCTGGTGGCGCAGCGGTTGCGCGTCCGCCTGCCGATGCAGGGGAACCGGGTTCGCGCCCCGGTCTGGGAGGATCCCACATGCCGCGGAGCGGCCGGAGCCTGTCCTCCGCAACGGGAGAGGCCACGGCAGAGGGAGGCCCGCATACCACCAAAAAAAAAAAAAAAAGTTCATCTTTAATTACCTGGAAAATTTCTAAATATAATAGAATACTGAAAATTGTTCATTATATAAAATATATATATATTATATTAAGTATGCACATATATGTAAAGTATAATGTATTTTCATATATACTTTTCCTTCTTATGTTTATACATTATTAAACAGCTATAAGTGTTCATTTTTGCAACCTTAAGAAAGTGTTTAAGTGATGTGTGTGTGTGGTTATGAGGGTCATCATAGATACGCTCCAATGACGTGCTAAAATGCTTACATATGACAAGTATCAACATCCTATCTCCTGGGTCTCTTTGTGAAATAGCAGTTAGTTAATTTGTTTAAAATGTATATGCAATATGGGTAGTTAAGACTACAGGTAGTCCCCACTTTGCACAGTTCTGACATGCATGAATTTTAGTTACCACATTTTATTTTACCATGTGTATCATTTTATAATTTTAGTTACTGTGAGAGAGTAGAAAATATGTACTGGTCTCTGCCCCCCAGTTCCTGGCACGGGGCTCCCGAAACCCTTGTAATTTCCTGGGTGATAAGTGTCTTTTGTTCTAATGTGATGACTCCCAGGTGAGGGCTGGTCACTGGAAAGACCAAGCCATGATTAGAAGCTTGGAATTGTCAGCTCTGTCCCACCCCACCTCATTCTCTTGAGAACAGAGAAAGACTGAAAACGGAGTCAATGATCGATCATGCCTATGTGATGAACCTATGGGATGTGATCCTATCTCCAGGGACATGGTGTCAGAATTAAGCTAAAATGCAGGACAACACCCAGCTGGTGTTGCAGAATTGCTTGGTGGGGGAAAAAAAAAAAACACCAAACATTTGGTGACCAGAAGTGTCAGAAATGACGTGTTCTGTGTGAAAGTAAAGGAGAAAGACCCAGGAGGAGAAATGTAGGAGAAATGTAGGTTTTCCAATATAGTTACAATGTGTATTAGTTTCCTAGGGCTGCTGTAACAAAGTACTATAAACTGGGTGGCTTCAAACAACAGAAATTTATTCTGGAAGCCAGAAGTCTGAAGTTGGCAGGGCCGTCATTCCTTGCCTCTTCCACTTCTGGTAGCCCCAGGTGTTCCTTGGTTTACAGCTGCATAACTCCAACCTCTGCCTCCATCTTCACATGATTTTCTTCCCTCCTATCTTCATGTCATCTTCTTATAAGGACACCAGTCATACTGGACTAATTCCAGTATGACCTCATCTTAATCAACCACATCTGCAAAAACTCTTATTTCCAAATAAGGTCACATTCTAAAATACAAGGGGTTATGACTTCAAATTATATTTTAGGATCATCTTTCAACTTATAACACCATCCTTTAGTTAAATAACATCAATCCCCCAATAACATGTTTCAAATTTCAATTTACATGGTATATTAATTGTAAGTAATTGCATAAAGTAAAAACTTTGCTATAGGTCTTATTAAAAAACAAGACAGCAGACCCCAAATGGAGTTGCTTATGCTAATAAACCCTGGGTTACAGTTTCGGCTGTCCCAGAAATGGAATCTTAAACTAGTCAATTAGGAATTACCTCGTCAGCACTAGTTAGTAATCTGCCTGATAGACCCCTGTGACCCTCTAAAGGAAAGCAACTTTGCCATAACCAACTTGCTTTTTTGCCAAGTGTAACTTCCTTGCTTCTGCTCCCTCCTGCCTATAAAGTCTTTCATCAAATACAGGTCCTCGGAGCTCCTTTTTACCTGCTAAATTGCACGCTGCCCGATTCAAATCAGTTTTTGCTCAAAAAACTCTTAAAATTTTTAATATGATTCAGTTCATCTTTTAACACAAAAATCACTATGTAAATATGGTCAGCGACCGATGTCACTTCTTTCAAGGTCTGTCGGTGACTGACCACTGTGCATATCATGGAAGTAGCAATTTGCAATAAGCAGCTAACACCCTTCCTTAGTAGTAAAGCAACAAAGGGAAGCAGTTGGAATGATTAAAACTTAGAAATATAGAGGAAAGTTCCCGTGATGCTAAAATCTAGACTTCCGAGGAATAGAATACGTCCTGAGGGGGCATCAGTCAGTGCCGGTGTCTCTAAGGGTATTGGAGGCACACTAAAGTTCATTCGGCCACTGGTGGAAAAACTGCAAACTATATTCAACTGCTGCTACAAGAAGGAACTGCTGCTGCCACGGTGAAGAAGCACTGCCAGGGCGATGCTTATAGGAACCACGAGGAGACAGGACGCAGACAGGACGCAGTCCTCTAGCCTTGCAGTCTCCCTTTAACATCCTCTACGGAGAGAGCATAAAATGGAGCCATCTGGCAAAGCAGATATGTTGTTTGAAGAATCTTAGCTTTATTATCACAGTGCAAAATATGGAACGGTGGGTTTGGAGCTAGAAGACAGTAACTTAATAACTGGTGCACGATTCTAGAGGCAATGGTGGCAGAGAAATATAACCAGGTGTGCAAGGTAATGGGTTGTATTTTATTTATCAAGGGAAATTGTGAATAGTTTTGGGCTAATGTCCCTGGTTGATTGAGACTGTAAAAAGAGAGCTAATGATGAAACTTAAATGATGATAGAAAATTGTAAATGATATGCAGAATGTGGACTTTATTTGCTGTGGCTTCTAATGCCTGCAATATCTGGAAAGAAGGAATGAGTCTAAAAAACAGTAATGAATATGTTTTTTAAAGTACATGGAAAAAAACGTAAAAAAAAAAAAAACATGGAGGCTAAACACTACGTTACTAAATAACCAAGAGATCACTGAAGAAATCAAAGTCTAACCTTACACCTAAAGGAACTAGAGAAAGAAGAACAAACAAAACCCAAAGTTAGCAGAAGGAAAGAAATCATAAAGATCAGAGCAGAAATAAATGAAATAGAAACAAAGAAAACAATAACAAAGATCAATAAAACTAAAAGCTGCTTCTTTGAGAAGATAAACAAAATTGATAAACCATTAGCCAGACTCATAAAAAAAAAGAGGGAGAGGACTCAAATGAATAAAATTAGAAATGAAGGGGCTTCCCTGGTGGCGCAGTGGTTGCGCGTCCGCCTGCCGATGCAGGGGAGCCG
>NC_041219.1:62868741-62869812 GCF_002837175.3 Physeter macrocephalus | reverse complement strand
AAAAACGGAGCTGGAGGAATCAGACTCCCTGACTTCAGACTATACTACAAAGCTACAGTAATCAAGACAATATGGTACTGGCACAAAAACAGAAACATAGATCAATGGAACAGGATAGAAAGCCCAGAGATAAAACCATGCACCTATGGTCAACTAATGTATGACAAAGGAGGCAATGAATGAAACTTCAAAGCTTTTGCACAGCAAAGGAAACCACAAACAAGACGAAAAGACAGCCCTCGGAATGGGAGAAAATATTTCCAAATGAATCAACCCTTCAATAAGTGGTGCTGGGAAAACTGGACAGCTACATGTAAAAAATGAATTAGAACACTCCCTAACACCATACACAAAAATAAACGCAAAATGGTTTCAAGACCTACATGTAAGACCAGACACTGTACAACTCTTAGAGGAAAACATAGGAAGAACGCTCTTTGACATAAATCACAGCAAGATCTTTTTTGACCCACCTCCTAGAGTAATGGAAACAAAAACAAAAATAAACAAATGGGACCTAATGAAACTTCAAAGCTTTTGCACAGCAAAGGAAACCACAAACAAGACGAAAAGACAGCCCTCGGAATGGGAGAAAATATTTCCAAATGAATCAACCGACAAAAGATTAATCTCCAAAATATATAAACAGCTCATGCAGCTCAATATTAAAAAAACAAACAACCCAATCCAAAAATGGACAGAAGACCTAAATAGACATTTCTCCAAAGAAGACATACAGATGGCCAAGAAGCACATGAAAAGCTGCTCAACATCACTAATTATTAGAGAAATGCAAATCAAAACTACAATGAGGTATCACCTCACACCAGTTTAGATTGGGCATCATCAGAAAATCTACAAACAACAAATGCTGGAGAGGGTGTGGAGAAAAGGGAACCCTCTTGCACTGTTGGTGGGAATGTAAATTGATGCAGCCACTATGGAGAACAGTATGGAGGTTCCTTTAAAAACTAAAAATAGGGCTTCCCTCGTGGCACAGTGGTTGAGAATCCGCCTGCCGATGCAGGGGACACGGGTTCGTGCCCTGGTCCGGGAAGATCCCACATTCCG
>NC_041219.1:62867032-62868502 GCF_002837175.3 Physeter macrocephalus | reverse complement strand
ATCGTATATTAATGCATATATGTGGAACCTAGAAAAATGGTACAGATGAACTGGTTTGCAGGGCAGAAATTGAGACGCAGATGTAGAGAACAAACTTATGGACACCAAGGGGGGAAGCGGTGGGGGGTGGGGGTGGGGGTGGGATGAATTGGGCGATTGGGATTGACATGTATACACTGATGTGTATAAAATTGATGACTAATAAGAACCTGCTGTATAAAAAAATAAATAAAATTAAATTTAAAAATTTTTTAAAGTTCTGCAGTTTGCTCAGTTTTGATGTACTTATTCATAAACAAAATTTTTAAAAGAGATTATTACTCATTTCCTGCCAAATATTAATGAAAGTAGAATTTGGTTTTCTTTCTATTAAAATGACAAAGTTTAGACTTGGCAGATAGAGAGGTAGTAAAATGTTATTTAATGTTTTAAAATTTTAATTGTGATAACACACATAGCATAGAATTTACCATCAACCATTTTTTAAAATAAATTTATTTATTTGTTTATTTATTTTTTGGCGACCTTGGGTCTTCATTGCTGCATGCAAGCTTTCTCTGGTTGCGGTGAGCAGGGGCTACTCTTTGTTGCGGTGGCTTGTCTTTGTTGTGGAGCACAAGCTCTAGGCACGCAGGCTTCAGTAGTTGTGGCACACGAGCTCAGTAGTTGTGGCTCGTGGGCTCTAGAGCTCAGGCTCAGTAGTTGTGGTGCACGGGCTTAGTTGCTCCGCGGCACATGGGATCTTCCTGGACCAGGGCTCGAACCCATGTCCTCTGCATTGGCAAGTAGATTCTTAACCACTGTGCCACAGGGAAATCCCTCATCAACCATTTTTAAGTGTGTAGTTTAGTAGTGTTAAATATATCATATTTTTGTGTAACCAATCTTCAGAACTTTTTCATTATGCAAAACTGAAACCCATTCAAAGTCCCTCCTTCTGCCTTCTACCCAGCTCCTGGCAATCACCATTCTAATTATTGTTTCTATGAATCTGACTACTCTAGATACCTCATATAAGTGAAATCATACAGTATTTGTCTTTTTGTCACTGGCTTATTTCACTTAGCATAATTCATGTTGTTACATATGTCGGAATTCCCTTCCTTTTCCAGGCTAAATCATATTTCATTGTATGTATATACCACATTTGTTTATCAATTCCTCCATCAGTGAATATTTAGGTTGCTTCCACATTTTGGTTATTGTGAATAATGCTGCTGTGAACATGAGTGGACAAATTTCTCTTCAAGATCCTGCTTTCAATTCTTTGGGATATATACCCAGAAGTGGTATTGCTGGACTATATAATAACTCTTTTTGAGGAACCACCATACTGTTTTCCTGTTTTCCATAGCAGCTCTACCTTTTTACATTCCAACCAACACAAAGATTCCAATTTCTCCACATCCTTGCTAAGATTGGTTATTTTCAGTTATTTGTTTATTTCTTTTTTTCTTTTTTTTTTTTTTT
>NC_041219.1:62852831-62866841 GCF_002837175.3 Physeter macrocephalus | reverse complement strand
GGCCATGGCCCACGGGCCCAGCCGCTCTGCGGCATGTGGGATCCTCCCAGACCGGGGCGCGAACCCGGTTCCCCTGCATCGGCAGGCGGACGCGCAACCACTGCGCCACCAGGGAAGCCCTATTTGTTTATTTCTGATAGTAACCATCCTAATAGGTGTAAGGTGATATCTCAGTGGCTTTTATTTTTTCATTTACATTTCTCTAATGATTAGTGATGCTGAGTGTCATTTCATATGCTTGTTGGCCATTTGTGTATCTTATTTGGAGAAATGTCTATTCAAGTCCTTTGCCTATTTTTTGAGTTATTTGCTTTGTTATTGCTGGTTTTGTGTTATAGGAGTTCTTTATATATCCAGGGTATTTACTAATCAGATATATGATTTGCAAATATTTTCTCTTATTACATTGGTTGCCTTTTCACTCTGTTGTTTCCTTTGGTGCACAGATGTTTAAAATTCTGATGTAGCCCAATTTATTTTTTTTTGTTGTCTATGTTTTGGTATATATCCATGAAATTATTGTCAAGTCCAATGTCATGAGCTTTTTCCCCATATATTCTTCTAAGAGTTTTACAGTTTTAGCTCTCAGATCTTTGATTCCTTTTGAGTCAATTTTTGTGTATGGTGTAAGGTAAGGGTCCAACTGCATTCTTTTGCATATCCAGTTTCCTCAACACTATTTGATGAAAAGACTGTCCTTTCTCTATTGAATGGCTGAGCATCCTTGTCAAAAATCATTTGAGCAGGGGCTTCCCTGGTGGCGCAGTGGTTGAGAGTCCACCTGCCAATGCAGGGGATGCGGGTTCGTGCCCCGGTCCGGGAAGATCCCACATGCCGCAGAGCGGCTGGGCCCGTGAGCCATGGCCGCTGAGCCTGCGCGTCCGGAGCCTGTGCTCCGCAACGGGAGAGGCTGCAGCAGAGGGAGGCCCGCATACCACAAAAAAAAAAAAAAAAAAATCATTTGAGCAAATATGTGAGGGTTTATTTCTGAGCTGTCTATTCTATTGTTTCATATATCTGTCTTTATGCCAAGACCACACTGTTTTGATTACTGTATCTTTGTAATAAGTTTTGAAATCTGGAAGTGTGTGAGACCTCCAACAGTGTTCTTTTTCAGATTGTTTTGGCTATTCAAAGTACCTTGAGATTCCATGTAAATTTTAGGATGGAATTTTTTCTATTTCTGCAAAAATAGAACATTATATTTTACTTTCTGCTCATATAGAAAAGATTTGTTATCTCACTAAAATAATGTTCTGTGCCTTGTACTGTACTTTATTTTTCAGGGTTTCACTTCTGAAAAAGCTAAGGTTCCTTGTAATTGTGTTACTGTCTGGTATGTTTTTTAAATTACCTTATTGACATTTTGATTAATAGACAGCTAAGCTATAACCATTTATTGTTCTAAGGCATGTATGATCCTATCTTAATCATGACCATATCTCCTCTTACAGTTTTGTTATTTTTTTCCTTCCAAAATTAGAACTTAAATTCAGGGATAAAACTTAAGATATCTTTTACACTTAGAGGTTTTCCAGAGATCCCCTTGGTGATCACAATGATTTGTTCTGTTACCTTATTAAAAAAATAAAAAGCTGAAAATGAAGTTTGTTTGGTATGCTCTATATTTTGTAATTATTTCAACACTATTTTAAGAGGTGCATAGAAAGAACTTCCCAGTCAATATAGAAGCATAACTTTCCTTGTTTAATTGTAGTTAAACATTTTTTAAATAAAAATTTATATATTTAAGGTGTACAACATGATGTTTTGATATACAATACATAATAAAATTATTACAACAGCAAGCTAATTAACATATCCACCTCCTTACACAGTTACTTTTATGTGTGTGTGTGTATTATAAATACCTGATATCTACTTTCTTAGCAAATTTCAAGTATGCAATACAGTATTATTAACTATAGTCACCATGTAATACATTATATCTCCAGAACTAATTCATCCTGTACAACTAAAACTTGTTATCCATTGACTACATCTCCCCCCTGCCCCCTACCTCCCTGCCCCTGGTAACCACCATTCTACTCTCTGCTTCTGAAATTTTGACTTTTTTAGATTCCACTTATCAGTGCAATCATGCAGTATTTTTCTTTCTGTGTCTAGCTTCTTTCTTTGTCTTAGCATAATGTCCTCCAGGTTCATCCATGTTGTATAGCACTGTTGAAATGGCAAGATTTCTTAATTTTTTAAGGCTGAATAATAGTCCATTTTGTGTGTGTATGTGTGTGTGCGTATGCCAGTTTCTTTATTCAGTTATCTGTTTATAGACACAAATTGTTTCCATATCTTGCTTATTGTGAATAATGCTGTAATGAGCATGAGATCACAGATATCTCTGAGATACTGATTTCATTCCATATACATATATACGTCAAGAAAAATGATTTCTGAATCATATGGTAGGTCTATTTTTAATTTTCTGAGGAACTTCCATACTGTTTTCCATAGTGGCTGCACCAATTTACATTCCTACCAACAGTGTACAGGGGTTTCTTCTCTCCACATCCTTGCCAACACTTATTATCTTTTGTCTTTGATAATAGCCATCCTAACAGGTGTGAGGTGATACCTCATTGTGGTTTTCTTTTTTTTTTGCGGTACATGGGCCTCTCACTGTTGTGGCCTCTCCCGTTGCGGAGCACAGGCTCCGGACGCGCAGGCTCCGTGGCCATGGCTCACGGGCCTAGCTGCTCTGCGGCATGTGGGATCTTCCTGGACCAGGGCACGAAGCCGCATCCCCTGCATCGGCAGGCGGACTCTCAACCACTGCGCCATCAGGGAAGCCCTCTCATTGTGGTTTTGATTTGCATTTTCCTGAGTAGTGATGTTGAGTGCCTTTCACTTGATTAATTTTGAACAGGTAAAATATTATTAATATAAATATGTTTCAGATACTGTGTATACTTTTTCTGGAGGAAGATTTGTCAGTGTTCTTACTGCCCCTAATATGTTATCTTCATGAAAACACTGATCAATATTTAATAAAATTGTTATGTATTTTATCCTATAAAGAATTTTTTTCTCCATTTTATTGGCTAGTGTTATTAATCAGAGCCATTCAGTATTATCATCAACATGTGGTTTCTGCTTTCCTCTCATGCTTGTCTAAGAGCCTTGCCATAAACTCCTAGTACAAATTGGATCCTCAGCAAAGGACAGCCTTAGAGCCTCATGAACAGGACTGTACCAGGTACTCTATCAACAATGAATAGACTCATCAGTATTGGCTTCTGAGCCAGCGTTATTTATACCTTGTCACACTGTGCTGGAGGACTGAACTGTGATTTTCAGGTCAAAAATCATGACTTTGTGAAAACCTAGTAACCCAAGATCTACATAGAACTGAGTGAACTGATGAGAAAAAACTAATAATAATAATGGACATTTATTTGGGGTGGGGGGTATATTGTTGTATTACTCATAGTGTTCTATTTTCTGATCAGGAAGCCCTTTTTCTCTTTCTTCAAATTCTATCTACAACCCTAAATATAGTAGGCTATGCTTTTTTTTATTAGTTATCTATTTTATACATATTAGTGTATATATGTCAATCCCAATCTGCCAGTTCATCCCACACCCCCACCCCCACCCCCCGCAGACTATGCTTTTGCAAACTGAAATTAAACATTCTTTAAATGGTGTTTTGTTCTCCCTGATGCCTTGGCATTCAAGAATAAATACTTCTGCTGAGTCACTTTATTTTTCTTGCCAACATAATAATTTGTATACATTCAATAAGAATCTGTCCTACTTTCTATGCAGATACAATTAAACAAATCAATTGTCCTATCAGGGCTATACTGGAGTATATTTTACAGAATAAATCTCATTTCATTAGGTATGAAAAGCCTACCATGAAGAAACTGGTAGGGTTCTTAATCTGTGGAAACCATACACATAAATGAATCAGGTTGCAATACGAGTCCAGCTTTTAAAAATATGTGTTATCAAGTCTAATTTTCAGAAATTTTTTATGATCATAAGGAAGACTATTGAGAAAAATTATCCAAAACTCAGAAACAAGATTAAAAAATGACTGCATGTCCCTTTAATGTCTAACAAACTTCCCAGCCCCCCAATCCAGGATTATTTAATTTTCTAGGGAATATGCTTTTGTGTGACTTAATACTTGATTAGACCCCCAGACTTTGTGAAGTTGCTCATTAAGTTGTAAATTTTTTTCAGGGAATGATGCAAATTATTTCTTTCCCATAGGAAAACAAACAAACAAACAAACAAAAAAAAAAACCCCAAAACACTCCAAAATTTATTCGCAAACCTAACAAATGCATTTCTGTATGACTTTTCAGATGGACTGTTATATATCCTCATTATTCTAATTCTTCTTTGAACTAACTTACCATTTAACTCATTAATGAGTTAAATAACAATCATTGACACGTGTTCATTCTATATTTGCATAAAAGTCATATTTTAAGAAATTATGCTCTTTTAAAATTATACTTTGGACGCCCACGCTATCAGGCAAGCTCTGCCTGCAGGAAGCAACAGTCTTGCAGGTCGGCCCAGCCACAACCCGTCTGCTCCCTGCCTTTGCTGGAAAATGGGCCACAGAATATAGGTATTCTCAGACTCCCCAGCGTTCTTCTCAGTCTCAGACAACCCTTCGACCACAGAGAAGGGCACACCCCTAGAGAAGGACATGGCAACTGACACGGCCTAAGCTTCTTGGCCCCGTATTTCTCCCGAAGAAGGCTTAGCTCCTGGTGGCACGGAGCTGGGAAACCGTCACCAGAGCGACAGCGCCGCCTTTGACCCTACATGGGGAGGCTGCGCGCTCTGCCCTGTGTGACCCACCCTTCTCAACATGCTCTCACCACCCTCCCCCCGCCTACGCACCCAATGCAGGACCAGAACTGGCTGAGCTTCAGTGACCATAACTTCAGCAAAGACTGAAACCAGGACCCCCACCAGATGGAAATTGCTGACCATAAACGCTACACCATAGACTGGCTGGAGCCAGAGATTTGATGACTGAGATTCCTGAAACTTCACCCTGTTACCTCACCACTACCCAATCAGAAGAATGTCCAGGAGCTGATCACACACCCTGTGACCCTCACCCTAACGTTGCGCCGAAAGCCATTGGAGAATGAGTGTTTTGAACACTAGCTGCCCATTCTCCTTGTCACCCTGCAATAAACGCTGTACTTTCCTTCACCACAACCCAGCGTCAGTAGATTGGCATTCTGCTATATTGGCAGAATCGAGCAGTTGCAAAAAGAGACCATATTGGGCTTCCCTGGTGGCGCAGTGGTTGAGAATCTGCCTGCTAATACAGGGGACATGGGTTTGAGCCCTGGTCTGGGAGGATCCCACATGCCACAGAACAACTAGGCCTGTGAGCCACAAGTACTGAGCCTGCACATCTGGAGCCTGTGCTCTGCAACAAGAGAGGCCGCGATAGTGAGAGGCCCGCACACCGTGATGAAGAGTGGCCCCCACTTGCCACAACTAGAGAAAGCCCTCGCACAGAAACGAAGACCCAACACAGCAAAAATACATAAATAAATTAATAAAATCCTACCCCCAACATCTTCTTAAAAAAAAAAAGAGAGACCATATGGCTCTCAAAGTCTGAAATATTATCTAGCCAGGCAAAACTATTGCAAAAATGATAACTAAGTGAAAAAAAAATATCTGGCCCTTTACAGAAAAAGTTTGCAGTGTCCTGCTCTAATCCATAACTGCCAACCTGCAGTTGCCCCATCCTCACCACACTCCTGCTCGAGGGCAAAAGTCAGGAAGGAGCAAACTTAGGATGAATTTCCTACTTGTGCACACTAGTCCTGGTCCTGTTTTAGAAAGCTGTATTATCCTGCCAGCTTCAAAAACTAAGAGAAGAAATTCCCCCAATATCCATCCTGACCAAAGATTCCAAAATGGGAGAGAGGAACGTGCTCTGCTTTCCACATTCTGCATGGAAGGAGCTGTGGCATCACAGTTCTCCACCCACACCATCCTGTGTCTCCCCTCCAGGCTTTTGAGCATTCTATTTCCTCTCCTGGGAAAACGCTTCCTTCCCTCTTTGCTGACCTAACCATTTCAAGAATCAGTTCAGACACGACTGATGCCTTCCTTCATCTCTCATAGATCCTCTCCTTAGAGGTTACTGGTTCCTTCAAGCTCTCATTATATCCTGGGTTGACCTCTAACATGGCCCTTACCATATGACATTCAAATTATTAGTAGATGTGTTTCCCTAACCTGACCATGAGCTCTTCAAGGACAGGGCAGGTCCCAAGGGCAAGGACCATGTCTCAGTCATTTTTGAATCCACAGCATGCATGGCAGTGCCAAGCACACAGTGGGTACTCAGTATATACCACTCATTGAACTGCATTGAACACTGGTGGATTAGTCAGCTCAGGCTGCCATAACAAAATACCACAGACTGGGTGGTTTAAACAATGGAAATTTATTTTCTGGAGGCTAGAAATCCAAGATTGAGGAGGCAACAAGGTTGGTTTCTACTGAGGCCTCTCTCCTTGGCTTGCAGATACCTTCTGGCTGTGTCTTCACATGGCCTTTTCCTCTGTGCTCCCATGGAGAGACAGATCTGGTATATCATCTACTTTCTTTTTCCCTACATCTCTTAGCATATACTAAATTCTCACAAATATTTAGTTCTATCTCTGGACTCCCTAGCTTGATCCATAAATTTGGCCGTCCATTTAATGTACCACACTGTTTGAATTATTGTAGCTTTATATTAGCTTTTAATATCTAGTAGAGTTAGTCCCACCTCATTGCCTTCTTCTTCAGAAGTTTCCTGGCTGTCCAAGTTTGTTCATATTTCATGTGAACTTTAAAACCAGCTTATCTAATTCCATATCCTCTTCCACCAAATCTCACTGGTGATTTTATTCATCATGTTAAATTTATAGATTAGTTTAAGGGCCTTTATATTTTATGATGTTAAGTCTTCCTATCCAAGTTCATGGTATGCCTTTATATTTGTTAAAGTTTATTTTGTATCTTCCAGTAATATTTTAAAGTTTTCTTCAATAAGTATTTCACATTCTTGCTATGTTGGTAACTAGGTATTTTTTTTTTCCTTTTTTGTTTCTAATGTAAATGGGAGTTCCCCATCTCCATACCTGTTAACTGCTTGTTGTTGGTATACATGAAGATTTTTGATTCTATACATTTATTTTGTACCCAGATATTGTATGAAATTCTCTTATTTTTTGTAATACAATTTATTTGGGTGCTCCAGATGTGTAATCATGTTGTCTGAATATAATGATAACTTTACCTTCTTTCCTATTTTATATCTGTTAATTTCATTTTGAATACTTCCTTGGGCTAATACCTCAAGAACAATATTAAATGATAATGACAATTTAAAAAATAAAATAAAACAAAATAAAATTATACTTTGACACTCCCTAATAGCTTCTCTGATTTTCCTATTCTTATTCAAACTACATTCTGCTGTCAGTCTGCTCTTCCTAAAATACCTTTAATGATACTTACTCCCCTCCTTGATGAAACACCCTACCAACAGGATAAGTTTCCAAAAGTCATCAGCCTGCTATTCACAATCCCGCACTGTTGAGTTCCAGTTGCCTTTAGCACCTTATCTTCCACACAAACTCTCATTCCAGTCAAACAAAAATATAGTACTTTTAAAAAAATCAATGTCATATTAAAACAGTGAGATTAAAAAATCTCATCTGAATTGCTTTATCTGTCCTCCTCCCCTCTGTAATTTCTATTTCAGCAAGCCAGCTCATTTTATGTCAGCCATTAACTCCCCATGGAAAGTGAGTGCCTGAATTCTTATAGTGTTTAACACAACATAAATAAAGATATACTGTGATGTAATAAAGATATATCTGGTCTTTGTTCCTGTTTCCTGCCACAGAGCTTCAAAAACTCTTGGAGAGGAGTATCTTTGTTATACCAACGGGTGACTTATCATGGGCCCCTAGATAACCTCAGGGTGGGGACTGGTCACCAAGAAGACCGACCATGTGATTAGAGGATAAGATGCTTAAGATTCTGAGCCAGCCTGACCTCCAGGGAGGCGGGGGGGGGGGGGGGGGGGGCTAGAGATTAGATTGAGTTTAATCATGTGGCCAATGACTTAATAAATCATGCGTACATATTGAAACCCCAGTAAAAACTCTAGACACCAAAGCCCAGTGGAGTTTGCTGGTTGGTGAACATATTTATGTGCTGGGCAGATGACTTGTCTGGATTCCATGAGGAGAAGGCACAGAAGTTCTGCATTCCCTCCCAGACCTCACCCTATAGGTATCTTCATTTTACTGTTCCTGAGTTGTATCCTTTATAATAAAACTAATTGTAAATAGAGTACTTTCTGAGTTGTTCTAGTGAATTATCAAATCTGAGGACCCCTGAATTTATAGCCAAGGCCGTCAGAAGTGGAAGTTGTGGCTGGCAACTCTAGTAAGAGCAGTCTGTGGAGGGCTGAGCTCTTAACTTTTGGAATCTGCACTAACACTGGTGGTGGTTAGTGTCAGAACTGTATTGCAGTATACTCCAGTTGGGATTGGAGTGTATATCTAACACTGTATGTTAATAGTTTACATTTCATTTATGGAGAAAGCATGTTAATCCATTTGTCTGCTTGATCCAGCCATCTTCTCAGGAATTCTCTCTCATGACAGTGGACTATGTGATTTTTGCCTTTTGAGTACAGCTGATCTGATCAGAGTGGGTGCATGAACTGTATGAGCCAATAAAAGTCTGTCTTATTGACATGTGCATGGAATGTGTATAGAAACACTGAAATGTTAATCTGGTGGTGGTGGTGCTGGAGCAGGAGGTGTCGTGGTCCAAGCACGGGTTGGAGAAGAATTTCCAGACACAAGGCAGAATGTAAGGAAGATAGAGTTTATCGAAGAGAAGGGTCACGGCAAGCACAGCGGGCCGACTTCCCGGTAGCCAGGGAAGGTGGACAATGCGCATGGGTTGCTTGTCTGTTTTTACAGCCAGGGAACCTGCAAGTCATCTGCTGACTGGGCAGAGTATGTATACTTTCAGTGTGCTGAGTGGGAGAAAAACGGGGCAAATGTCTTTCCTTATATAGGATGGGAAAGGGACAGGGCATGCTCTGGGACATAGCAGTGGTCTCATTGTGACAGAATGATAGGAGTCCTGTAACTTTGTGTTCCGGCAATATTGGCCCTTTGAGTTTGTCTTGTTCTTTGTCCTTGGAGCACACCACAGGAGGTATCTGGCATAGTAAGTACCCAACAGATTTTTGCTGAATGACTACATGAAAGAGGTTTCTGTAACTTTAGGGCTTGAGAGGGCCATTTCCTCATATACATGGAAAACAGAAAAAAGTGAGAAGCAGAGACAAAAAGATCACATGGATTGGGAAAGATGGTGAGATAACCACTTTGGACTCCTAAAGATTTTCCTATTCCAGACCCAGTGAGGCCCGTATACATCCTGCTTTGGTTTTCCTTGAAATGGACCTGTGTATTCCCTTTACATTTTCCCATTTGCCCAAGTTAGTTTGAGTAGATTTTGTGTCTAGTGTTTAAGGGTAATTTTCTAATGATAAAATCATGATTCTCATACAAATATAAAAATAACATGTATTGAAGATTTTACTAACTCTGTAGTTAAATGGGGAAACCAGCAAGATGTTACAACAGATTCAAAGGAGAATCCACACAACAGCACATTTATTGATCAAGAATATTGAAGTGAATTTGCAAATGGCTGTAAAACTGGCTTTTGGGAGAGAGGGAGAATTGTCACACCACTGAACAGAACGTATATGTATGACTCTGGAAAAGAATTATCTGCATTGCTACTTGTTTTCTACAAGTTAATCTCTAAACAGTTGTAAAATAGTCTAGTCAAAGACAAAAGTGACTATCTCTATATGATCAGATAATCCCAGCATTATAGCATTTCATTGAGAGTATATCCAGTAATCTCTTTTTGCTTACTTCACCATCTTAAGTGTTTCCTCATACTAGTAAACAAATGATTCCTGTATAAAAGAGAGTGTTTCTCATATCTCTGTGTGAGAAAGTTATCCTTTTTGTGAAAGATCTGTACCTATGCAGAGACAAGAAGGGAATACCTGCTGCTACAAAGTCTGAATCAACCCTAGTGACCAAAGGACAATAAAACCCCTTATATCCAATCCCCCAAGCTGACTTTAAGCCACTCAAGTACAGGAAACTTGCTTTATGCCAAACTGACCTTCACAAAGTATGTGGTAAGAAGTAGGTTAGAGCAAATCAATAGTTCCTAATTGATTGCTTTAAGTTAGCAAATTGAAGTAAGAAATTTATGACTCTCAATATTTAAAACAACAAAAACAACAACAGAAACTAAAAACAAGCACTCTCCCTACCCTGCTGTCAGGAATATCAGATACTGAAGATTCTTGTGATCTACTAAAGATGTCCAATGAGCTCATTGTCAAACTGTTCTTATATTTTAGGAACATTAAAAACTCTCTATAAAACATGAACTACTATACAATAAATATAATTTATGCTGTATTTTACATATGGAAAAGAAAGAAGCCTGTAAAAAAAAAAGAATTTATTGTACAAGGTACTAGGGAAAATGGGCTGATTCTATCTTTTTTTTTCCCCTATCCCTTCCCTCAAGCCCAGGAAACTACTGTTAACTTGAAAGGATAAAGGATAACAGCGATCTCATAGTGGCGGCTGCCAAGCACCCAGCTAAATACAGCTTATAAGAGACCTTGAAAAAAGAGGGAGCTCTTCCCAGGAGTGACCGCTGGGGTCGGGAAAGCATGTCCTCCATAGAGATGAGTTGGCCCAGTGTGAGACCAGTCACTGATCACGGATTTCCCATCTCCAACAGCTGCATGAATGCTTAGGCATGCTCTGGGAGATCAATGTAAGACTAACGAGCTAATGTAATAAATTCAGAATCCTACGACACCTAGTTGTGAACCCACTGCTCAGCCACAGGGCCCCGTGTCAAAGCCAGACCGTGTTCTTTCTTCTTGCTCTTAGGCTGTAGCCTTCTTTCTCGCCTTCAGGTGCTGCCATCTTTCAGTTTTCTGTCAAGCTGTAAAGACAAACCTACACCGGGGATTTTCCTCTTCGGGAGTTTTGTTGTTAATCACTACCAGGAACTAAATTAACATGAAAAACCGTGACAGAAAAAAAGGAAGCTACAATGTTCTTACAGGAGCCTAGTTTCCGATTTAGTAAATGACAAGAGGAAAACAATTTTAGGATTTTTTTCCTCTACTTTTATTTCTCCAGTGGGGGGAAGGGAAGGGTGGAGTTTTCCTCCTGCCCCTCCCTCTAACTCCACATCTAGATGTAAATGAGACATGAAAATAAAATCCTGGTGCTAGAGTAGGTATCTCTTTGATACAAGTGGCAGTTTACATTTTTTAGAACCCCTAGAGCTTTTCTTGCCCAGGCAGAATCCTTTTGCAAAAGTGAGTTTGTTACCTCCTTTTGGAAAAAATGGAAGAAAAAAAACTCAGCTGCAGTTCAAATTTGGAGTACCAAATTTTGAACGGATTAAAAAAAAAATTAAGATTAAGAAGCACTAAAGAATACTAATTTTCGGACTTCCCTGGCGGTCCAGTGGTTAAGACCCCGCGCTTCCAATGCAGGGGGCGTAGGTGCAATCCCTGGTCGGGAACTAAGAGGCAATGTGCCGCCAGGCGCGGCCAGAAAAAAAAAAAAAAAAAAAAAGAACGCTAACTTTGGAAAATTTTGCCCAGTAATATGAGAATTTCATTTAAGTTATATGAGAAATTCCTCACAAACTGAGGTGAAGTTGGGCTCTGAGTACATAATCAGAAGAGCACTTTCCTTTGGGACAAAGGGGACTCAGTTTGGAGTCCAGAAAAGACCTTATTTTTTGTGACGAAAGAAATTACTCTGGTACTACCTGATACTTGAATAACAGGAAAACTGTATTTTGTGTGATTTTGTAGCAAAGGAAAACTTAGTAATTCAAGACTGTAACTTAACTACTAGGAATGCTGTAGATTGGGTCATGAAGTGGGTGAAGCTTATGTCTTATATCTTTCCTTTTCTAATGCTTTCATCTCTCAAGTTTCTTTACTATCCAGAATCTTTTATGTTCCATGTCCTTCTCAGTTAGCTAATTTCTATTTGTGTTATTCCTTTTTAAGTTATTAGTAATTTAAAAGTGGATTTTTTTCACTTTAATGTCTTATTTAATCCATTATATACAAAATACTATTTCAACCAGTAAATATTTTTAACAATAAGATATTTTACTTTTTTTGTTGTTGTTGTTGTCTTCAAAATCCAGTGTTTTAGAGTCTCAGTATGAACATTAACCTTTCATGAGAAAGACTTGATCTGTATTTAGATTTCATAAAATTTATAGTTGAAAAAATAAATTCACATACAAGTTCCTAACATACTTAAAATTGTTTTCTAATAACTGAATCAAATTAAGAGTTCTGCAGTTGGTGTTGGCTAGGAATTTAGAGAGGTGAAGGAAAGACGAGTGGTGGAATTCTGGCAACATGGCAGCCTGCAGGAGAGATAGCTCTATCTGAACACATATTCTAATTCGTGAGTGATCCTCCTTTCTGCCTCTTGTTTCTACTGAGGTATGCTTACTTACTCACTACCACACAACTGCAATTGCTATTAACTCACTATTTAAAGTACTGAAATTTTGTTACATTCTTATTTTCCTTTCTTCTCTTTCAAGCAAAATATGTCAGGATCTATCATCAATTACTTATACCTTAACTGAAGCTTATTTACATTGTTCTGGCTCTCCCAGATTTAATGCATTTATCTTTTACTTTTGATAAACCTTCATCTAAGAGACCTGGACACCTAGCCCATGACCCTGATGCAGACTTGACTGAGGAAAATGATCCTGATTCATGCCAAACGAAAGCTACACACTCTAATCCCACAGTGGGGCTTCAGGAGAGCGGAGCTCAGCAGAGGCAGTTGGATGCTGTAATCTCGAGATGGGTACCAAAGGCACAATGGATCATTTACAACCAGCTCAGTGCTTATACAGCTGATAGAGCTAGGAATCAGTAGCCAATGATATCTCTCAGAGTATTTCCTTTCCTAGTATGGGCAGATATAGTTTATGATCTTTTGACTTCAAAGACTATCCCATTTAGTAACACTTTTGCATTGAGCTCTCAATCCTTGGTCTCTAATAATATTTATTTTTTCTTTTATCTCTTTTCAAAGGAATTTCAGGTGTCAAGGGAGAGGGAGAAGAGTATTTGAGGAGTGGAGTAGTGAGCAGGGTAACCCTCCCATGGCCCCTGAAATGTTACCTGTCTCCATCCTGTAATTGTACCCAGTTGAGAATCACTAAATCTTCCATTTTACCATTAACAAAGATTTGGTCAAGTTTAACATGTATGTTGTTCTTTGTGTTATTAAAGCAATATTAATTTTTATTTGCTCTCCAAATAGAAAATTATAATATGGAATATACTTATTCACACTGCCCATATTTTCAGACGTACAATAAATGTACTATTGATCTGTGCTTTGCTTTCACTCTTCAACATTCATGAAATATGCTAATAATATAAACTTAAAGTATAGAGAAGATTGGTTTTATTCCTTAAACTGTGTGTGTGGTTTGTAATCCAAGATTTTTTCGACTTGTAGTGAAGTAGCTTCACACTGAAGATATCAGCTGACTTTTTTTTTGTGCTGGTGATGACAATAGAAGAATATTAAGAAGTGGGAAGTTGGGGCACAAAAACAAAAATATAAATCAATGGAACAGGATAGAAAGCCCAGAGAGAAACCCACGCACATATGGTCAACTAATCTATGACAAAGGAGGCAGGGATATACAATGGAGAAAAGATAGCCTCTTCAATAAGTGGTGCTGGGAAAACTGGACAGCTACACGTAAAAGAATAAAATTAGAACACTCCCTAACACCATACACAAAAATAAACGCAAAATGGATTCGAGACCTAAATGTAAGACCGGACACTAT
>NC_041219.1:62851130-62852056 GCF_002837175.3 Physeter macrocephalus | reverse complement strand
AAATGAAACTTCAAAGCTTTTGCACAGCAAAGGGAACTATAAACAAGACCAAAAGACACCCCTCAGAATGGGAGAAAATATTTGCAAACAAATCAACGGACAAAGGATTAATCTCCAAAATATATAAACAGCTCATGCAGCTCAATATTAAAAAAACAAACAACCCAATCAAAAAATGGGCAGAAGACTTAAGTATACATTTTTCCAAAGAAGACATACAGATGGCCAAGAGGCACATGAAAGGATGTTCAACATCACTAATTATTAGAGAAATGCAAATCAAAACTACAATGAGTCCAAAAGAGTCATGTACCACAATTTCATTGCAGCTCTGTTTACAATAGCCAGGACATGGAAGCAACCTAAGTGTCCATCGACAGATGAATGGATAAAGAAGATGTGGCACATATATACAGTGGAATATTACCCAGCCATAAAAAGAAACGAAATTGAATCATTTGTAGTGAGGAGGATGGACCTAGAGTCTGTCATACAGAGTGAAGTAAGTCAGAAAGAGAAAAGCAAATACCATATGCTAGCACATATATATGGAATCTAAAAAATAAAATGGTTCTGAAGAACCTAGGGGCAGGACAGGAATAAAGACACAGACATAGAGAATGGACTTGAGAACACGGGGAGGGGAAGGGTAAGCTGTGACGAAGTGAGAGAGTGGCATGGACTTATATATACACTACCAAATGTAAAATAGATAGCTTGTGAGAAGCAGCCTCATAGCACTGGGAGATCAGCTTGGTGCTTTGTGACCACCTAGAGGGGTGGGATAGGGAGGGTGGGAGGGAGAGCAAGAGGGAGGAGATATAGGGATATATGTGTATGTATAGCTGATTCACTTTGTTATAAAGCAGAAACTAGCACACCATTGTAAAGCAATTATACTCCAATAAAGATGTTAAAAAAAAAAA
>NC_041219.1:62816466-62849962 GCF_002837175.3 Physeter macrocephalus | reverse complement strand
CAAATGGGACTTAATGAAACTTCAAAGCTTTTGCACAGCAAAGGGAACTATAAACAAGACCAAAAGACACCCCTCAGAATGGGAGAAAATATTTGCAAACAAATCAACGGACAAAGGATTAATCTCCAAAATATATAAACAGCTCATGCAGCTCAATATTAAAAAAACAAACAACCCAATCAAAAAATGGGCAGAAGACTTAAGTATACATTTTTCCAAAGAAGACATACAGATGGCCAAGAGGAATAAAGACACAGACATAGAGAATGGACTTGAGAACACGGGGAGGGGAAGGGTAAGCTGTGACGAAGTGAGAGAGTGGCATGGACTTATATATACACTACCAAATGTAAAATAGATAGCTTGTGAGAAGCAGCCTCATAGCACTGGGAGATCAGCTTGGTGCTTTGTGACCACCTAGAGGGGTGGGATAGGGAGGGTGGGAGGGAGAGCAAGAGGGAGGAGATATAGGGATATATGTGTATGTATAGCTGATTCACTTTGTTATAAAGCAGAAACTAGCACACCATTGTAAAGCAATTATACTCCAATAAAGATGTTAAAAAAAAAAACTACAATGAGGTATCACCTCAAACCGGTTAGAATGGGCATCATCAGAAAATCTAGCTTTTTAATTTTTTCCGTAAAGCTTTCTTTTTTTTCTTTTTTTTTCTTTAAAAACACCAAATGGCGGATGACACCCGTGCTGTGGGCGGGCCCGGAGGGCCCGGAGGCCCCGGGGGCCCTGGAATGGGAGGCCCCGGAGGCTTTGGCAGCGGCATCCAGGGCCGGGGCCGGGGTCACGGTCGGGGCCAGGGCCGAGGCCGCGGAGTTCACGGAGGCAAGGCTGAGGACAAGGAGTGGCTCTCCATCAGCAAGCTGGGCCGCCTGGTCAAGGACATGAAGATCAAGTCCCTGGAGGAGATCTATCTCTTTTCTCTGCCCATCAAGGAATCTGAGATCACTGACATTTTCTTGGGGTCATCCCTCATGGACGAGGTTTTGAAGATCATGCCTGTGCAAAAGCAGACCCTTGCTGGCAAGCGGACCAGGTTCAAGGCATTTGTTGCCATCTGGGATTACAACGGACGTGTTGGTTTGGGTGTGACGTGCTCTAAGGAGGTAGCCACTGCCATCTGTGCGGCTGTCATTCTGGCCGAGCTCTCCACCGTCCACGTGCGACGAGGCTACGGGGGGAACAAGCTCGACAAGCCCCGTACCGTCCCTTGCAAGGTGACTGGCCGCTGTGGCTCTGTGCTGGTGCGCCTCAGCCCTGCCCCCAGGGGCACTGGCATCGTCTCAGCCCCTGTGCCCAAGAAGCTACTGATGATGGCTGGAATTGACGATTGCTACACCTCTGCCAGGGGCTGCACTGCCACGCTGGGCGACTTCGCCAAGGCCACTTCTAATGCCATTTCCAAGACCTACCTCACTACTGATCTCTGGAAAGAGATGGTGTTCACCAAGTCTCCATATCAGGAATTCACTGACCATCCTGTAAAGACCCACACCAGAGTTTCTGTGCAGAGGACCCAGGCTCCAGCTGTAGCCACCACATAGTTTTCTATGAGAAAAATAAAGTGAATGAAACTAGTTTTTAAAAAAAAGAAAATCTACAAACAACAAATGCTGGAGAGGGTGTGGAGAAAAGGGAACCCTCTTGCACTGTTGGTGGGAATGTAACTTGATGCAGCCACTATGGAAAGAAGTATGGAGATGCCTCAAAAAAAAAAAAAAAAAACTAAACTAAAAATAGAATTACCATATGACCCAGCAATCCCACTATTGGGCATATACCCGGAGAAAACCATATTTCAAAAGGATACATACACCCCAGTGTTCATTGCTGCACTATTTACAATAGCCAGGTCATGGTAGCAACCTAAACACCCATCGACAGACGAATGGATAAAGAAGATGTGGTACATATACACAATGGAATATTACTCAGCCCTAAAAAGGAACAAAATTAGGTCATTTGTAGAGACGTGGATGGACCTAGAGACTGTCATACAGAGTGAAGTCAGAAAGAGAAAAACAAATATCATATATTAACACATGTATGTGGATTCTAGAAAAATGGTACAGATGAAGTGGTTTGCAAGGCAGAAATAGAGACACAGATGTAGAGAACAAACATATGGACACCAAGGGGGGAAAGTGGAGGGGTGGTGGTGGTGGGATGAACTGGGAGATTGGGATTGACATGTATACACTGATGTGGATAAAATAGCTAACTAATAAGAACCTGCTGTATTAAAAAATAAAATTAAAAGAAAAGTAGAAGGTTGGGTTTCACTTCTATCGAGTGAACATTAAAGGTTATTCATGGACGGTGGGGAGACTCTGCCTGTGTGTGGCAGGAGGTACATGGGAGCTCTCGTACTTCCTGCTCAATTTTTCTGTAAAACTAAAACTTCTCTTAAAAAAAAAAGTCTGTTAAAAAAATATATCCAAGTAGGAGTAAAACAAGGTACCCATGTAGGGTCTTCCTTGGACCACATTTTGACACAAATAATAGTTAACATTTACTGAGTTTTTAACTCTATGATAGGTGCTGTGCTGTGTGATTCACATGCCATAGCCAAGACTGCAACTGGTCACCGCATATGTTCTTCTCAATTTTTAGCTGTGTATTTGGTTCCCTTGAATAAAGCCTTTATTTTCTTCTAGCTTCCCTTGCAGGTAGGTGTGCCAAGTAACTAAATGCCTACCCATAGGGCACAACTAGAACTGGTGAGTACTTTTTTCTCTGGACAGTGTACTCAAAGGAAGAGAGCATACCTTTTTGCCTGTTCCTCTTAATAGCTTTGCAATTCTGCCATATTCCCACACCTAGCTGAAAGGAGTGCTTTCATAGTGTTGCAAAGAGCTAAGTTTTAACCAATAGTTATAAGCAAAAGTGAAATTGAGCAGGACCCTGTGGGGCTCCTGGGCATGGAAGCCTTCCTGTGTCCCCCATTTCTTTTTTGTAGGAAATCGGCTTCAGCCTCTATGACCTTCCCTGTGTTCCAAAGTGCAGATTCAAACAGTTGCTAATCAGGGAAGGGAGGGGATGCGGAGACAAGGGAGGAGCTGTCAAGAAACAATAGTGCAGTCTTGGGACAGGGTCCTGGTTCCCTCAAGAGATAACGCATAACAATATCTTTGAGCTCTTTTGCAGAACTAAAACCCCCAACAGGGACTTCCCTGTTGATGCAGTGATTAAGACTCCGTTCTCCCAGTGCAGGGGGCCCGGGTTCGATCCCCAGTTAGGGAACTAGATCCTACGTGCATGCCACAACTAAAAGAGTTCACATGCCACAACTAAGGAGCCCTCAAGCCGCAACTAAGGAGCCCACCTGCCACAACTAAGACCTGGTGCAACCAAATAAATAAATAAATAACAACAACAAAAAACCCCCCAACAAATGGAAGATGTTATCTACTTGATGAACCATTCTTCATTCCAGAGAGAAGGTCACAGTTTAATAACCTCAAAAACCACAGAAGCTCATCAGGAGGCCACCTGAGGCCAGAATAAGGGAATGCAGGCCCTGCACAAACCTTGATCCTTATTAGCAAACCTGCCCTTGAACTATTGCTATAAAACTCCTCACCAGATCCCCCCAGGTGGGGACACACAGTTCTTAAGAGCATGAGCCTGCTGTGTCCTCCTTTGCCTGACAAAGCAATAAAGCTATTCTTTTCTACTTCATCCAAAACTCTGTCTTCAAGATTTGATTTAGGACAGGTGCACAGAGGCCAAGTTTTTGACATCAAAAGTAGTTTCACTTACACTTTTGGAAAATTGTCTTTAAAAAGAGGAGGCATGATCTTCTTCACACCTTTCTTCTTTCTATTGGCTAGAAGCTCCAAATTTTTAAATTTATTTTATTTATTTTTGGCTGCATAGGGTCTTTGTTGCTGTGTGCAGGCTTTCTCTAGTTGCGGCGAGCGGGGGGCTACTCTTTACTGCAGTGCGTGGGCTTCTCACTGCAGTGGCTTTTCATGTTGCGGAGAACGGGCTCTAGGATCACAGGCTCCAGTAGTTGTGGCTTGCAGGCTCTAGAGCGCAGGCTCAGTAGTTGTGGAGCATGGGGTTAGTTGCTCTGCAGCATGTGGTATCCTCCTGGACCAGGGCTTGAACCCGTGTCCCCTGAATTGGCAGGCGGATTCTTAACCACTGTGCCACCAGGGAAGCCCTAGAATCTCCAGATTTTGAGAAGGTTTTGAGGATGGAAGAGCAACAAGATAGAAGAATGGGTTCTTGAGGACTGGAACTGCTTTCAGACCCTGCCCCATTTACTTCCAACATAGTATACATGAAAGAGAAAAAACTTCCATCTGACTGAACTATCTACTGTTTTTAGGTTTCTGTGTTTCATGCGAAATGGATTCACGATAAACACAGGATTAAATACTTAGAAGTGGGGTACTGTATCGAACAAAAAAAAGATATCATAAATGGTACTGGCTTAGAAGTTGAGCAGCAGGTGGTATAGACTCAATATGGCAGGCTGATCTTTGGTGACAAACATTCCCCTGCTTTAGCTTGAAAATGAGACCATGTACTGACTGAGGCTGTAGCTTTAGGGGAAATGATAGGAAAGATGAATACTTCTGTGTGTCTTGACTGCTTCTTGACACTTTCAGCAAAGCCTTACAAGCTAGAGATGGACAGTATAGAAACAGAGATTGACCGGACTACAGCTTTGCTAAAAGAATTGCTATCTGTCTGAGGCCTGCAATCTAAGCTGATAATTTGGGACTTTGCAGGGATGAAAGCAGGGATGAAACTACTTCTGCACCCCGAACTGAACCAGTATAAGCAGTGGCTAAAATCCAGCAGTTTTAGCAGATCAATTGCTAGCGAACAGCAGATTAAGGGTTCTTTCTTGTGACTCATCTGTTTTAAATGACTATGCGGTAACGCCATTAAATTTATAGAGAGAAATGGATGGGCAGAATAATACAATCAATAAGTAAAAGACCAGTATTCAGGCTTAAAAAAATAATGTCTAAACAAGATCTTGGTTGTGATTACAAGGACAGGGAATGACTGAAAGTAAATAAAAAGGAATTCCTATTTGAAAGAATTATATTGCCTGCAAGGAGGAACTTCTGAGAGAGCAAAACTAGGGGCCATGAGGACTGTATTAGTCTTCTAGGGCTGCCATAACAAAATACCGCTGACGGGGGCTTAAACTACAGAAATGTATTTTCTCACAGTTCTGGAGGTGAGAAGCCTAGGATCAAGGTGTTAACACGTTTGGCTTCTTCTGAGGCAGCTCTCCTTGGTGTGTAGACAGCTACCTTCTTGCTGTGTCCTCACATGGCCTTGCCTCTGGTGTCTCTCTCTTTTTTGAAGGACATCAGTCATATTGGATTAAGGCACCACCCTTTTAACCTTGATTACCTCCTTAAAGGCCCTATTTCCAATACAATCACATTGGGGGTTAGGACTTCAACATACAAATTTGGGGAAAACACAGTTCAGTCCATAACAAGGACAGCAAGTGAAGGAGTTCATCACCAAGAGCAGAACCAGGGAATACCAGTAGGCTAATCAAGGAACTCTGTTCCCAGGCCAGGGAATCTCCTAATTCTCGCCCAAAAGGGTTTGATCATTTCTATGGACTGGTGCGAGTGAGTGCTGTGTGAATGTTTCCTATTCTTCCTTATCCAATTGGAATTTTTTCTTTTTTTTAATAAATTTATTTTATTTATTTATTTTTGGCTGCATTGGGTCTTTGTTGCTGTGCACGGGCTTTCTCTAGTTGCGGCGAGCAGGGGCTACTCTTTGTTGCAGTGCGCGGGCTTCTCATAGCTTTGGCTTCTCTTGTTGTGGAACATGGGCTCTAGGCACACGGGCTTCAGTAGTTGTAGCACATGGGCTCAGTAGTTGTGGCTCACGGGCTCTAGAGCGCAGGCTCAGCAGTTGTGGCGCACAGGCTTAGCTGCTCTGCAGCATGTGGGATCTTCCAGGAACAGGGCTCGAACCCGTGTCCCCTGCATTGGCAGGCAGATTCTTAACCACTGTGGCGCCCCCAGTTGGAATTTTAATTAAGGTTATTCCATTCCTGTTTTACCATTATATCAATATATTCTGAGTGAGGGGGGAGAGAAAATGACTTTTAGTTTATGGATTTCTGGACTGTGAGTGGCTACAACCTGCCATGATAGAGATGATGGGATATCACCCAGAGTTTCCAGACTTTGAGCTTAATGCAGTAACCAATGGCACTTTGGACTTATATCTCGAAGAGGCAAGGTCTCTATGTGGGAAGAAGGAGCATGTGGATGAGTGGTCTGTGGCAAGGATAGCTATTTGTCCCGATACCTGCTTTCTCACTCCTTCAAGTTTTAGCTGAATATAAGATTTCCTGAAATAAAGATTTCATTTCCCAGAATCCCTTGTAGCTGTGTGACTTTTCTTGGAAGTGTTTTTAAAAAGAATGAACAAACCCTACTTTACTTTTTTTCTCCTTCCTGCTGGCTGGAATGAGGACATGAATTTTGGAGTTTTATTACCCATATTACACTATAAAGTTGCCTGCTGTGGATAGCAGTGCAAAAAGAGCTAAAGAGCTAGATTCTTGTTACTGCGGACTGACTACCGATAGGCTATTTTTGTATGAGACAAAATAAGCTATATATTTTTTTCTCCCCAATAATATTTTTATTGGTTACGTGTCAAAATTATAATATTTTGAATGTTTTCCATCAAATAAAATATTCAAATTATTTTCATCCATTACTTTTTATTTTTTAAAACACGGCTACTAGAAAATGTCAAATTACAAATGTGGCTCAAATTATAATTGTATTGGATAGCACTGTTTTAATTTTAGCTCTTCTGTTTAGGTTTATGCTTCAGGTTAGTTTTTTTACCGCGGGCCTCTCACTGCTGTGGCCTCTCCCGTTGCGGACACAGGCTCCGGACGCGCAGGCTCAGTGGCCATGGCTCACGGGCCCAGCCGCTCCGCGGCACGTGGGATCTTCCCAGACCGGGGCACGAACCCGCGTCCCCTGCATCGGCAGGCGGACTCTCAACCACTGCGCCACCAGGGAAGCCCAAGGTTAGTTTTTGTATATGGTTTTGTTCTTTTCCTTGTGTCTGTTTTTTCCAACATCATTTGTGGAAAAGACTATCCTTTCCCCATTTAATTACCCTTACTCCTTTTTCCTGAGCAGATATGTGCAGTTCTATTGATGCACTCTTTGTTCTATTCCATTGATCTGTACTATCCTTATTCCAATACCACTTTGTTTGGAGTACCTGAGCTAAAGTTTGTACCTCTATTTTCCCTCACCACTTTCTCTCCTCCCCGAATCCACTCCCCTCTGGCAGCCACCTATTTCTTCTCTGTATATATGACTCTGTTTCTGTTTAGTTATGTTTGTTCATTTGTTTTGTTTTTTAGATGCCACATATAAGTGATAACGTACAGCACCTGTCTTTCTCTGTCTGACTTATTTCACTTAGCATAATACCTTCTGAGTCCATCCATGTTGTTGCAAATGGCAAGATTTCATTCTTTTTTAAGGCTGAGTAATATACCACATCTCCTTTATTCATTCATCTATTGGTGGGCACTTAGGTTGCTTCCATATCTTGGCTATTATAAATAATGGTGCATTTAACATAGGTGTTTATATATATTTTCAAATTAGTCTTCTCATTTTGCTTGGATAAATACCCAGAAGTGGAATTGCTGGATCATATGGTATTTCCATTTTTAATTTTTTGAGGAATCTCCATACAGTTTTCCATATTGGCTACACCAATTTACATTTCCACTAACACTGCACATGGGTTCCCTTTTCTCCACACCCTCACCAACACTTTTTATTTGTTGTCTTTTTGATAATAGCCATTCTAGCAGGTATGAGGTGGTATCTCATTCTGGTTTTGATTTGCAAGAAATAAACTATACTTTTAAAGCCAGTATTATTTGAGGTATGTTGGATTGTTCTGTTGTCAGTTTGGCTAATCTGGGAGTGCATTTCCCAGAATCCCTTTCCCTGTATGATTGCAGGTTAGAGTTGACCACAAGAGGAATTTGCTCATGACTTGAGAGGCAGAAGTGAAACAGTAGTCGTGTCTCTCTGAAGGTCTTCATGGTGATGAGCAAATGTCAAGGTGCTCAAGTGCCTCTAGGTTGTCCAGTCTTCTCTGTTCTATGCTAGACTCTTCTTCCAAGCTGCTAGTCCTGCTGATCCACAGCAGTTGTAGGCCCACCACCAGACATGTAGCAGTGGACACACAGAGGTTATAGTTACGGAGAGGCATAGCTTCCCTCAGGGTGCTCAGTGAGCTCCCCATTCACAGTTCTACACTGGCTGATGGATGTGTTTGCCTTCTCAGATTTCCTCGTAAGCTTCCACTTGTCCATGCACTCCAGGGCTTCAGGAGGATTGCTTATGGTGACTATTCCTCCAGCTTCCCCTTCCAGATCTTTACTTCCTCAGCTCCTCCCACAGCTGTGTAATCTGAGCTCCTTGTCTAATAATACACATAGTGGCTGTGTTCTTTCACTGAACCCTGATAGATACTTTAAGTTTTAAGACATATGTAGATCAAGTTTATCCCAACCTAGTCACATACATCATCACATTAAATCTTCCTAAGAGCCATAGGAAGGTAGCACTGTTATTATGTCCATTTGACAGATGTGGAAACAGGTTTAAAGAAATTAAGTAACAGGACTTCCCTGGCGGTCTACTGGTTAAGATTCTGGGCTTCCACTGCAGGGGGCACGGGTTCGATCCCTGGTCAGGGAACTAAGATCCCTCATGCCACGTGTGTGGCACGGCCAAAAAAAAAAGTTAAGTAATATTCTCATTGTCATGCAGGTGAAGCCAAGTTTGTAACCCACTCTACATGCTAGAGCCCAAGAGCTTAATCCCAAGACCTTAGTACATATCCACTTACTGTCCAGGATCCAGGAGTTCTACTCTGATTCTTTTTTTTCTTTTCTATTATGATTTTTTTTTTTTTTTTGCGGTACACGGGCCTCTCACTGTTGTGGCCTCTCCCGTTGCGGAGCACAGGCCCCGGACGCGCAGGCTCAGCGGCCATGGTTCACGAGCCTAGCCGCTCCGCGGCATGTGGGATCTTCCCGGACCGGGGCACGAACCCGTGTCTCCTGCCTCGGCAGGTGGACTCTCAACCACTGTGTCACCAGGGAAGCCCTCTATTCTGATTCTTATCCTTTCTTGCTTTAGTGGTTTTATGTTGAAAGTCAGTCATACTACCTGATCAGGCAACCATATTTTACAAGCAACAATCAATAAAGATTGCCAATATGTTATCAGGATTTAGTTAACAGCTTGGGAAAGAATCAGTTTTATTGAAAGTCTGTTCATCTATCTCCATTTCAGGTCCCCAAAAGCAAAACCGCTGGCTAGGTAAAGCTCCACTCCAAGTCACTTCTAGGGTCTGTTTTTCATTTTGTTTAATGATTAAAAGCTGAGGAAAGATTAATGCCACAGCCGTAGCATATTACCTACGGAAGCAGAGACTTTAGGCTAAGTTGCCACAATCAATTTGTGTGTGTGTGTGTGTGTGTGTGTGTGTGTGTGTGTACCAAAAGAAGCATTAATTCTCATAAGTTTTGTTAAATCATCCTGAATCAAGAGTTTCAAAACAACCTATTTTTTCAGTATTTTGCAGATTATATGCCATTACACGTTATTACAAGATAATGGGTATCATCCTTGTGCTCTACAGTAAATCCTTGTTGCTTATCTATTCTATATGTAGTAGTTTGTAAGTGTTAATCTTATACCTCTAATTTGTCCCTCCCCTCTTCTCTTCGCCCCACAAAAGTTTGTTTTCTACGTCTGTGAGTCTGTTTCTGCTTTGTATATACATTCATTTGTATTATTTTTTTAGATTCCACATATAAGTGATATAGTGTTTGTCTTTCTCTGTCTGACATATTTCACTATGCATAATATTCTCTAGGTACATCCATGTTGCTGCAAATGGCAGTATTTCATTCTTTTTTATGACTAATATTCCATTGTTATATATATATATATATATATATATATATATATATATATATATACCACATCTTCTTAATTCAGTCATCTGTTGTTGGGCACTTTGGTTACTCCACATCTTGGCTATTGTAAATAGTGCTGCTGTGAACATTGGGCTGCAAGTAGCTTTTCAAATTAGTGTTTTCATTTTTTCAAGATATATACCCAGGAGTGGAATTGCTGCATCATATGGTGGTTCTATTTTTAATTATTTTAAGCAACCTCCATATTGTTTTCCATAGTGGCTGCACCAACTTACATTACCACCAACAGTTTACAAAGGTTCCCTTTTCTCCACATCCTCTCCAACATTTGTTATTTGTAGGCTTTTTGGTGATAGACATTCTGACGTGGGTGACGTCATACCTCATTGTGGTCTTGATTTGCATTTCTCTAATAACTGGTGATATTGAACAACTTTCATGCGCCTGTGCATGTCTTCTTGAAAAATGTTTATTCACATCTTCTGCCCATTTTTCAATTTTTTTTTTTTTTTTGATATCGCATTGTACGAGCGGTTTGTATATTTTGGCTCTTGTCAGTTGCATCATTTGCAAATATTTTCTCCCATTCAGTAAGTTGTCTTTTTGTTTTGTTGATGATTTCCTTTGCTGTGCAAAAGCTTTTAAGCTTTTGTCAAATGCTTTTTCTGCATCTATTGGATGATCATGTAATTTTCGTCTTTCCTTTTGTTAATGTGGTGTATCACATTGTTTGATTTGTATAGGGTGAACCATCTTTGTGATCCTGGAATAAATCCCACTCAATCATGGTGTATGATCCTTTTTATGTATTGTTGGATTTGGTTTGCTAATATTTTGTTAAGGATTTTTGCATCTATATTCATCAGAGTTATTGGCCTGTAGTTTTCTTTTTTGTAGGGTCTTTATCTGGTTTTGATATCACGGTAATGGTGATCTTGCAGAATGAATTTAGGAATGTTCCTTTGTCTTCAATTTTTCAGAATAGTTTGAGAAGGGTAGGTATAAGTTCTTCATTATATAAAGCAACCTAACTCTTTAGAGAAGACACATTTGGCAATAGACACATTTGCATACATTATGGCTCTTTGTCTTGACATTTTAGTGTGTATTTCCTAGGAACAAGGATATTCTGTTATGAAAGCACTGCACAGTTATCCAATTCAAAAGTTTGACATTGAGGGCTTCCTTGGTGGCACAGTGGTTGAGAATCCGCCTGCCGGTGCAGGGGACACGGGTTCGTGCCCCGGTCCGGGAAGATCCCACATGCCGCGGAGTGGCTGGGTCCGTGAGCCATGGCCTCTGAGCCTGCGCGTCCAGAGCCTGTGCTCCGCAACGGGAGAAGCCACAACAGTGAGAGGCCTGTGTACCACACAGACACACACAAAATTTGACATTGATACTTTATTCTAGGAATCATATTCTGATTTTGTCTCAGTAATGCCCTTTATGTTACATTTTTTATTTTGAGGATGGGATCCAAGATCACATATTGCATTTAGTTGTCATGTTTCTTTAGTCTCCTTCAATCTGGAAAAATTCCTTAGTCTTTGCTTTCGTAATGTTGACATTTTTAAAGAATCTATTATATTTTGTAGAATGTTTCTCAGTTTGGGTTTGTCTGATGTTTCCTCATGATTTGATTCAGGTTATGCATTCCCGACTGAAGAATAATAAAAGCGATAAGTCTTCCTCAGGATATCAGATCTGTTGGGAACACTAATACTTCGTTTTATTTTCATTGCTTTCTACTGTGGTGCATATAATTTTCTCTCCCCAAATCCAGCCCCAATCAATTCTGAAATAACAGGTCAGAGCCCGACATTGGGGTGTAAATGAAAATGAAGTCAGAAGTATGGTACCTTTGTGGGATTTACTATATACACATACTCACAGGGAAGGGAGAAAGAAGGCAGGCAACAAGGAGAATTGCTGCAAGGTACTTTTGAATTCTCTTAGATCTCAGTACTTTATAGGGAATCTGAGGCCTCATATTCTTGGCCAGTGTGGAAGATACCATCAGCACCATGCGCATTTCCCCACTACTTACTGTTTCTATACATGCAGACAGTGGCTTTCTCTTAGCCTAGGTGCAGAGCAGGTTCTAAGTGCTGGGCAGTTAACAACCCTGGGAAAAACCCTCAGCAAGTGACTGATAAGAATGAGAGAAAAAATACCCCGGCTTCCTCTCCAGCTGGTGGGATACCTCTCAGGGGTTCCCAGCATGATTCAGCCTCAGCTAGCCCCAAGGGTAACTTGCTAATTACTGCCTTACCTCTCTTTTCCCAGTCAAGGCTTCCTAGGATCACCTCTCAAACTACTTGCATTGAAATCTTTTGTGTAGGGTCTGCTTCTAGAGAATCTGCCCTAAGCTCAGTTATGGGGCTGTCCCAAAATAATTGGCTAAAATTCTCCATTTTGTCAAGCTTGAAATTTTACCCATTGGAGAGGCATATGAGGTGTCAGGTACTAAGTTGAGAAATTCAAATACCCCTTGCAGGATTAAAAATTGACTACCATTTTTTTTCATATGTTAGGGAAAATTAGTTGGTTACATTGCTTTTCTCTTATTAATATTCAACCTGGCCTCAGTATTGCTCAGCAAAATCATTAAGCATCATGAAGTAAGTAAATTCCTACTTCCTCATTCTGGAGCAGGCCTAATAGAATTATCTATGTCAGAAGGAGTATGATATCAACCCTACATCTTCCATTTGGAGTTGAGAGACTGAATATACAAATGGACAATGGCCAGACCATATATAAAAATAGAACTCTGACCTGTAAGGGGGGTCAGAACATGTCACTGAACATCAGTATGTTTTGGCATATTGATAATTTTGAGCTGAAGGCAATTGAGAAAGAGCAGATGTAGGAAGGACTCTCTGGCCTCCCCCTTTCTGCCTAAAAGTAGATCCTAAATTTCCCATGAGAAAGGTGGCCTCCTGGTGCCAGGAAGAAGAGACCATTCTTATCACCAGAGACAGAGAGTCAACACCAAGATGAGGCTGCACAAACAAACCTTAGCAAAGTAACCCTTATCTTCCATTAGTTTCCCCCGTGTATTTATTTTGTAGTCACTTTCCCACAATTTACTGCCCATAGAAGCGCAAACTCCTTTCCTTTGTCTAGTCATTTCACCACAATTTATAGCCCTTTGTTAAAATGGTATGTCAGCCTGTGAGGCTAACCACTTCTTTGGGGTTTCCAGTTCTCTATGAAGCCCCCCATACCATGTAAAAATATTAACATCAAATAAAACTTGTGTGCTTTTCTCCTCTTGATTGGTCTTTTGTCAGCTTAATTCTCAGAGCACAGGCACTGAACCTAAGAGGGTAGGAGAAAAGTTTTTTCTCCCCTACACCCATAACCTCAAGCTACCTGTCCCAGAAACCAATCCATTATTTACAATAACCAGCTCAGAAAGCCAGCACGCAAGTCAGACTTGTAGAAGTCAGATTGCTAGCTCTAGTGATAGTCCAGGAAACCAAACAATAACCCCTGTGACAACTAGCCCTATATGGCCAAGACTTGATTAATAATTGATAGCTTCCCTAATTTTTGTTTCCATTTCCAACTTAGGACCAACCAGAAAAAGCCATATATGCACCCTAACCTATCATGTAGGATGCCCCACTTCTAGTTAGCTTGCCTACAGTTTCCCCATGCCAATGGCCTTTATTTGGGGCATATTTGAAGCCTTCCCTTTTTTTCACTATGAAGTTTTCCCACTCCTCTGCCTGCCTTTGAGTCTTTGCCAAAACATGAGTGATAGTAGCTGACTCCCTTGCTATAGGTCTTTGTTTTTGTTTCCACAGAATGCCCACCCTTGTAACTTTCTATGTGCGGCTAGTGTTTGAAGTTATTCCTTATCCTCTCCATCTATATTGCCCTAATATCAATGGCTTGCAGTTTTAGACTTCCAAATATAATGATGCTTTTCATCCCTGGATAAGACTGCACTTTAATCTCAGCGAGACAGAATTTTAGGACACCAAGAGAAAAGGGCCATGGGATTTCACATGTCCTTTTCCCGCCAGATTTACTCACAGAAACAATACTTAGATTTTACCAGTAGTGCTTTTGTCCCTTATCCTTTGCTTGAAGGTGGGAATCTACAATTGTGTGAAGTTTCCTAGTCTCCTAATATAGTCCTGCACCCTCAGTGTCTGAAGGCTGAAGACTCTTGAGTGGCTGCCTGCAGCTTTACTATTGAGTGTCTTCAGAGAACCTTCCAAGGGAGGTGAGAGCGTGTCTCGACCATGTTAGGTCCACGTGGTGTAACTGCCTTACAACCTCTCAGGCTGGAGATTTACTTATTTGTTCTCAGCCCTCATTCTCACATTTGTGTGCTCTGCTGGACATTGTAAGGTGCTTATATTCTGTAACCTACATATATCCGATGATTTTTGGTCGGATCCTGCCAATGGAAAGAGATTAAAAGCAAGAGGAGGGGAGATGTAACTCTCTTTTTCCAGTTTCAAACAGTGGTTGAAACAACAAAGACTGCACCAGTGATAAAAGAATGGAGGTGGCAATAGTACTGGTGGCAGAGGCAACAGTAGCAATGATGTCTGGGGCTGGGGAAGCTGCGGTGACTCGATCAGCAGCCGATGGTTGCAGGTTCCTGGGCTGCAGCTCAGGCAGCTGGGCTCCAATAACAGAAACCTCACCTGCACACACCCTTGGCCTCTGCTTAATGATTTTGCTCTCCTAGCCTGGGAATGGTAGTGTTGGTTACTCAAAGGTCACCTTCCCCTCTCCAGACTTCCCAACAAGTTTAACCAATTCCTTTATTTAAATATCTTCTGGTTGAAATAACTAAATTGGTTCTTGTTTTCCTAATTGCGTAATAATGGTAAAGATCCTCAGTGGAGACATTCAATTAGAATTCTGCCCAAAGTGAAATCTCTGTGCATCTTTCTTTTGTTCTCTTTGGGATATAAATGGACAAGTTTCTCTCTTATCTCTTGGCGAAGATATTTGCCTTAGAGAAATAGCCTCAGTCAGTGGATTTGCATAGATTATTCATTCTTTCTTAGTGCAGATAAGTAAACATATTTCATAAAAAGACTCTCATGACCTTGACCTACTTTGCTTAAGAATAACATTCACGATATTTTAGTACTCTTTGTTGATAAATTTTAAAAATATAAACAATAAAACAATAAACATTAAAGAAAATCATTACCAGGGCTGAGCCCCATGTGGAGATCTTCCAGAATATCTCCCATAACACAGGTTTTTCCCAATCAGTAGTCTGAGTTATTGTGAAGGGTTGTGAAGGTAAATTAACATCTGTCATTCTCAAACACGAGTTTCCCTCTGTATGAAGTCCAGTTATGCGCTGGTGTGCAAGCACTGTTTTTTGTTTTTGTTTTAAATACTTATTTGGCAGTAAGAATAACGCCCTAAGCCCATGAGTCTCTCCTCATCCTTGCAGCCCTGACCATCCTGGTCCCCGCCCTGGAACCTCCCAGACCTTCCTAAATTCAAGCAGCTAAAGGGTAAATGACCCTGCTTCAGAACTGTGACCAGTGTCCTTTCTGATTGGTTGATGTCCATGCCAGTCACTACTGGGCTGGGCTCTGGCACCACTTGTCTAGTCCACATCTACAAGGCACCTGCTTTGGTGAGAGTTGGATCCTAAGCCCAGTGGGGAAGACTGGGCCTGGGATGTGGCTCTGGCACTCCAGCATCCAAGACCCAGGATACACCCAAGAATCCCCTGTTGATGGTCCCGAGTGACCCTCATACAACTGCTTTTGGGAGCTGTAGTCTCTGTAGAATCTTAGCTTTGAGCGAAAAAAGGAGAGAAAATGCAGTGGGCAGGTCATAACAGGGGCAAATGTAGCCATGGATAGATAGAGCTCTGTACTTTCTGCTGGCATTGCAGATACTCTCAAAACAGAGGGGAAGATGCAGGAAAAGACAAGGCTCTTGGAGTCAGTTTGGAGCCAAGAGTGATCTGAGGTATAGAAACCACTTTTTAATATTCATGTTGAATTTCATATCCATTTAATGGTGATGAATTCATTAAAACTCATGGAAATCCCATTGATCAAGAACATTAATTTTATCAATAAAAATGTTAACTAATATGTTTTCTCTGTGTCAGGTTCTAGTCTAAAAGTATATTAACTCATTTAAGAAATCATCATCAACCATATTTTTTTTTAATAATTCTTTTTTTTAAAAATTTTACTTTTTATTTTTGGCTTCATTGCTCCACACGGGTTTTCTCTAGTTGTGGCGAGCAAGGGCTACCCTTCATTGCGGTCCACGGGCTTCTCATTGCAGTGGCTTCTGTTGTGGAGCACGGGGTCTAGGAGTGCGGGCTTCAGTAGTTGTGGCTCACAGGCTCAGTAGTTGTGGCTCGCGGGCTCTAGAGAGCTGGCTCAGTAGTTGTGGTGCACGGGCTTAGTTGCTCCGCGGCATGTGGGATCTTCCCAGACCAGGGATTGAACCCACGTCCCCTGCATTGGCAGGAGGATTCTTAACCATTGCGCCACCAGGGAAGTCCCCAATCATATTTTTTAAATGAGATAATTGAGGTATAGAAAATAATTTAAGATTTATTTGACCAGCCAGCATTTGAACCCAGGCAACCTAACCTGGCACATGAGCACACATTAATTGCCACCTTTTATCTGGCCTAAAGGATTATCTTTGTCTTATTTTTTAATGGTGTTGACTATCTGATTGTTGATAATATGTATATTGATTATATAAAAATTAATTATTATTAAAAATGTTTTACTAGAAAAAGTTTGAATGGAATGGGTTTTAGTTCAGCAGAAACTGAGAAATCAGCACCGTGAAAAACACTGCTGGTGTTAAGAAAAATTGAAAACTTATTTAGATTACAAGCCACTTGATGCCTATCAATTCAATTAAAATGTTGGAAAATTTTTATGGCAGTTCTGTCCATGGAATCATGATTCATACTGGAGCATCTTTTAGCTAGTGAGAGCTGCATCAAAGAGTAACACCAAATATTTTGAAAAATCAACAAATTACTTGGAAATTAGAATAATTTGAAGAACGATCTGCACCCAGCATTTATCCTATGGTACACAGTTCTACACAGACACATCCATACCTACAAGGATAGAAAGTTTTATACAGATACACACACACACACACACATATATGCACATATACACACATATCTTTTATAAATAAAAAGTTTTATACAGATATACACACACATATATATACATATATCTTTTATAATTTAGAAATGGAAATTATATTTAATTTTTTTACATTTATATATTGATATATATGTTAGTTTACAAAACATGTAGATGATCAAATATGCTAAATATCAATTCCAGTTGCAGATATCAGCCAACCTCATCTCAAACACGCTAAAATAGTCAGTAAAGAAATAAATTTTTTCTCACATAACTAGTAGTCCAGGGTAGGTTGCAGGCTTAGTAATGCCATCAAGGGCCTTTCCATATCTGCTCTGTTTTCCTCAGCATGAGAGGACCCTTAGGCTGGAGCCCCTCATAATCTCAGCACAGCCTTCCTGCTGTTACATCTGTGTTGGTTTAAAACATACCTACAAATTTTTTAATACTCCTCCCTGCAAAAGTGGAGCATAATCCCCCTCCTCTTAAATGTGGGCTTCATTTAGTGATGCACTTTTTATGAACAGAATGTCATGGACATGATAGCGTGTTGCTCCTGAAATTAGGACATAAAGGCATTGCGGTTTCCTCCTTATACTTTCTCTTGGATCACTTACTTTGGGGAAAGCCAGCTACCGTGTCATGAGGACACTCAATTAACCCTATGGAGAGGTCCACAAGGCAAGTAACAAGCCTCCTGCCAAGAACCAGCAATGAACTGAGACCTTCTGCCAACAGCCATGTGAGGGCACCATCTTAGAAGTAAATCTCCTAGCTCTGGTCAAGCCTTCAGATGACTGCAGCCCTAGCAAATATCTCAACCATAACTTCATGAGAGACACTGAGCCGGAGCCACCCAGCTAAGCTGCTTCTGAATTCCTGACTTACACTGTGGAATACTCAATATTCGAGATAATAAATGTAAATTGCAACATAGTGCTAGACAACTAGTGTCATATCTATATATGACAACAGTTAGGGGAAGAAAGGAGTAACTCTTCTCTTTCTCTTCTTTTTTTTAAAATTCTTTTGAGAAACTTTTCTGAGGCTTCCCAGCAGACTTCTTTGTACATTTCACTGGCCAGACTTAGGTCACATTCCAATATCTCAATCACTGACTGGTAAGAGAATATTACCATGATTGGCTTATGTTGAACAAGATCCACCACCCTGAGCTGGAGCTGGAGTCAGCTTCTCTGAAAACCGAAGACTGTATAGAGATAGTGACTTCTGTTAGGAAGGAAGTAGGGTAGAGGAATGGATATTGAGGTGACTCAGTCAAGATACTCTAGAGCGTGCTGTGTTACAAATAGCCACCAATTGTTAATGGCATAACACACCAAAAGTTCACTTCTCTCTCATTCTACCTACCAGTGTGGTTTGGCTAGAAGACTCCGGCTGAAAGAGGTTTTCAGCTCAACACTTGCTTCTGTGATCTCCCAGAGATGGGATGGGAAATTGGTGAAGGGTTTACTGCGTCCTAAAGCTTTTTCCTGGAAATGACACGTACCACCTCCTCTCCTATCTTATTGACCAAAGTATGTATACCTAATTTCACAGTGATCAGATAATTCAATCTTATGTTGTGATCAGAAACTGGAAACGCAGAAATATTTGGTGAACATCACTGATGAGTTACCAGGAGAAAAGCAGTGTCTGAAAAAGCTGCTTGCTGGAGGGACCAGAAATTGGGGTTGTAGTATGAAAACAGACTTTCCACACTCTACCCTCCAACATTCGCAAACCTCTTAAGGAATCTCTCTTTTCCTGTTCTTTAAGAGCTGAAGTGGTTGAATAGATCAGTTGTTAGGCACGTGGTACGGGAGAGATCCTAGCTTAATTGCTGGTGCTAGATCTTAGCATAGCATGTATGAACAGGTCTTAGCAGACTAACTGAAAATTTCAGTGAAAACAGTATTGACACAGCATCAGGTATTTAATCGCACTCTGATATCAGGTCCAATAATGTGTAATTGCGCTAATAAACCTAAAGTTATAAATAACATTGAAATGTTAAAGTGCTGCAACGTTGAGATCTGCAGGTCAGTAGCTCACTTTTTGCAGGATTCTTCATGCTTGTGAAGTAGCTCTTATTCTAACAAGATGCATGGAAGCCTCCTTGGCAAGGAAACAGATCAGTTCTCCTGCTAGGCTAGTCCTCTAGTTCCAGTCCTGCAAAGGTCCTGACCTACTGAACTTCAGGTTCCCCTCTTTGCCTTTATCTTTTGAGTATTTTTTTTTATTGTGGTAAAAGTCACATAATATAAAACATACTATTTTAACCATATTTAACTGTACAGTTCAGTGGCATTAAGTACATTCACATTGTTGTGCAGCTCTCACCATCATCCATCTCCTGAATTTTTCGCCTTCCTAAACTGAAACTCTGTCCCCTTTAAACACTAACTCCCCACTCCCCACTCCCCCTCCCCCCTGGCATCTACCAGTGTACTTCTGACCCTGTGAATTTGACTATTCTAGGTACCTCATATAAGAGGAATTAAACAATATTTGTCTGCACCTAATGTACATTGGAATGCATTTTTTTTGGAATGCATTTTTAAGGCTAACTTAATATATGTCCTGCAAACAGATTGTACCTTCTTTTTTTCCCCTGTGCTTCATTTGCAATAGGCACTCACCAGCCATCTACTTCATACATAGTAGTGTGCATATGTCAATCCCTATCTCCCAATCCATCCCATCCCCTCTCTCCCCTTGGTGTCCATATGTTTGTTCTCTATGTCTGTGTCTCTATTTCTGCTTTGCAAGTAGGTTCATCTGTACCATTTTTCTAAACTCCACATATATGCATTAATATACGATATTGGTTTTTCTCTTTCTGACTTACTTCACTCTGTATGACAGTCCCTAACCACGTCTCCACAAATGGCATAATTTTGTTCCTTTTTATGGCTGAGTAATATTCCATTGTATATAGGTACCACATCTTCTTTATCCATTCCTCTGTTGATGGACATTTAGGTTGCTTCCATGTCCTGGCTGTTGTAAATAGTGCTGCACTAAACATTGGGGTACATGTATCTTTTGGAATTATGGTTTTCTCCAGGTATATGCCCAGGAGTGGGATTGCTGGGTCATATGGTAGTTCTATATTTAGTTTTTTAAGGAACCTCCATACTGTGCTGCATAGTGGCTGCATCAAGTTACATTCCCACCAACAGTGTAAGATGGTTCCCTTTTCTCCACACCCTATGCAGCATTTATTGTTTGTAGATTTTTTGATGATGGCCATTCTGATTGGTATGAGGTGGCACCTCATTGTAGTTTTGATTTGCATTTCCCTAATAATTAGTGATGTTGAACATTTTTCATGTGCCTCTTGGCCATCTGCATGTCTTCTTTCGAGAAAAGTCTATTTAGGTCTTCCGCCCATTTTTTGATTGGGTTGTTTGTTTTTTTGATATTGAGCTGCATGAGCTGTTTGTATATTTTGGAGATTAATCCCTTGTCAGCTGCTTCATTTGCAAATATTTTCTCTCATTCTGAGGGTTGTCTTTTCATCTTGTTTATGGTCTCCTTTACTGTGCAAAAGCTTTTAAGTTTAATTAGGTCCCATTTGTTTATTTTTGTTTTTATTTTCATTACTCTAGGAGGTGGGTCAAAAAGGATCTTGCTGTGATTTAATGTCAAAGAGTGTTCTGCCTATGTTTTCCTCTGAGAGTTTTAGAGTGTTCAGCCTTACATTTAGCTCTTTAATCCATTTTGAGTTTATTTTTGTGTATGGTGTTAGGGAGTGTTCTAATTTCATTCTTTTACATGTAGCTGTCCAGTTTTCCCAGCACCACTTATTGGAGAGACTGTCTTTTCTCCTTTGTCATAGATTAGGTGACCATAGGTGTGTGGGTTTCTCTCTGGGCTTTCTATCCTGTTCCATTGATCTATATTTCTGCTTTTCTGCCAGTACCATACTGTCTTGATTACTGTAGCTTTGTAGCATAGTCTGACGTCAGGGAGCCTGATTCCTCCAGCTCTGTTTTTCTTTCTCAAGATTGCTTTTGTTATTCGGGGTCTTTTGTGTTTCCATACAAGTTGTAAAATTTTTTGTTCTAATTCTGTGAAAAATGCCATTGGTAATTTGATAGGGATTTCATTGAATCTGTAGATTGCTTTGGATAGTATAGTCATTTTCACAATATTTATTCTTCCAATCCAAGAACATGGTATATCTCTCCATCTGTTTGTGTCATCTTTGATTTGTCATCACTATCTTATAGTTTTCTGAGTACAGGTCTTTAGCCTCCTTAGGTAGGTTTATTCCTATTTGTTGCAATGGTAAATGGGATTGTTTCCTTAAATTCTCTTTCTGATCTTTCATTGCTAGTGTATAGGGATGCAAGAGATTTCTGTACATTAATTTTGTATCCTGCAACTTTACCATATTCATTGATTAGCAACAGTAGTTTTCTGGTGGCATCTTTAGGATTTTCTATGTATAGTATCATGTCATCTGCAAACAGTGACAGTTTTACTCTTTCTTTTCCAATTTGGATTCCTTTTTCTTTTGAGTTTTTTTATGTCTGCCTGATAGCTGACTGACTGATAATCTGGAACTAAAACTAACTTCTGACTCCAAGCTCTGGTATCACTCTAGCTAACTCCATCTCATTTTTCAGCTCTTGACAAGAAGCTCTCCGATTATCTCACTGCTCCACCCAGGCTTACTCTGTTTTTCATGTCCTTTTCTCCTCCCACACACACCTTCTTGTTCCCGTCTTTACAAAGCATGTATCATACCATTCTGCAATAGCTGACTTCCTGGGTATCTTCCTTCCCATCCTGTAAGCTCTTTGAAAGTAAGTTTCATGTTTTACATGATTTTTAAAATTCACAGGTTTAGTGTAGTGAAAAGTAACATAGTGCCTGATCGTTAAGAAGTGTTCAATGAATGTTGAACGAATATTTGATACTACAAGGATCAAACTTGGGGAGAGGGATTTTAAGTCCCTGAGTTCTAGGAATTTCCAACACTCAAGAGTTTTTAGAAATTCACTGTAAAGATCCATTGTTTGCACTTCCTAAAGCAGGGTAAGCTAACAGTATCTGCTGAAATATTATTAACAGGGGAAAGGTCAACAAATTTAGGCCTTAATTTAGTATCAATAGTTCATCCAATTAACTCTTTACAAGGGTGACACTGGCAGTGGTTCTCAACTTTGTTCCAAGTTGGGTGGGGGCGGGGGGTGACACCTATCATTAAGTCATCCTCTGGCAGCAGAATCTCTGGGGATGGGGTAGAAAGTGTATTTTGAAGAAGACCCTCAGGCAATTCCTATAAATTCACCTGGAGGAGAATGTGACCCATTTTCCTTCCTCCCCCATCACTGCACAAAGAGGCAATGTTGAGGCAGGCCAATCTGATTTTGGTCTTGGAGATTTTATGATGGATTGGGCTCCCTTGGGGCACCCAGAACCAGGTAGCAAGGCTTTTATTACCATGAGGTAGCTGAGCTCTCTTTCTGGTTCATAACTGTTTAAAAATTACATTATTTATAGGTGTGGGCTTTTATGGAAGATCGTTTGTTATCGAGCTTATAGTAACTTTTGTTCTTGGTCTTACGGCTGGGGATTGACACCACAGTCCTGATGTCATCTTTAGGGAGGTCACACCCTGGCTCAGCAAAGCTACAGACAGTCTTCAATGCTACGGGTGTAGTCTGGCTGTAGATCACTTGAAAGCCTGGAGGAGTACAGTCACTGGTCGGCACACTGTCTTTCAGCCTTCTGAGCAGGAGTTTCTGAACTGCTGGAGTGGAGACTTGCAGGGGTGGGGCTGGAATGTCTTTCTCATTCCTTCTCCTCCTCCCCTCCCCTTTCCTCTCCTCTGCTGTCCCCTCTCACTTTCCTCCCCCTTACCCTTCTTCCCCCTCCCCCTGCTCCACCTCCTCCTTCACCTCCTCCTCCAGGCTGCGGTTGCTGGTTGCTGGCTGTGGGGGGTGGCGAGTGGCTGGAAGCCCAGAGTGGGAGGACTTGAGCCCAGGGAGACCTGGTAGCTCCCAGGCCCCTGAGCACGTGGACATCAACCCTGTTTCACATTATCTGTAGAATTATTATAAAATAGGCAAAAAGGCAGGGCCAGCTTCACAAGGCGTTCTTAAAGGACGGAACAGTGTTTTAATTATAGTTTTACCGACAGCCAGTTCATTTATGATTACTAATCTCCCATCTGTAAAATGGGGATAAAACAAAAGTTAAACAAATATTACCCCAAAATAGGAAGCTTGCGCAACAAAGCTGTGTTCATTTCCTGTGAATAGTGGAGAGGAAATAAGTAACTGCGCTTTGTTGATTTTATTCCAGCCAAATACAAAGACGGACCTTATACAACAAATGTTTTCCTTTGTTCTGGGCCTTGTAAAGAGTCATTTCTCTACAAAGAAAGGATCCCCTTTGTGCGTTCCCTGGCCCGACGGGCTGCGGGGATTATGAAGAGAAAGCTCTCTGGAACTGTTTTCCTGGTTAGATACATTGTTCTGGAAAGCAGGCTGGGTTGCCATGGCTACGGCTCCCCAGAGGCCTCGCCCTGCCCCTTTTCACCCGGCCTGCCGGTGCTGTCTGCTAGTACCAGGGCAGTCCTGACTTCAAATGTTCCTCCCGCCCGCACAGCATGGAAATGGCAGGGAAATTCCAAACTATAATTCCCAGATGGCCTCTGGAACCCAGAGGCAGAAAAAAAATAATCCCTTGTACGGCAGCCCTGAATTGTCCTTGAAAAAACAGCCGTTAGATTGAAAGCTTGTTGAAGGCAGGAACCACGTCCTCATCGCTGAACCAATCCTTGCCTCTCACGTAACCATCTTACCCCCCAGCCGAAAGGAGGCCGACACACAGTAGGGTCTGGAAAAAAGTGTGTAACTATTTGCCAGTGAGGTGGCAGTTTAGCAGGGGGTTAAAAGCAAAGATTCAACCAGAATCTTGGTCTGCCACTTAATTTGATGAAATACCTAATCTCTCCAAGCTCCATTTTCCTCATCTCTAGAATGGGAGCGATAATGTCTAACTCCGAGGTATATGGTGAGTACTGAATAAGATAATTTAATGTATGAAACGCTTGGTACTGTGTCTGGCTTATAGTAAGTGCTCAGTATTATGATTCTGATTATTACTGTTATCGTCATCGCTTCTATAGCCTCCTGCATGTTCTTGTGGGGAGAAACACTGTCCCCTACTAAAAAACAAACTGAAAAACCCCAAACAACAAAAAAACCTCTAGCAGAGTCTATAGCAGCCCCAGTCTAACAGTTAATGAAATGAATGTAAAAGTGCTGCGTAAGTTATTTATTTGTATAATAGCGTCAACTAGGACATGCTAGTGACAAGCTTCGTTTATGAAAGATTGTTGCACATAAATGATGCACAGGGGATGTGTTCCAATTGTCCACCCATACGTCTATGGTATAAAGATTAAAATAGCACGGTGACATCTTTTAGTTTGACCTTCTCCCTCTCCCCTCCCCCAATCTGTCAGGGCATTTTGAAACCCCACAGAGCCTGTTTTGATTGAGTGTGCATGTTTGTGTGTGTTCGTGTGTGTGTGTGAGAGAGAGATCCGTACGCTCACAGGGGTCCTCACAGCCCTCCCCGCACCAGGGCTGCCTTCCAATTCAAACAAGCCTTGGGGTCTGGAGACACTTAGATTGTGCCTCTGGAAGATTCTAAACATCCTTGGGATACTCAGGGGAAGGGGAGTTCAGCACCCCACACCCCGAAATCTGCTCTGCCCTGCCCCGCCCCCCAAGCTAGGTCGGGACTTGGGCTAGAATTCCTAGGCAGTCTTTGAAGTTTGGCAAGGGGTGGGGCGGGTGGTCAGGAGATGTAACTGGTCCGGGAAGGCTCCGAGCCCAACCTGGCCGCAGGATGTGCACACCCTCGACAGCTGCGGACCACAGCTCAGACGGCTGGGCTCTCAGAGGAGCCACCTGAGGGTGGGACTAATCAGATGTCCCAGGTTCCGGCACCTGGGGGAGGGGAAGCGCGGTCAGGGGCGTCATTCCACGTTTACCTAATACTGCTATGTCCCTCGGTTGAGAAGGTATGTACAGCTTGTATGTATTTTAGAGCACGAATGAAAAGAGCATGTGGACGGCACTGTCGTTAACGCACAGGGCCACAGGAGCCTGGTAATTATATGTACAAGGGTCAAGTGTACGCAGGGTGCTCCCAGGACACCTTTGTGCCGTGTATGCTGAGGTTGTGCAATAATGCAGCAGAGGTGCGAAAAGGCGGTGTGAACTGCAGGGTGTGAAGTGTCCTTCCCTCTCCTTCAGACCCTCTCACACATTCTACCCCCTCCCCCCCCAGCACCCTCATTAAACCTCCGGACACATAATCCTCCCCTCCCCCACACGGCAGCCAGCTTTCTCTGAAAACTGATACCCTGAGGCCCTTTTCCCTTACCAGCCACAATTAGGGGCAGTAAGAGGGAAAATGCGGACTGGATCCAGGTACAGAGGCATTGCTCTGTCGTTTTTCCTTCCGCAGTAGGCCGATGTTCCGGCTCCAGGCCTTATATTTTATCTGACTTTGCCACTCCAGGAAGCAGCTTTAGGCTCCTGCGGGTCCAGGCCAACTCCACTTCTTTCTGCAAAGTCCATTTTGTATCTTCCATTTCACCCTCGTCAAGTCTCAGCCGAGGCTGTTGTTCTCAATCCAGCTCAGAAACTGGCTCAAACCGCCCTGAACTGGATTTGGTGGCTGTTGAGACAGTTTCTGCCTCTTTGTGAGGGCGGATCCGGCCTCATTTGCTCTTCAGTTTCCCTCCCTCCTGTTTTCCCAGAGTCACCACCAGCAATTCCCCTCCCCCCTGCCTCTCCAGTTTGGCATTTTTTTACCCTTCCCTGGGCCAGGGCCTCATGAAGTAGATTAAATTCTTTAATAAAATAGTGGATTTAGGTTGTAAACCTTCAGCTTGTGTTACATTAACTGTTTAGTTCTGTTTTTCTCAAATTTGTTATCTAACCAGTTGACATGGTGCCCTTAAAAATCTTGGCTCTCGTTCTAACCTAGAAACATCTTAAATTTTCACTCTGGTTGGAAGTAACTTTAAATTTCACATCAAAGGCTGGAAGGTGTTGGTGCATTACACTGTTAATTTCTGTTTTGTAGCTATATTTAAATCAAAATAATTTATTCATTTCTTTGTTGAGAAAGGGCAAAACATAATATGTATAGAATTTTTACACAGTTACTCATACTGGCTGTTGCAACTGCGCGATTCCCAGGGAAAGAACTGAAGACTTGAGATGGTTTTGGTTTTCGAACATGTAATTTAAACCCTGGATCAGGTTCTGCGGATTGTTCAGTGAAGAAGGCTGTTCGGAGAATGCGCGGGAACCATTCCCAACGCGATGCCGGTGGAGGCAAAACCGGGAATGAGAGGGAATGAGGAGAGGACAGGGCTGGGCTTTTGTAAGTTCTCTCTGTATGAAACTTAAGCATTTCTTATGTGTTGGAACTAGACAGGGAATAATTGTGCAATACTGTGCAGGTATTAAATGTACACTCTAACATGGCTAATTTTATGTTACGTGACATTTTACCTCAGTTTTGAATATGGAAGCGTTTCTGGACAAGAATTTTTCATTTTCTTCTTGTGGTTTTTGAAAAATCAGAGAAGAGACAGATACTAAGCAACCATTTTCGGGGTGTGGCTCCATTTGGTGCTTGACGACTCGCGGGTCTCCCTCTGCTGGCCAAAGTGAGCAACGTGTCACGACGTCGCAAGGCCTTTTGAGCCTGTCTCAATTATATGTCGAAGCACAAATCCCGGGCTGCTTTACTGAGAATCGTCCTCAGTGCCTTGTTTCGTGTGCATTTTATTTGTTTTACTTACTTACGTGCTTGGTACAGGGCTCTTTTACTGCACGAGGATCACAGATGTTTTGCTTCTGTGGTGTGACAAAGGATTAATTATAACTCAGCAGTTTAAAATTCACCCCTACATCTCACAGCAGAACCAGAAACATTGTCATTTCTCCTAGGCTAAAAACCAGAGTTATAGCGCTCATTTAAGTGTTTAGTTTCAGTAGAGCATAAAGCCCTGGAAAAAAGCCAATGATAACAGTAGATCTGGAAAAGCTATTTTTATCTGCACGAGAGGGCATCTGGCTTTGTGTAGTGACTCAGTACCCTGAGAAAAACTGAGTTTGGGCTAAGGTAATCTTCAAAACGTACGTTAAAAAGGTGAATCCATCAACTGAATTTGTGTGCATGAGATTTACACATCTTAAGTAATTATTGTGGGACGAAAAACAGTAGTATATGCTGTACTGGAGGTCAAGTAATTTAGATCGGCCTTCTTGTTCCATCATCTCTTCCTTTAGGATCTTCCCACCTTTTGTTTCACATGCTTAAAATGCTTCTCTTTCCTCCAGTTCCTCCAATTCATGGTCAAGCCTCACCTGTCAAGCCTTTCCTTATATGTCACCTCTTCAGAGAAGCCTTCCTGCTTGGTCAAAAGTAGATTGCTTATACCCTGTTATCTCTTACATGGCATCCTCTTTTTTTCTGTTACAGCACCACTGTAACTTACAATTACAGTGTATATATTTGTTTTCTTGTGTATTCTCTTCCTCCTTCACTAGCTTTCTAAATCCCCTAAGGGCTATATCTGTCTGAGCAGAACTATTTAACCAGCTTTTGGAAGAGTACCTGGCAAAAAAATAACAAGGAATAAGTATTTGTTGAACAGATTAAGTTAAATTCAAATACCATGTCTCTAGCTCCAGCCCAGTATTTTCTGGACTATTCTTCTTTTATACCTTGTAGCTTTTTCAAGAGTTAGACTGTGTCCTTTTTCTCTTGTAAACTCTCAGTAGCTACTCTTTTGGTTCAGGGCTCCTCTTCCCATAATGGGAGAGCTACTGAGTGTAATGGAATCGTCACAGGTCCTCACATTTTAAGCCCCCTTAAAAATAGAGAAACAGACGAATCATTTATTTCTTAAAGCCCGCGTTTTCTCATCTGTAGCACCTGATTTGACTCTGAAACACCCCTCCCCCTACCCCGGCCATGTGCCATCCCCGCCCCCAACCCTTTGATTTCTGAATCTGGAGTCCTTAACTTGATGCTCCACCCACACCCACCCAACAAAACCTTCCCTGCGGGGGGAAAGGGTCTACCAATTACTTCTTCAAAAAAGTTTCTCCTTCCAGTCCAGCGAAAGACTCCTCCATGCAGAGATTTAAATTCCCTGGAATTTCAAGTAGGCAATTTGCATTTCTGAGAACCTTTAGACTAGATGTCAGTCTTTCTTTGGACTTCAGCCCAACACAAGAGTAATCCCTTTGGGGCATTTCTTTACCTAGGCTAATTAGCTATTATTACACTCTTTGGAAAGCTGCGCTAGGGGTTGGAGGACTTTTGTGACCTATGCTTTTACTCTGTATTCATTGAATGGTTTTGATTGACTGATGGTTGTGTAACTGGTAGAATTTCCCTAGCTGCCTAAAAAATGCTGTGACTTTCACTCCTTTTAACTGGCATAGGGTAGCAGTTAAAAGACTAAACTACTGGAAGTCAGAAAAGCTCAAAGCTCTGAAGTCTTGGTTTTCTTACCCATTTTGTTTTTCATCTGCAAAAAGTGGATGTCCACTTCATAGAGCTGTAATAGTCATTATAATAGTATTTATAGAACAATTACTTTATGCCAGTTACTGTTCTATATACGTAATACTACATAAATATATGATTAGAGAGATAGATGGATAGATTCATTTAATCCCAGCCACCCTTTGGAGTAGGTATCATTGTCTCTATTTTACTGCTGAGGACACGGAGCACAGAGAGGTTAGGTACCTTCCCCAAGGGAACACAGCTGGAGGGTGGCAGAACACATACACAAACCCAGGCTGTTTGGGTACTGAGTCTATGCGTTTAAAACGCAAGTCCAATTTACCTGGCACAAGGTGAATGTTGCTAAGTGTTAGTTTATCTCCTCCCTTATTTCCATGAAAACAGTCATTACTTCCTCAAGGTGTCTTTGGGGTTTTTTTTTGCTGAGCCTTGGGGTGTGCAGTATCCTAGTTCCCTGACCGGTGATCGAACCCATGGCCCCTGCAGTGGAAGCCCGGAGTCTTAACCACTGGACCGCCAGGGAAGTCCTCTTCAAGGTATCTTAATACAAAACCCTAGAAATTCCGAACCAACACAATCCCCTGCTTTTTCAGATGAGGAAATGGAAGGCTAAAGAGCTTGAACCATTTGTACTGTTGTGGCTGGATGGAACTAGAACTTAGCTCTCCTGACTAATCTATGAAGAAATAATGGTTCTCTGTATTAATGTGTTCTATTTCCTTCCTCTTACCATTTTTGAAAAGAAAAAAAAGAAAGATCCTTTTATGAATTTCACTCCTACCCCCCACTTCGTTTTCGCAATTCAGTAACACAAGCTGCACTTGCAGAGACTTAACTGAATGGAATGCACTGCTCTTCTGCCAGAGCACACAAGGGAGTGAGCTAGCATTCGCCCCTGGCAAAACCAGGACAGAGGAAAATTAGCCAGCACTCACTCCTTTATTCTTCCTCACTCTTTTCCCTCTTGATCCCTTCCCTACTTGTTTCAGGCTCCAGCTCTCTATTCCCTTCCCTGGATTAGGAGTATCGAGGTATCGCTGGTGTCCACCCTAATAAAAATCCCACCCTGAACCGAGATAGGGGCAGTAAGCTAGGTTGTCAGTAGCTGCCTAGTCTCCGCCCCACCAGCCCCCCTTGAGAACAGTAGAGAAAGCCCTGAATTTCTGTCTTCATTGTGCTGTTATCTCAATATATATGTATATGTACATTTGCATGATTTAGTTAACCTGTGCTATCCATACTTTTCTCATCTTTTTATGAAATACTATCTTTCCTACTGTTTTCTCACGGGGAATTTTGGCTTGGCCATGAACAAGTACTGTGACAAAGCTCAAGAGACCACAATGTTTGCTTTATTTTGTTTGGCTTAAAATAAGAATTCTAAGAAGTATCACGTAAACGTCTGTAGTTGCAAAAGTGCAACATGGCTTTACAGTCTTTGAACAGCGCTATTCTAAAAGGCCACAATATGTAGTGTTATGCTGTAAACACGGAGAATATAATTTCAAAGGAAACATATGCTTTTACTATCACGGAAGAGGAAATTGAGGGTTTTTGTTGTTGTTCTTCTTCTTCCCCTTAGCAGTTTTCTTTGAATTGGACCTTGGAGAAGTAAAGAGTATAATAAAAGGAGCTTCTGGCTGGATGGACTGTTTGATGCATGATGAGTCACAGTGAGAAATAAGTTTGAAAATACAGGTTAGGTGCAGATAGTGGAAGTTCTTGATTTTAACAGTACTTAAAAAAAAATTTATTGAGTTTCTACAATGTGCCAGGTTTTTGTTTTCTGCATATGCTGTGTAATGTAATCATCACACACAATCTGATAGATACTGAGACTTAGGCAACTTGCCTGAGCTCACAGAGAAGGCACAATTCCTTTCTAGGAATTTATAGTCTTCTAAGCACTGTCATAGAGTTACACATTCACACTGCAGTGTGTCACACAACGCAGGGAAGGATGATCTCAGACGAGGAGCGGAGAAGGCGGAAGGGGAAAGGCAACCTTGAAGATTTAACAGAAGTGTTGTTAGAGCTGGGCGTTGAGGGAGGAGCAGGAGTTTGGGCCAGTGACAGTGGGGGGAGGGACATGTCGGTCAGAGGGGTTGGGACATTAAAGATACAGAGATCTGAAGTAGAACATTGCACCTGGGGAAAAGAAGAAGCTAAGCGAGTGGAGTGTAGAGTGAAAAGGTGAAAGCAGTGGGAAGGGAGGCTGGAGGAGCTTGCAGGCTAGATCATCAAGGGTCTTGGGTGCCATGCAATGGCGTTTGAACTCATTCCTCTAGGCCTGGGGTTTTCAGCAGAACACTCCTTCTAGAAAACAGACATTTTGTAGAATTCCAATACATTCATTTGCATAAGCCACTAAATCATGTCACAGTACCCTAGAGGTTTGATGAACATAATGTTCTAACTCCACTTAGCAGGCACAGTGGAGCCAGTGGAGAATTCTAGGTTTGCCCAGGACTAAGAGGGAGTCCCTGGATGAGGTACTTTCAGTTTTAAAACCTGGATGATTCGTTTACTCTAGTTTTAAGCAGGAATGTAACGTCTAGCATGAAATTGACTCGCTAGCAGTTTGGAGGATGGAATAGGGAAGCAAAGGAAAGAAATGGAAGGGACCTGACAGTTACTGGATAACATTACGTTCCCGAGGGTGCTCCATGCCCTCCTGGTAGTATAGCCAGGTGTCATTTATCTTATTTTACTGAAATGCAGAAAGTTTCCCCACCCCCACCCCCGGCAGCACCGCACGCCTTGCGGGATCCTAGTTCCCCAACTAACCAGGGATTTGAACCCAGGCCCACAGCAGTGAAAGCGCCAAGTTCTAACCACTGGACCGCCAAGGAATTCCCTGAAACTCAGAAAGTTTAATTCATCCAAGGCCATGCAGCAATAAGTGACATCACTGGGATTTGGATCCAGGGCTGTTTGAACCTATGCTCCAAGCCCTATTCATTATATACACGGGGAGGTCCCTGGAGACAAAGAGACTACTACTTAAAACTGTAAAAATGACAGAGTGAATGAAAATGTAGGGGAAGAAGTGGGGAACAACAGAGAATAATGGTGAATATCTATATGTAAGGATGGGAAGAGAAATACAAGCCATATCCCATCTGATACAAGGAGAGAGAGAGAAGCCAGGAGAGTATAGTTTGATGAAAGAAAATGGAAAAGTGATTTCACAAAGGAAAGGTTGGTCCCAAGTGTCCAATATGGTAGAAGCTGAGGACAATGAGGACTGTGGAAAGATGACTGGAATTAGTACTAGGAGGTTGTTAATGAACTGTTTCAGGCGGAAGTCACTTTGGACTAAGTAACTGTGGTGGCTTTGTAACGTCAGATTGGTTAGGCTGAACTCTATTTCTCCAACGTTTCTTCCCACTGTGTTTCCCTTTAAGGGTGGGCCACGAGATATTAACGTGGAAGATTTTGATGGCTGAGTGAGCCGTGGCCATTTTGGCTTTTATTTCAGAAGATGGGGGCAGGCCCTTTTGTAGCTCATATGAATTGTCCCTTAGCGGCTGGCTCACTTCACTGATGTGGGGCAGCAGTTGGGCCTGCAGCTGCTCTACTTCCCCTGAATCCTCCTTCGGCTTCTGTGACCCCTGGGCCATTTGTGTGTCTACCTCTGTAGGGGAGACTACAGTCTAGAAAGGGAGACAGATGATTAAAAAGTAAACAGTCAGGTATGTATTACACATGGTATGAATACTCTGAAGGCAAAACAACAAAACTAAATTAAATCAAACCGACCCCCTCCCTGCCCCCCCAATGACAAGATACTGAGATCAACATAGAAGGGATATATTGGTTTAGATTGGGAGCTCAGGGAAGCATTTTCTGTGATGTGCACGTAAGCTGAAATCCGAAGGATAAGTAGGACTTAAGAAGATCATTTTAGGGAAAAGGAATAGCACGTATTAGCCCTGAGGTAGAAGAGGCCCAGGTGTTCAGGCAACTGCAGTTGCCTGAACTCTTAGAGTCTGATAAGGAGAGAGAGGGACCTGAATCAGGACTGGAGAAGAAAGCTTTGTGGTCAGTCAAGGATTCTGGAATTTATCCCAGGAGTAATGTGAAACAATTTTTAGTAGTTAAGATTCTCTGGTTGCAAGAAACAGAAATTCAAATCAAAGCAGCTGAAGAGAAAAATGGATTTTTGTTGGTTCACATAACAACCACAGGAAGCACAGGACTGGAGGTGGCCTTAGGGGCGAAAGAACACAAGGTATAAAGACCATTGAAACTCTTTCTTTTTTCCATCTTCACTTCCCTTTACATGTCTAACTTCATCTCTATACTTAGATTTTTAATGAGACTGGATCCATAAATCACATCTCCATTGTATTCCTCTTCCTTAGTCTACAACATCGTTCTTACTAGATCCAAATGAGTTAGAAGCAGATTACTTTGACCGGGGAAATAGAGAAACAGCTAACAGTGACCTCTCACGTCCTTGAGAAATCTCCTTTTCATAAAGAGTTGCCCAGATTTTGAAATGAGCATAATTATGTCACTTTTCTTCATCTCTGGATAGTAAAGTACATTTTTTTAAAGTTGTTTTCTTTCTTTTTTTAATATCTATTTATTCTTTTTGTTTATTTATTTTATTTTATTTTGGCTGCGTTGGGTCTTCGTTGCTGCACACGGGCTTTCTCTTTTTGCGGTGAGCAGGGGCTACTCTTCATTGTGGTGCGTGGGCTTCTCATTGCGGTGGCTTCTCTTTTTGTGGAGCATGGGCTC
>NC_041219.1:62788181-62816440 GCF_002837175.3 Physeter macrocephalus | reverse complement strand
TGTGGTATGCGGGCCTCCCTCTGTTGTGGCCTCTCCCGTTGCGGAGCACAGGCTCCGGACGCACAGGCCCAGCGGCCATGGCTCACGGGCCCAGCCGCTCCGCGGCATGTGGGATCCTCCCAGACCGGGGCGCGAACCCGGTTCCCCTGTATCGGCAGGCGGACGCGCAACCACTGCGCCACCAGGGAAGCCCGGGCTTTCTCTTTAGTTGCCGAGAGCGGGGGCTACTCTTTGTGGTGCGCGGGCTTCTCATTGCGGCGGCTTCTCCTGTTGCGGAGCACGAGCTCTAGGCATGCGGGCTTCAGTAGTTGTGGCACGTGGGCTCAGTAGTTGGGGTGCATGTGCTTAGTTGCTCTGCGGCATGTGGGATCCTCCCAGACCAGGGCTCGAACCCGTGTCCCCTGCACTGGCAGGCGGATTCTTAACCACTGCACCACCAGCGAAGTCCCGGATTACCATAATTTAAAGCTAACACTTTCAAAGCAGAAGAAAGGGTGACGATATATAATGGCCGCTGTTCTGTGGCATACATATCATCCTGAAGAACAGGAATAGCAGAGACTCTTGCCCTAACAGTGGCATAAGTTCCTTGCTCGCCCGTCTGTTTGTCGTGGGCTCCGCTATATGAAAAGCCTTCCCATCTTTATCGTCCCACGTGGCCACAGCTGAGGTAGTCATTAGGGAAGATTCCTTTTTTTCTTCCAGCAGTCAAATTCCTTTGGGGAAGGTTTGGGGGACTTGAGTATTAATTGCCTTAGGGGTTGAGTAATTATAGGGCTTTGTTTTCCAAGCCTGGGGTTTCTAAGGCAATATAGCTCCCTTATAATATTGGTGCATTTTTTTTCTATTCACATTCCTTGGGATTGTGACCAAAACCAAAATTCTTTTTTTCCTACTCTCTTGGAAACAAACATTGCTGCTTGGCCACCCACTAGCTCATAGCTTCTTGACCTCTATCATGGCCTATCAGAGGTGGGGAGACAGAACTAATTATCCCCTTCTTTTCTGGCCACATTCTAGTGACTGGCTTTTTGCAAATGGAACAATTGTTCTTTTGTCAGGCAGGGAATGAATAACAGGAAGTGACTGGGAGTGATCTGTGGGTATCAGTATCCTGGCTTCCTTAGCATCCACTTCAGTTTGGAGTATGGAATTTGGATATTCTAATCTTGGAAGCCCAAGACTGTTACTCTCAGTCATCTTGGATTATCAACCATAGGAAAAAGCTGTATTTTCTATTTTTTCTGTTTTTAGACAAGCCAGCTTCAAATAAAGCTTGGCTCTTCCTTGTTGGACCTTACTAAAAAGTAAACATTCCAACATAACATAATAAATTTTCTATCAAGTTCTCTAAACATATTTTCTGTCAGGTCTCTAAACATCCAGCCTTGTTTGTTTGATACATGGAGAATCCTAAGATAAAATAGGCAGTAATTTAATCAGTTACTTTCCTATCAAAAAGAAAGAATTGATAATCATTCCCACCTGGGGAACGGGAGAGTCCTCACTACCCTGCACCTCACCTCAATTAGCCAGTTCCATATTTGGGGGTCTGTTATTTTTTATATTTTTATTTTATTTTATTTTTTTGCCCTGGTGCACAGCATGCGGGATCTTAGTTCCCCAACCAGGGATCGAACCCGTGCCCCCTGCACTGGGAGCACAGAGTCTTAACCACTGGACTGCCAGGGAATTCCCTGTCTGTTATTTTTTAATTCTGTATTCCTGATACTATTTGAAGCAATTATGTTTCCATTAAGAGTCAAAACTCCAGGACTTCCCTGGTGGTACAGTGGTTAGGACTCAGCACTTTCACTGCCGTGGCTCTGGGTTCAATCCCTGGTCAGGGAACTGAGATCTCGCAAACCCGGCGGCGGGCCAAAAAAACATAAAAAAAGAGTCAAAACTCCAGCCCAAATTGTATTCCGTAAAAAGGATAATATATTGACTCCTGTAAGTGAAAAGTTCAGGAATAGCATTTATCTTAGTCTGCTAGGGCTACCATAAAAAAATACCACAGAATGGGCAGCTTAAAAAACAGAAATTTATTTCTCACAGTTTTGGAGGCTGGAAGTCCATGATCAAGGTGTCAGCAGATTTGATTTCTCCTCAAGGAGAGAGGCTTACACATGGTCATCTTCCCGCTGTGTCCTCTGGTGGCCTTTTCTCTGTGTGTGTGTGTGTCTGTGTGTGTGTCTGTGTGTCTGTGTGTGTCTCTTCCTCTTTTTAAAAGAGCACCAGTTATATTGGATTAAGGCCCACCCTCATGACCTCATTTAAAATTAATTACATCTTTAAATGCCCTATCCTCAAATATAGTCACATCAGGGTTAAGGCTTCAACATACGAATTTCGGTCATACACAATTTCGTCTATAACAGTACTATTTTCATGTCGAACAGTACATGGATTTGGATTGATGGCCAAATGAGGTCATGAGGATTTTCTGTCTAATTCTTATCTTTATTTTCTTCTTTGTTGGTTTTGCGTTCAAGCAGGCCTTCATGTGCTGGCCCTTTGACAACTCTAGATTATACTCTTATGATTTAATAACTGCAGTGGAAAGATAGTATCATTTTCTCGATAATTCTAGTAAAAAATTCCATGGTTGTCTACTGGCCTGGAATGGGATATGTGCATATCCTTGGGACAATCACTAGAGCCAGGGCAAAAGGCTATGCTGATTGTCCAATCCCGGGTCACATGCCCAGCCCTGGACCCAGGATGGGGGTGAAGTGCCCCAACTTGAACTACAGGAACTCAAGAGTAGGGAAGAAGGTGTTTCTCCAAAGGACATTAAAATGTTGCTGTCAAGAAACTGGGGAACAGATAATGGCAGGTAAAATCCAGCAAATATTCCATGACATCTAAATTTTCTTCTAATGCCAGTATGTTATGACTTAATCCTGAATCAGTGAGTATTCTGAACCAAGCGTTGTTTTATAGGACAGTGCTGGCATTGTTTATAAAATTCAGAGTTCTTTCCATAATCCTTGAAAGAGTGAAGGAAACATGTAATTAATTTTGAAGTACAGAAATGTACTGAGGAACCTCCCTCTACTAAAAATGCTAAATTGGACTCTCAGAGGAACCATGCACCAGCTGTCATCTTAAGAAATACGATGTTGAACTTCACTGTAAAGGATCCTCATTCTGAGAGGATTGTTTTCTAAGATGGTCCTCTGCTGGTCGCTGTGTGCTGTGAGGGCTTCTCATGTTGCTTCTAGATAGATGATTTAAATCAGTGTCTCTCCTCCCATCCCACTCATTTACAATATTAGTTAGTCGTTAAGCCCTACATTTCATTTCAGTCATCTTCTTTCCTTTCTTTCACAGTATTCTAGTACTGAGCTTATGGCTTTATACCTGGCTAAACTGTGAAAGGCAAAACATTTTTATGCAAGAGTCCTTGTCCATATAAACAGTTTGAGTTACCCCACATCAGCATGTCTACCTTATTCTGGTAGCTCAATCTTGCAGAATCCCACAAAAAAATATTGCTCTCTCCGGGCACCTTTATAGAACTGAGCTGGCTATGGGCACAGCCGTGGGCCTCCCTGTGTCATCCCATAGGCATGAGTTTGGAACTCCTTTAGGTATCTGGGTAACCCATCTTAGGGGAGGAGGAGAGAGGGAGAGTACAGCAGATAGGGTTTGGAGAGTGTCCTGAAGGGAAGAAATGGATGTGGGGACACTGTAGCCTTGGCTGGTCCCAGGCACTGGATGGGGACTTGGAAAATTTTGAGAAGGACCCTCCAAAGCACGGAGGGTGGGGAAGGGAAGCCCTGAGGCTTAGGACCCAGGAAAGGAGCTGTATTTGCTCAGGTCAAAGGTCAGTACTGGTCTTTCTATTATCTACAGGGTAAAGTCCAACCTTCTTTGTTTAATATTTTAATTCTTCCACAATCTGGCATAGTTCTCTAACAGGTATGGATGTAGAGCCTTGATTCAGTGGTATTGTGGAGCCAGTTCTCACTGGCTTCCAAGAGCCAATTGTGGGCATTTCTTTCCAATTTCATGTTGAGTCATATCACATTGGTAGCTTGAAATTTGCCATGGTGGCTTATTGGCAAATGCTACAAATTAGGCTTTTTTGATTTTTGTTTTTGAGAGGCAGTTAGACATATAGCCATACGCCACTTATTAGCTTATTATTAAAGGGATGTCTTCTTACTAGAGTGAAAGGTAGTTTTGCCTCAGCCCCCAGGAAGGGATGTTTTCAGCGTGTGCCCTGGACAGAATATTTTTTGGAGCTGAGGAATCTGAAGGAAGAAGAAGAAAATTTACAGGAAAGGGACAGAATTCTAGGAAGGTAGGTTTATGTAGTCACACTTAATTTAACTAAGGCCTTTTGCATCAGGCAGACATGGAAAAGTCGGAAATCTCTCTAATTATTTTTGTTAATCCAGCTGATTTTAATACCAATACCCGATAAGGATAATACAGAAAACAGAATTAGAGAATACAGATGAATATAGAATATATTCTATGAATGCAGTATTATATGAATATATTCTAGAATGCAATATGAATATAGATGCAAAAATTGTATAAAATATTAATAAATATAATTCAGAAATCTATCCTATTAATAATAAACAATGCTGAATTAAGGTTTATAGGAATGCAAGGATAGTTCAATAGCAGGAAAATTATCAATATAATTAATTATATTAATGTTTTAAGAAATCATATCATATCAAAAGACTTCAAAGTGAAAATTGATAAATTTTAGTAGCCATTCCTGATAAAACTCTGGAGTAAAGGAAACAATGGATAGATTTGACTGGATAGATTTGACTATATTAAAATGAAAACTTCTCTTCATCAAAAGATATCACACACAAAGTGAAAATATAATCTACAGACTGGGAGAAAATTTGCAATATGAAAAAGGATTCTTATTCAGAAGATTTGAAGAACTACAATTCAGTATGTGAACGACAAAGAACCTGAAAGAAAAACTGGAAAAATATTTGAACAGAGAATTCACTGAATGAAAAGATACTGTCTTACTGTTAATAAATTAAATGCAAATTAAAACAATACGGGGACTTCCCTGGTGGTGCAGCGTTTAAAACTACGCGCTCCCAATGCAGGGGGCCCGGGTTCGATCCCTGGTCAGGGAACTAGATCCTACATGAATACCACAACTAAGAGTTTACATGCCACAACTAGGGAGCCCACATGTCACAACTAAGACCTGGTGCAACCAAATAAATAAATATTAAGAAAAAAACAACAATATGAAGTGCCAGTATGTATCCATCAGATTGGCTAAACTTTTGAAGCATAATGCTAAGTGTTGGCAATGATGTGTTGGAAGTGTGAAACAACTGGAAATCTTATAGACTGCTGATGGAAGTATAAATTGGTACAATCACTTTGGAGAGCAATTTTGCAACATCAGATAAGGCTGAAAAGACACATACAGGCATATCTCATTTTACTGCGCTTCACAGATATTGCATTTTCTACAGATTGAAGCAAGTCTGTCAGCACCATTTGTCCAACAGCATTTCCTCACTTCATGTCTCTATACCACATTTTGGTAATTCCTGCAATATTTCAAACTTTTTCATTATTATCATCTTTGTTATGGTCATCTGTGGTCAGTGATTTTTGATGTTACTATTGTAAATTGTTTTGGCTTTTTTTTCAGCAGTAAAGTATTTTAAATTAAGTTATGTACATTGTTTTTCTAGCCATAATGTTATTGCACACTTAATAAGACTACAGTATAGCATAAACATGACTTTTACATGCACTGGGAAACCAAAAAGTTTCTGTGACTTGCTGTATTGCAATACTTACTTTATTGTGGTGGTCCACAACTGAAGCTGCACATCTCTGAGGTATGCTTGTACTTTATTGGACACAAACCTTGTGCAGTTCCTCAGATTCCTCCTTTCTAAAGGCATTGTCCACCTCCCAGTTTTCACTAATACTGCTGCCTTTGCTTGTGACCTTGCCAAGCTCCCTGAACTGGCTGGAGTCTGAGTTGAAAGCCCAGACTTTCATAACCCTCATATTGCTTATGCCAAATCCTATTCACAATTAACGGTCTCTACACTTCCAGACTTGGATATAATGCTACATACAGGTTATAGGATTATAGGATTTGGCTTATAGGATTTGTCAGTTATAGGATTTGGCTTTAGGAGAGGCTGCCAAAAAGCCAGATGATGCGACCTTAAATGCAGGGGTAGGAAAGTAGTCAGCTCCTTGTGGGGTGAACCTTGACCTATGAGAAGAGGGTGAGGGGAAGAGAGATGGGCAGATAAATCCCCTCTCCCTTTTTCATTCTATAGATTGTGCTGTAATGTACTTTCTCCTTCAAACATTCTGGGGAAAGCTTCACATGCTGTGTGAACACATCTGCCAAGTGATCCACTATCCTATGGCTTGTTGTGATACAGGGTAATAAATTGCGTTGTATTGTTTTGTATCTTTTCTTGCTTCACTCCTTTTTTTCCTTTTCTCACTGCCCTGGGCTTGTACTTTCTAAATAAAGTGGCAGTACCTTAATCTTTACCTCAGGCTCTGTTTTCTTGAGTTCTTAGTCTTACAATTCTACTCCTAGTTCCACACTACAGAGAGCTTCTTACACATGTGCGTAAGGAGGTATCTGTGAGAATATAAATTACAACCTTGTTTAGAATAGTAGAAATTTGGGAATTCCCTGGCGGCCCAGTGGTTAGGACTCCGTGCTTCCAACACAGGGGGCACAGGTTCGATCCCTGGTAGGGGAACTAAGATCCCGCGTGCCACGCGGCATGGCAAAAAAAAAAAAAAAAAAGAGAGAAAAAATAGTGAACAGTTAGCCGTTACTGTGGTGATTTGTACAGAGATAGAATACCGCACTGAGAAGAAAGGAACTGGAGCTGCATGTATAACATGACTAGTTCTCAAAGTAATACAGGGAAGCAAAAAAAGTAGTAGCAAGGAAACTCATATTGTACACAACCATTTATATAAAGTTTACAAACATAAAAACAACATTATGTAAATTTCTATATATGTGCATTTATAGTAGAAATATAAAAACGTTTTGGGGAATGAGAAGCACATACTTCAAGATAGCAGTTGGCTTTGGAGAGGCAGAAAGGGAACCCAGCCAAAACCCAGATTGGGACTTGAACCCACCATCTTTTAATTAGTATCGCTCACCTGGTGTCTTGGACTTACTCAGTCTAAGTTTCTTTGTGTCTTAGCACAGAAGGAATTCAGCAAGAGGCAAAGTGAGAGGCAAGAAGTAGATTTATTAATATAGGACGCTCGTGAGGGATGCAAGCGGGCGGGTGAGGGGGGTCTGCCCTGAGGATTAAGCAGACTACGTTTGTATAATCAAAGGAAAGTGGGGGAGGGGAAAAGACCGCCTTCTTCCTCATTCTTCAAGTAGACGTCAGGCGTACATCACTAGCTCCTCCTTCATAACGGGCAGGAGAGTGTTTGACCCTATGAGGTTGAGCTAAGACTGTCATAGCGCTTTACTCAAATCAGCAGGAGGGTGGTAACACATACTAAAATATGTTGAATCATCTCAGGTTTCCATATAACGAGGGTCTCCTACTTTGGAGTGTCACCTTTCCCTTAAATTCCTGTCCTTGGTCCTAAGGATCACACTCTTGCTGAACTCGACCAGCAGAATGCAGGCCTCATCTTTTTTTTCTTTCACTTAGTGACCTGGGGCGTGTCTCGTGCTTTTATTTATGGCTTTATAGTTAAGCAAGCCTGCTTCGTTCCACGACATTCGATAGCTTTCTGAGCGATCATTAACTTACAGTGGTCTCCCAAAGTTCCCTAGGTTTCCCTCTCTGTCTATAATTCCCTACTGGGACTTGTACAACTAGCTGTGTAACTATCCTACTCTATCCCTATCACTCTCTGTAATGCTTTAGTTCTTAACCTGGGTGGTGGAGCACAGGTAGAGTGGTCTGAACAAAAATTGTGCTTAATGTCTTTAGTTTTCCTCTCTAGATCCAAGGTCCCTTTCTCTAGCCTGCTGTGTGCCGTAAGAGGCACAAACTGATCTATATGGACTGCATCAATGACCTTCCCTCCTCTCTGGCTTCCACCTGGTTCCAGCTAGTAAGGAGGATCCAAAGGAGATGAGAGGGTGGGTGAAGAGTAAAGCTCAGGTGTCATCCTTATATTTCTATGTTGCTTAGTGTTTTCTTATTTACTTAAATATTCTACAAAAGCGTGGGTTACTGTGGATGTGGTGTGGGGTGGAGGTGCCAATACAGGTGAAAGTGAAGGAAAAAGGATAGGGAGCCAAATTCAGAAGGAAAAATAGATCTGCCCTTAAAAAAAGATCTAGAGGTTGCATCTGGGCATATAGTTAAAGCTCCGTAGGGAACTGTTTCTCATCTAGATGGAACAGCCAGTGCAAACTCTTTGAGGCAGAAAGAGGCCAGTGTGGCTGGAGCTGAGTGACCGAGGGACAGGGTGGTAGGAAACAGAGGTGGGGGGTCTGGGTGAAGTGGAACACTAGGAAATTGAAAGGATTTTGGTTCTCACCCTCATCTCTGAACTGACAAGATCATTTTGCTAATCTCATCTGCAGATTCTCTTATCATTTAGGAGATAATTTGTCAAATCCTCTTTCCCGCTTTCCACCAAGCTTCTGAGTCAGTCTCTGCTATGCTTGAGGCTAAGGGGTAGATTATCTCTAAACTTCATGAGTGGTGCAAAGGACTGAGTGCATAGTTTCCAAATCAACACCGGAAGAACAAGTCAGATCTGGGTTGCCAGTCTAGTGGGATAAATAAAAGGGAGCCAAGGGAAGGGCTTTGAGGCACCAGACCTGGCAAGAGGGAGGAAGGGGCAGCGGTGCTGGCCAGTGAGAGGGAGGGATTCAGGAAACGAGGTGCAGATGTGGCAGTTTAATTTATCTGAGTCAGAAATCTTGAAATCATTTAGAACAGCTGCTTATCCTCTTACAATCTTTTTGTTTGTTTGTTTTTGGGGCGGAACCGCGTGGCATGTGGGATCTTATTTCCCCTACCAGGGATCGAACCTGTGTTGCCAGTATTGGAAGCATGGAGTCTTAACTGCTGGACCACCAGGGAAGTCCCCCCACTTACAATCTTGTCATCAATCTTGGGTTTCAGTTTCCTTTTACCAGTCTTAGTTCTATTTTTTTCATTCTGAAAATATTCCTATTGATAAAAAAATGAAGTGAAATTGTTAAAAAAAATCTCAGTTTCTTTGTCATTTCTCAACCCAACCATTTCTAATATATTGTCTCACAGCAGCCACAGCAGTTTTCCTGTTATGTAAATGTGATCATGTTCGGCTTTCTCTCACATTTAGGATAAAATTTAAACTTTTTTTTTTTTTTTTTTTTTTTTTTTTTTTTTTTTTTTTGGCCAGTGAGGCTTCCCTAATTTTGTGCCCTCTTTATCATTTTGGCTTTATCTCTTGTCTCTTTTCTATCCATCCCTGCAAGCTGGCCATTCCAAGAATGCAGTTTGTGGTTAGAGTGGAGTTTCTCAATAGTGGCACTATTTGGAGCCAGAGAATTTGTTTGCTGTGGGAGGCTATCCTGTGCATTGTAGGATGTTTAGCTGCACACCTGTCCTCTGTCCACTAGATACCAGTGACAACTAAAAATATTTCCAGACATTGCCAAATATCTTCTGGGGGCCAAAATTCCCTTTGGTTAAACACTGCCGTGTCTGCCCTCCCTTTCTACTTATTTCTTCTACATGGGGTGACCTTCTCCCTGTGATCATCCTTGCAAACACCTGCTCATCTTTCAGTGTCTCAATCCTCTTTCCTTGGTAAAGTCTTGAATGACTCCCAAGATGGAGTTAGGTGAGCTGGGCCTCCCAGTTACAGAGCACCTTGCTGTATTAGAGCAAGATCCAATTGTATTCTAATTTGTTGGGTTTGCCTGCCTCCATATCAGACTCAGGGTTTAGAGGACCAGACTGTTTTCAAAATTTTTGTTCTCTGTATCTAGCTAAGTACCTAGCCTAAAATACTGACAATATCTAGCTGAATCTTTAAAACTTTACAAGTTTGAATGTTGGGTATGATTAAAGCAGTTTAGAAATGACACATAAAAGCAAATTAATCTTTTTCTCATAGCTGATGTGAAATCTCTTGAGATCCAGGTTGTAATTTGTCACTGCATCTGAAATATGACACTTTGTATATATTTTATGAATAATTGCCTCTAGTTATTACATTTGCTTTGAGCACAATTTATAGATTATGTCTTGCATATCTACAATCCAAGCTTTAAAATTTTAACAATTTATGCAAATCTTATAAAGACATTATATGGTACTGTATATTTATAGATACGTGTCTGTTAGATTTGAGGATTTTTATCAGTTAAGTACTGGGATATATGTACTCTTGAATAACCACCTTCCTAGAGCCATACTATTATTTGACAATAGTTTAGTTTTTCTGCATTTTGTTATTTAGGACCAACCACTCTTTTTAAATGGTTATTTCCGTGAAAAATATTTTAAACATTTCTAAATAGTGCTATCCTTTACCAATGCTGCCATCTCCTGGATGCTATTAAGCACTGTAACAAAGAAGTTTATAGTTCATATACAGTGGTTTCCAAAAATAATGTGATATGTGGCTCTAAAAAAATGTTCATTTTCTCTTTTTCTTCGTTTTGTTTTGTTTAGTTTGAAAAGGAGATATATATATATCTCCGAGGATATATATATCCTTCCTAACCACCTGCTGCTGGAGTCTGAATGGTATAGTACTGGGGTGTAAAATGGATATGCTAAATATCTTAATTTTGCCCTCTAAATCTATTAGCCATGCTTCTCTACTCTGCTTTGTGTCCTAGGAGGTAGAGACTGATCTATATGGACTGTACCAATAAACTTCCTTGACTTTTAACTTCTAATTGAATCTGGGCAATAGGAAGCATTCAAAGGAAGTCAAAGCGGGAGAAGAGAGTAAAGCTGGGGTGTTCATTCCCCCCACCCTCTTCCTATGAGGCCACAGGGCTCTACTCCTTAACTGAAGGTCATATTTCCTGACAAGGGCCGTTACTGAAATAGCTCACTCTATCATAGGGAAATAGTAATCACTCCGTCCCTGTATCCTTCAAGACCAAGGAGGGTAACAGTACCTAAGTGCTATGAAACCTAGAGCCCTTCACTCTCCCCTGTGGCCGCCCTACATTCTGTCCATACCTTTGTAAATGATCCTTTCATTAAGTATTTATTAAATCCCTCCAGCTTGAGTGTGTCCCCTGCTGGGCCCCTGACCAAAACAACAAGAATAATGATAGCAGTTACCCATAGGTGTGTTATAAGGGTTAAATAAACTAAGACCTGACTAGTGCTTAACAGTGTCTGAGAAAAGAGATAAAGATGAAAGCAGTTAGAAAGAAAATGATAGTGAAAGAGACCAAAGATGGTCTGATACCAGAATAATTGCTATTCCTTTAGTGGTGAGAGCCCCCTGACCCCAAAATGAAATATTTATATTGAAATATCTTTATAGGAAAGATTCAGAGATGTAAAAGAAGACTTTCCTGATAGAAAGGAGTAGCTGAATCAGCAGATCAAAACTTTACACAAAGAGGAAAAATTGATATAGAATGACTAACAATAAGACTTGAGAAAAAGAAATAATCTTTAAGCAACTAGGTCCCCCTTAAAGTCCCCTAAAAGGAGAGAAAGGAGGATTTATACTAGTATTTAATTCCAGAAGACATCAAGGTCTACAGAGTTCTAAGGGTAAGAAATGTGACACAAGATGAGACCAGATATGGCAGCTTTCCTTCGTGTCAGGGAATTTCTTGATTTAAAAAAATGCCCAGGATATCATATTTCACAATAGTCATTCCCAAAGGAGTCTGTCTTTTATTTGTGGTCACCAATGAATGTTTTACCGTAATGGTAAACGCTTACTTATTAAACAAATTATAAACATGATTTTAGAAAATACCTGGTAAAATGACAAAATGGTTGTAATTTGTAAACTAAACCACGTATTTGAAGGATGCACCCCTTCAACTTTCAGGGACTTGTACCATTTGTTAGGGATTTCATCCTCGGTTTTGATAAAAAGACTGTGAAGTTTACATGGTGTACTTTATTTCTACTTGTTTATGCCCATACATCTCCATTATATAGTATGTTAGTATGGACCCAAGTAAATAGGAGTACACATACAAAATTAGGGCCAAAAGTTATGAGCTGAATTGTGCCCCCCCATTCATATGTTAAAGTCCTAACCCTACGTACCTCAGAATATGAGACGTATGTATTTGGAGATAAGGTCTTTAAAGGGGTCATTAAGTTAAAATGAAAGTATTAAGGTGCACCCTAATCCAATATGACGTGTGTCGTTACAAGAAGAGGAAATTTGGACACAGACCTGTAAAGAGGGAAGATGATGTGAAGATGGAGGCAATGAAGCAGGAGTAGATGCCCTGGAAATCTGCCACCACCTGTTCAAGCAACTAGCTATTCTTTCAATACATTTTGGAGACTAATATTATAAATACTATGAGGACCATTGTGTTTGCTCAACACAATATTTGTGTTAAGCAGCTCAGTCCCGTTGGTCATTTGAAGGCTGATGATCAGGCATTCAATCTTTACCAAGGTTCAGTAGAACTCCAGGACACATTTCTGCAAAGAGATGTTATCTGCAGAAGGAAACACGGCTTTACTCCCACACTTTATTTTTTATTTATTTATTTATTTTTCCGGTACGCGGGCCTCTCACTGTTGTGGCCTCTCCCGTTGCGGAGCACAGGCTCCGGACGTGCAGGCTCAGCGGCCATGGCTCACGGGCCCAGCCGCTCCGCGGCATGTGGGATCTTCCCGGACCGGGGCACGAACCTGTGTCCCCTGCATTGGCAGGCGGACTCTCAACCACTGCGCCACCAGGGAAGCCCTACTCCCACACTTTAGATGGCTACTCTGTGATTCTCCTATTGCCACTTTCTAGTGGCATTCAGTCTGCTGCAAAAGCTGGAATATGGGCCTGCAAGGCCATAAGGCCTAAGTGACAGGACAGCTTCTTCACTGCATCCAGGACCTGTTGCAGAGCCTTTTGTTGCTTATGGGCCCGTTCAAACGGGCAGCACACTCAAATATTTATTGCCCTTCAACTCAAGAGAGACCCTCAAAGTGTCTCGTTTTTCTTGGTGGGAAGTGCAATGTTAGCAACTTATCCTTTTTTTTGACCCAGATCACTCAATCCCTAGAAACTCACTAAAGTGGCAGGGCCCAGAATCTAGTGCAGCTTATCTCCCATCCTATGCCACACATGCATATCACTCTGGCAAATAGGATATTCACTATTCCTTGCTCATCATTTCCACTTAGCATGATGTCATCCATGTTGTGGGCTGACATGACCTTCTGTGGTATTTCCAGACAATCAAGGTCTCTGTGAACTAGATCAGAGGTTGACATTTTTTGTAAAGAGCCAGATAGTGGATATTTTAGGCTTTGTGAGCCATATGATCTCTGTTGCAACTCTTCAACTCTGTGGTTGTAGTGTGAAAACAGCCATCAGTAACACACAGATAGCACATGAATGTGGCTATGTTTCACTAACACTTTATTTATAAACACTGAAACTTGAATTTCATATGATTTTCTTTTTTAAAAAATATTTTAATTAATTAATTAATTTATTTATTTATGGGCCATGCCGGGCCTTAGTTGCGGCATGTGGGATCTTCGTTGCCACGTGTGGAATCTTTGTTGTGGTGTGTGGGATCTTTAGTTGTGGCATGCAGGATCTTTAGTTGCAGCGTGTGAGCTCTTAGTTGTGGCACGCGGGATCTAGTTCCTGACCAGGGATCAAACCTGGGCCCCCTGCATTGGGAGCACAGAGTCTTAACCACTGGGTCACCAGGGAAGTCCCTCATATGATTTTCATGTGTCATGAAATAGTATTCATTTTTGGATCTTTGTCAACCATTAAAAAATATAAAAACCATTCTCAGCTTGCGAGCCATACAAAATAATGGCATTTGGCCTGTGGCTTGTAATTTGCTGATGGCTGGATTAGATTATGGCAGAGAGCAAGAAAATTAACATAGACAACTGAGGCAAAACCTTGAAAGTATATTGCTGACCCTACCAGGTGAAAGCAAACTGCTCTGGTTTTTATACTTTATTATACAGAAATAAGGACGTGACATGTCAATAGCTGCAGACTCGATGGAAGGGGCTTTATTGATTCACTCCACTAAAGAAGCCAAATCTGAAATAGTAGAGTCAATTGAAGTCACCACCTAATTAGTTTTATGATAATCCATAGTCATCCTTCAAGATACTTCTGTCCTCTGAACATGACACATAGGCAAGTTAAATGGTAATGTAATAAGACACATTACTCTAGAAACTTTCAGGTTGTTTTTTGTTTTTTAATTGATGTACAGTTGATTTACAATGTTGTGTTAGTTTCAGGTGTATAGCACAGTTACTCAGATATAGGTATAGATATATAGATATATATACTTTTTCATATTCTTTTCCCTTATAAATTATTACAAATTATTGAGTATAGTTCCCTGTGTTGTACAGCAGGTCCTTGTTGGCTAACTATTTTATATCCAGTGTTGCGTATATATCAATCTCAAACTCCTAATTTATCCTTCCCCCCACCCCCCTTTGATAACCATAAGTTTGTTTTCTATGTCTGTGGGCCTATTTCTGTTTTGTAAATAAGTTCATTTGTATTCCTTTTTTTTAGATTCCATATATAAGTGAAATCATATGATATTTGTTTTTGCCTGGCTTACTTCACTTGGTATGGTAATCTCTAGGTCCATCCATGTTGCTGCAAAGGGCATTATTTCTTTCTTTTTTTTGGCTGAGTAATATTCCATTGTATGTATGTAGCACTTCTTTTTAAAAAAATAAATTTATTTATTTGTTTATTTATTTATTCATTTTTGGCTGCCTTGGGTCTTCACTGCTGTGCATGGGCTTTCTCTAGTTGCAGCGAGTGGGGGCTACTCTTTGTTGTAGTGCGTGGGCTTCTCGTTGCGGTGGCTTCTCCTGTTGCAGAGCACAGGCTTTAGGCACGCGGGCTTCAGTAGTTGTGGCTCATGGGCTGTGGAGTGCAGGCTCAGTAGTTGTGGCGCACGGGCTTAGTTGCTTTGCGGCATGGGGGATCTTCCTGGACCAGGGATCGAACCCGTGTCCCATTCATTGGCAGGCGGATTCTTAACCACTGCACCACCAGGGAAGTCCCTATAGCACTTCTTCTTTATTCATTCATTTGTCGATGAACATTTAGATTGCTTCCATGTCTTGGCTACTGTAAATAGTGCCACTGTGTACATTGGGGTGCATGTATCTTTTCGAATTATAGTTTTCTCCAGATATATGCCCAGGAGTGGGATTACAGTATCATATGGTAACTCTATTTTTAATTTTTTAAGGAACTTCCATACTGTTCTCCAACATGGCTGCACCAATTTACATTTCCACCAGCAGTGCAGGAGGGTTCCTTTTTCTCCACACCCTCCCCAGCATTTACTATTTGTAGACTTTTTTTTTTTTTTTTTGGCTGTGCTGCATTGATTGCAGGATCTCAGTTCTCCAACCAGCGATTGAACCCAGGCCATGGCAGAGAAGGCCCAGAATCCTAACCACTAGGCCACCAGGGGACTCCCTATTTGTACACTTTTTGATGATGGCCATTCTGACCAGAGTGAGGTAATACCTCATTGTAGTTTTGCTTTGCATTTCTCTAATAATTAGAGATGTTGAGCATTTTTTCAGATGCCTGGTGTCTATCTGTATGTCTTCTTTGGAGAAATGTCTATTTAGATATTGTGCTCACTTTTTATAGGGTTGTTGTTTTTTAGATATTGAACTGCATGAGCTGTTTGTATATTTTGGAAAAATTCCTTGTTGGTAGCGTTGTTTGCAAATATTTTCTCCCATTCTGTAGGTTGTCTTTTTGTTTTGTCTGTGGTTTTCTTTGCTGTGCAAAAGCGTTTGAGTTGAATTAGGTCCCATTTGTTTATTTTGTTTTTAGTTCCATTACTGTAGGAGATGGATCATAAAAGATATTGCTGCTATTTATGTCAGAGTGTTCTGCCTGTGTTTTCCTCTAGGAGTTTTATAGTATCCAGTCTTACATTTAGGTCTTTAATCTATTTTGCGTTTATTTTTGTATATGTTGTTAAGGAATGATCTAATTTCATTCTTTTACATGTAGCTGTCTCCAGTTTTCCCAGCACCACTTACTGAAGAGACTGTCTTTTCTCCATTGTATATTCTTGCCTCCTTTGTTGTAAATTAATTCACCATAGGTGCATGGGTTTATTTCTGGGCTTTCTATCCTGCTCCATTGAGCTTTATGTCTGTTTTTGTGCCAGTACCATACTGTTTTGATTACTATAGCCTTGTAGTATAGTCTGAATTCAGGAAGCCTGATTCCTCCAGCTCCATTTTTCTTTCTCAAGATTGCTTTGGCTATTTGGGATCTTTTGTGTTTCCATACAAGTTGTAAATTTTTTTTTCTAATTCTGTGAAAAATGCCATTGGTAATTTGATAGGGATTGCATTGAATCTGTAGATTGCCTTGCGTGGTATAGTCATTTTCACAATATTTATTCTTCCAATCCAAGAACATGGTATATCTTTCCATCTGTTTGTGTCATCTTCAGTTTTTTTCATCAGTGTCTTATAGTTTTCAGAGTACAGGTTTTAGCCTCCTTAGGTAGATTTATTCCTAGGTATTTTATTCTTTTTGATGTGATGGTAAATGGGATTGTTTCCTTAATTTCTCTTTCTGATCTTTCATTGTTAGTGTATAGAAATGCAACAGATTTCTGTGCATTAATTTTGTCTCCTGCAACTTAATTGAATTTGTTGATGAGCTCTAGTAGTTTTCTTGTAGTGTCTTTAGGATTTTCTATGTATAGTATCATGTCATGTGCAGACAGTGACAGTTATACTTCTTCTTTTCCAATTTGGGTTCCTTTTATTTCTTTTTCTTCTCTGATTTCTGTGGCTAGGACTTCCAAAACTATGTTGACTAAAAGTGGTGAGAGTGGACATCCTTGTCTTGTTCCTGATCTCAGAGGAAATGCTTTCAGCTTTACACTGTTGAGTATGATGTTAGCTGTGGGTTTGTCGTATATGGCCTTTATTACATTGAGGTATGTTCCCTTTATGCCCACTTTCTGGAGTTTTTATTGTAAATGGATATTGAATTTTTATCAAAGCTTTTTCTGCATCTCTTGAGATGACCATATGGTTTTTATTCTTCAGTTTGTTACTGTGGTGGATCACACTGATTAATTTCAGATATTGAAAAATCCTTGCATCCCTGGGGTAAGTCCCATTTGATCATGGTATATGATCCTTTTAATTATTGTTGGATTTGGTTTGCTAGTACTTTGTTGAGCATTTTTGTGTCTGTGATCATCAGTGATATTGGCCTGTAGTATTCTTTTGTGTGTGTGTGTTATCTTTGTCTGGTTTTGGTATCAGGGTAATGGTGGCCTCATAGAATGAGTTAGGAAGTGTTCCTTCCTTTGCAATTTTTTGGAATAGCTTCAAAAGGATAGGTGTTAAGCCTTCTCTAAGTGTGTGGTAAAATTCGCCTGTGAAGCCATCTAGTCCTGGACTTTTGTTTGTTGGGAGTTTTTAAATCACAAATTCATTTTCAGTGCTTGTAATTGGTCTGTTCATATTTTCTATTTCTTCCTGGTTCTGTCTTGGAAGATTGTATCTTTCTAAGAATTTGTTCATTTCTTCTAGGTTGTCCATTTTATTGGAATGTAGTTGCTTGAAGTAGTTGCTTATGGTCTTTTGTATTTCCGTGGTGCTGGTTGTAACTTCTCCTTTTTCATTTCTAATTTTATTGACTTGAGTCCTCTCCCTTTTTTTCTTGATGAGTCTGGCTTATCAAGGTTTATCAATTTTGTTTATCTTTTCAAAGAACCAACTTTTAGTTTCATTGATATTTGATATTATTTTCTTCATCTCTATTTCATTTATTTCTCCTCTGATGTTTATGATTTATCTCCTTCGGCTAACTTTGGGTTTTGTTTGTTCTTCTTTCTCTTGTTGCTTTAGGTGTAAAGTTAGGTTGTTTATTTGAGATTTTTCTTGTTTCCTTAGGTAAGCTTTAATGTTTAATGCTAAAGAGGTCAGTTTAATGCTATAAACTTCCCTCTTAGAACTGCTTTGCTGTGTTCCATAGGTTTTGGAACATTGTGTGTTCGTTTTCATTTGTCTCTAGGTATTTTTTGATTTTCTCTTTGATTTCTTCAGTGATCCATTGGTTGTTTAGTGGCATATTGTTTAGTCTCCACATGTTTCTATTTTTTGCAGTTTTTTTTCCTTGTAGTTAATTTCTAATCTCATAGCATTGTGGTCAGGAAAAGATGCTTTATATGATTTCAAGTTTTTTAGATTTACCAAGGCTTGCTTTCTGGACCCAACATGTGATCTACCCTGGAGAATGTTCCACGTGCACTTCAAAAGAATGTGTGTTCTGCTGCTTTAGGATGGAATGCTCTATAAATATCAATTAAGTCTATCTGATCTAATATGTCATTTAAGGCCTGTGTTTCCTTATTGATTTTCTGTCTGGATGATCTGTCCATTGATGAAAGTGGGGTGTTAAAGTCCCCCACTATTACTGTGTTACTGTCAATTTCTCCTTTTATGTCTGTTAACATTTGCCTTATATATTGAGGTGCTCCTATGTTGAGTGCATGTATATTTACAATTATTATATCTTCTTTTTAGATTGGTCCCTTGATCATTATGTAGTGTCCTTCTTTGTCTACTGTAACAGTCTTTATTTTAAAGTCTGTTTTGTCTGATATAAGTATTGCTACTCCAGCTTTCTTATGATTTCCATTTGCATGGAATGCCTTTTCCCATCTCCTTACTTTCAGTCTGTATGTGTCTCTAGATCTGAAGTGGGTCTCTTGTAGACAGCATATATACAGGTCTTGTCTTTGTATGCATTCAGCCAGTCTGTGTCTTTTGGTTGGAGCATTTAATTCACTTACATTTAAGGTAATTATCGATATGTATGTTCTTACTGCCATTTTGTTAATTGTTTAGATTTGTTTTTCTAGGTCTTTTATTTTATTTTTTTTCCTTACCTCTTTTGTTCTCTTCTCTTGTGATTTGATGACTATCTCTAGTGTTGTGTTTGGATTCCTTTTTCTTTTTTGTGTATATATCTATCATAGATTTTTGTTTTGCAGTTACCCTGAGGTTTTGGTATAGCAGTCTCTCGTTATATATATTTGTTTTAAGCTGCTGATCTCCTAACTTCAAATGCATTTTAAATATCCTACATTTGTCCTCTCCTCCTCTCACGATCACTGGTTTCGATATCATATTTGTTGTGTGTGGATGATTTCCTATCTTTACTGTATGTTTGCCTTTACCAGTGAGCTTTCCTATTTCATAATTTTCTTGTTTCTAGTTGTGGTCTTTTCTTTTCCCCCTAGGGAAGTTCCGTTAGCATTTGTTGTAAAACTGGTTTGGTGGTGCCGAATTCTTTTAGCTTTTGCTTGTCTGTAAAGCTTTTGATTTCTCCATCAAATCTGAATTATTGGCTGTAGGTTTTTCCCTTTCATTACTTTAAATATATTGTGCCACTCCCTTCTGGCCTGAAGAGTTTCTGTGGAAAAATCAGCTGACAGCCTTATGGGGATTCTCTTGTATGTTGTTTGTTGCTTTTCCCTTGTTGCTTTTAATATTTTCTCTTTATCTTTAATTTTTGTCAGTTTGATTACAGTGTGTCTTGGCATGTTCTTCCTTGGGTTAATCCTGTATGGGATGCTCTGTGCTTTCTGGACTTGGGTGACTGTTTCCTTTCTCATGTTAGGGAAGTTTCCAGTGGTTATCTCTTCAACTATCTTTTCAGGCCCTTTTTCTCTCTCTTCTTCTTCTGGGACCCCTATAATGTGAATGCTGGTGCATTTAATGTTGTCCCAGAAGTCTCTTAAACTGTCATCATTTCTTTTCATTCTTTTTCGTTTATTCTATACTGTGGCACTGATTTCCACCACTCTGTCTTCCAGCTCACTGATTCGTTGTTCTGCCTCATTTATTCTGCTATTGATTCTTTCTAGTGTATTCTTCATTTCAGTTATTTCTTCAACCCTGTTTGGTCGTTCTTTATATTTTCTAAGTCTTTGTTGAAAACTTCTTGTAACTTCCCACTCTGTGCATCCATTCTTTTCCTGAATTCTTGGATCGGGGCACGAACCCAGTTCCCCTGCATCGGCAGGCGGACGCGCAACCACTGCGCCACCAGGGAAGCCCTTGGATCATCTTTACGATCATTACTCTGAACTCTTTCTTGGGTAGATTGCATATCTCTACCTCACTTAATTGTTCTTCTGGGGTTTTACCCTGTTCCCTCATCTGGAACATATTCCTTCGCCATCTCATTTTGCTTAAATTTCTATTTGTACTTTTGTGTATGTGGTAGGTTAGTTACATTTCTTGACCTTGGAGAAGGGGCCCTCTGTAGGGGTGTCCTATGTTTTCCGGCAGTACACTATCCTCTTGTTACCAAAGGGCCAGAGGTAAGCTGGTCCCAGGGTAGTTTCTGACCTGTGTTTGCAAACTCAGTTCTGCAGGCTGTGGAATAGTAATTTTCTTGTTTCTGGTGTCTGCCTCCTGGTGGGTGAGGCTGATCTAGAGGCTCGTGCAGGCTTCTTGGTAGGAGGGGCTGGTGCCTGACCACTGGTGGGTGGAGCTGGACCTTTGCCCTCTAGTGGGCAGGGCCATGTCAAGGGGTGTGTCTAGAGGTGGCTGTGGGCTCCTCTTTTTAGGAACTTTTTAGGCAGCCTGTCTGCTGATGGGTGGAGCTGTGTTCCCGCCCTGTTGGTTGTTTGGCCTGAGGCATCCCAGCACTGGAGCCTACAGGCTGTTGGTGGGGACAGGTCTTGGTGCTAATGACCCAAGCAAGATGTCTGCTTCTAGCAAGAGTTCACATAGATGAACACTCCCTGATATCCTCGCCACCAGTGTCTGCATCCCCAAGGTGAGCCACAGTTGTCCCGTCTCCCCAGGAGATTCTCTGAGACCAGCAAGTAGGTCTGGCCCAGGCGCCTATGAAGTCACTGCTTTTGCCTGGGGTCCTGGTGCATGTGAGAACTTGTGTGCACCCTCCTCAAGTAGAGTCTCTGTTTCCACCAGTCCTGTGGCGCTCCTGCAGTCGAGATCCACTGGCTTTCAAAGCCAAATGCTCTGGGGGCTCTTCCTCCTGACCATGGACCCCTAGGCTGGGGAGCCTGACATGGGGCACAGAGCTCTCTTTCCTGTGGGAGAAATTCTGCAATATATTTATTCTCCAGCTTGTGGGTCATCCATCCATATGGTATGGGATTTTATTATATCGTCAGTACGCCCCTCCTACCATCGTATCGTGGTTTCATTTTTATGTCTTTAGGTGTAGAATAACTTTCAGTCTTTTTTATCGATGGTTGTTCAGTAGTTAATTGTGATTTTGGTGTGCTCGTGAGAGGAGGTGAGGTCAAGGTCCTTCTTCTCTGCCGTCTTGTCTCCCTATTCTCAAGTTTTTGATGGTAGCAATAATCTCTGATATTCCCCCCAGGGAGGTTCAAAATATAATAAGAAAAACAATTAGTTGGGAATGATTATGTATAGTATAGTAATAATTTACTTTTTTTTAAACATATTTTTTTGGGGGGGGTGCTGAGCTGCACAGCTTGTGGGATCCTAGTTCCCTGACCAGGGATTGAACCCAGGCCCCCTGGCAGTGAAAGCGCCGAGTCCCAACCACTGGACTGCCAGGGAATTCCCAATAATAATTTAAAAGTAATTTAAATTTATGTAGGTTCCTATGCATATAATATACATACAAATATATATTACACTATTGAAATGGTTACTGCCTGGTTGTGTAATTATGGGTAATTTTTTTTTTACTTTTTCACTTTTTAATATTTTTTTATTACTTACAATGAAAATATATTCCCTTACGGTCAGAAAAAAAGAGAATTTGCTTTTGTATGGATCACAAAACTGTTAATGTCAGAATACTAAATTTATCTAAATGATATATATGAACCTAATCCTGAGAATAGTTGCTACCAGAGCTAACCTTAGCAGACGAAAATATTTGAGTCATGAATCACTGTACCAATTTCACAACAATTTCAATTAACTCATTATTCTTATTTTATTATTTAATTAAATATTTCAATTAACATACATCCAGTCTTTATTATCATACATATATTTACAGAGAGAGTTTTAAAAGCTCTAACTTTCAAATAAAAGAAAATTAATTAATGGAACCTATTTGTAAATGCTTTCCAAACTAGTTCCGTGATGTGTGAACTATGTAATGCTAAACTAACTGGACAGTTCACTAATGCTGTGTTCAGCCACTGTGCTGTAAATGAAGATGGTTTATCTCTGTCTTGCTGTGGTGAGGCAGAGTGTGTGTGACTGCGCAGTCACCACTGTAGACCTAGACACCCCTCTCAGCGCTACCACTAAATATTTAGAGTTAACTGGAGAAAGAGGAGAAAACGATAATTACTCTTTGTTTTTCTGCTTTAAAGTTTCCTTAAGTTTTCCTCTATCTTCCGAGCCTTTAAAATTCTAGGCTTGTAAATCATAGCTTATTCCTGGAGTCCCAGTGATTCTATTGCTGGTCAGCATAGTGAATATAAAGCCAAGAGTGTAACGACTTCCAGCATGTGCTTTCTGCAGGAGCGCCTTTCTAGGCTCTTCTTGCCTGGGCATACTGGTGCTCAGAGTGGGGATGAAAGCGAGCTATTGTCAGAGAGGATAAGTTCAGGGAAAGATTTTGACCCCCTGCAGCTGACAAGGCCTGAGATCATTAGATGAGTTATCTGAAGGGGGAAAACCCTTCCAGATGCCTTAGGTTTGGGGGAGAAAGTGACTAGAAACAGGAAGGGAGCCCCAGGCTGGGTTTAAGAGTTCTTGGGTTTAGTCAGACTTGACTAATAAGTAGATGTGTGATCTTGAGTTATCACTTAACTTCTATTTGCATCAGCTTCTCCATATTCAAAAGATATGATGTATTATATACTCTTGAGGGTCTTTCAGCTCTTCTATTCTCTGGCCTCCCTCCCCTGAACTCCTACCTGGGCTTACCTCTAACAATAACCTTGCTGTATTCTAGTTACTGATGTACTGTTTGTCACTCATACCTCGCCCTCCCTGCCTGTTCACCAACCTGTAAGCTGCTTGAGATCAGGACCATGTCCTATTCAACTTCGTATTCAGCATTCGGTAACTGACATGAGAAGGGCATGTGAAAACACAATCTATATAAGTGATCAATTTGTGAAGACTGTGGTCTGTGGAGACTCTAGTCATAGGCTCCATCTTCCTGAGTAGTGGGTGTAATTGGGATAAGAGGAATAAAGAGAGCAGATATCCACTGAGCTCCTACATTTAGCCATTAAATGTTTTTATTTAGTATATTTAGGATGTGGTATAGGTATAATTATGCAATTTTATGGCGCATCGAGTGTGTAATTTGCCTCAGGAAGTGGCCAACTCTGAAGGTGAACCCCAGGTTTCTCTTAACTTCATAACTCAGGCTCCTTTCACTCTAATATGCATTTAGTGGCAATAATTGGTGGCATGGCCTCTGTAGAATAAGCTTATTGCTACAAATTTAGGAAAATAGACCATAGGAGTGATTGGACTGGAAGGATCTTTTTTGAGATCCCATCTATGTAAAACTCACTTCAGCAGCGTCCCTATTTCTAGTATTCACGCAAACAGCTTCAGAAGGAGGACTGGTACAGGGCAAAGAGGGGTGGTAGGGTACAGTGTATTTTATCAAATTTTTCTTTGTTCCTTGCATCTTTTCCCAGTATGCCTCCTCCTCAATTCCTCCGTGATCCTGCTTTTGCATTCTTGTGGTACTCAGTCTATACCACTTACAGAGCAATGCCATCCTGCCTGATATTGTAAATGTTTATGTACCTGACTTGACTCCAGCTCTGTACCTTCTACACCTTTGTACAATAACTGGTTCTGACACTGTGTACCAAGTAGATGTTCAAAAAATGCGTTTTGAGTAAGTCTATCTATCTATTTCTTTTGAATTTATTCTGAAATTTACTTTAAAATATTTGCCGGATTTTTCTTTCCTCCAAGTAGAGAGGGATAATATGAGGGAGACCTAAAAAGATATGGTGATATTTTGTGGGAGCATAGTGAGCATGGTGATGTGTTGCCCAGACCCCCTTTCATTGAAGGATTGTTGCCACAACTACTGGGACAGCTTCCCTGGCAGTCTCTTCAGGATCACTTCAGCTCTAAAGAGCTGATGCAGCCAAGGTCACACCCTTCCCAGGACAGCCCACATCCAGTGACTGACCAGTCTGAGGGTATAAAGGCCTGGCCTTTTAAGCCCACTTTGGGACAGCTCTGATGGGCCATTTTAGCTTCTACTTGAGAAACAAAGCTAGGATTTTTTATTTAATTATTCTGTCTTTTTAAAAATGCAAGCACATTCATTAAAATTTTATGAGTAATCTAATTCAAAAAGACACAGGCACCCCAACATTCATTGCAGCACTATTTACAATAGCCAGGTCATGGAAGCAACCTCAATGCCCATTGACAGACGAATGGATAAAGAAGATGTGGTACAAATATACAATGGAATATTACTCAGCCATAAAAAGGAACGAAATTGGGTCATTTGTAGAGACGTGGATGGACCTATAGACTGTCACACAGAGTGAAGTAAGTCAGAAAGAGAAAAACAAATATCGTATATTAACGCATATAGGTGGAACCTAGAAAAATGATACAGATGAACCGGTTTGCAGGGCAGAAATTGAGACACAGATGTAGAGAACAAACGTATGGACACCAAGGGGTGGGGGGAAGTGGCGGGGGGTGGTGGTGGTGGTGGTGCGATGAATTGGGAGATTGGGATTAACATATACACACTAATATGTATAAAATAGATAACTAATAAGAACCTGCTGTATAAAAAAAATAAATAAAATTCAAAAATTCAAAAAAGAATTTTATGAGTAATTATTACTAATCTACAAAGTATTTTTGATCATTATCTTGCTCACATAATTGGGTTCAAAACTATTTTCTTTAGGAAACTCCATCTAGAAAGAATTTCCTTTTTCTTCTGTCCGTTCCTTATATCAAACTTTAGTATATAATAAAAGTTTCTCGATGGGATGCTGAGCATTTGATCCTTCTCATGTTTAAAAATGGGATTCATGTAATACTTGCTGAAGGTACATGATAGAACAGAAAGAATATGAGTGTTGGAGTCAGACTGAGGGTTAACCTACCAGCTAGTATATTGATACATAAAACACCTAGAACATAGCAAATACTTAATTAATGTTAGTTTACTTTTCTATATTATATTTTATTAACTCTGCTGGCACCTTCACAATATTATCTCCGTGTACTCTTTTCAGCCAACATCTCTCTCCCTCCCCAGCCACTATTTCCAAACTTTAGTCAAAACGATCTTTTTAAAATGAAAATCTGGTAAGTCTCTTCTCTGCTTAAAATCCTAAGACTTCCTATTGCTCTTAAGATAAAGAACAAAATTCTCACCTTGGCCTCTAACATCTGAGTGTTCTGGCCCTGTCTACCTCTCCAGACACATCTCTTATTAGGCTGCTTTCCTTCATTCTCTCTATTATAGCCTCTTTTACGTCCTTCCAGCCCCTGCATATTTTCTTTTTTTTTTTTTTTTTCATCTCTCTCTGCTGTTCCCACTGCCTGGAATTCTCTATTCCTGCTGATCCCTCCCCCTTGGTTGGTTAGCTTCTTCTCATCCTTTAGATCTCTGACCTTCCTTCCCTCCCCTCCCCCCAATTTAAATCATTGGTCTACACTCTCGTACAACCATGTTCCTTCACTTTGGGGCACTTATCTGAATTTGTAATTAAGCATCAGTGTGATTAATTAATTGATTTCTGTCTTTCCCACAAGACTAAGTTCTACGAGAGCAGGAAGCTTGTTTACTGAATTCTCATAGTGACTATGGTGATTGGATCATAGTAGATAGCAAGTAAATATTGCATGATTTAATCATCAGAACACAGCAAGGTATATGTATGTGCATAATTTTTATTCGTATTTTTAAATAAATGGGGAAACTGATGCTCATTTAAGTCCAAAGTCATACCACTTGTGGGGCTTCCCTGGTGGCGCCGTGGTTAAGAATCCACCTGCCCATGCAGGGGACACAGGTTTGATCCCTAGTCTGGGAAGATCCTACATGCCGCGGAGCAACTAAGCCTGTGCGCCACAATTACTGAGCCTGCGCACCGCAACTGCTGAGCCCACACACCACAACTACTGAAGCCTGCGCGCCTAGAGCCCATGCTTCGCAACAAGAAAAGCCACCGCAATGGAAAGCCTGAACATTGCAATGAAGAGTAGCCCCCGCTCGCTGCAACTAGAGAAAGCCCACGCACAGCAACGAAGACCCAACGCAGACAAAAAAAAAACCGAAACACAAAGTTATACCACTCGTAGGTCCAGAGTACCTTACAATTTTTAAAAAGCATATTTGTCTTTAAGAATATTTAAGTGCATTTCTCTTTCTCTTTTGTATTATCCATGTGTTAAAATATTCTTATTGTTCTTGATCTAACGTCTCATTTTCTTCTCAACTGCTTGGAACTCAGAAGACTCTAATATACCTCTAAAATTCACATATGCCTTCTGACTTGTAGAAGACAAAGAGCTACAGTGACCCTGAAATATCAATATAATTGTTCAGCCTGTTGACTGTGGCCCTGGGAATGTAAGCTGATCCCAAACTGACATTCAGATCAATTCATCAAACATTTGAGCCACATCAGATAGTTTATGCCAACGATGAGATTTATGGCTGGGGCCTTGGGCCATGCTGAGCCAGTTTGACCTTTGGAGGGACTGGGGACTGAGTAAGGTCAGTCATGTGGGCACTCTGTGCTGACGTGACCAATCCCTACCAGGAACCCTGGACGCCAAGGCTCAGGTGAGCTTACCTGGTCAGCAGTCTCCTTTATTTATTGACACACATTGTTGCTGGGAGAAGCAACTGTCTGTAAGTGCTGTCCATATGACTCCACTGCGAAAAAAAAACTAGAAGCTTGTTCCTGGTTTCCCTTGGACTCCTCCCGCTCCTTTTACCTTTGCTAGTTTTAATCTGTATCCTTTCACTGTAGTAAACAGTAACCGTGAGTGTAACAGCTCTTCTGAGTTATTATGTGAGTCCTTCTAGTGAATCATTGAGCCTGAGGGTGGTCTTGAGGACCCTGGTCACAGCTGCTTAGTAAAGATGTGTTTTTTGAGACTGGGTGGGTTTCAAAGTTGACTTTAATGCTTGCTATGTGATCTCGATCAAGTCAGTTAACCACACTGCTCTATTTTTGCATAATTAAAACAAGCATGGTAACACCTATGTTACAGTGTTGGTGTGAGGATTAAATGAGATAATGTAAGAAATGTGCCTGGCATGTGTTTAGTTAAAGGTAGCTATCATTATCACATTGGGCTAAGGGGGTATAGGAATACAGGTTATTAAGACATATTCTCCACTAGCTAGTAATTTAGCAAGGGGGAAACCCTAGTCATGGGGACTGTGGGAAAATTAGGTTATTTCCCGCTTGGTCCACTCTTTGTAGACTGATAACTGGTTGAGTCAGCCACACAAACTCCCTCCTACTCAAAGGCACGGCTCTCCTGGGGTACGGACAGGACAGGCAAAGAAGGAAAGGGTTTTTCCATCTGGTTCCGAAGATATATCTAAGATTCATACACATGCATTTAGCCTATATACATCTCTTTTATCACACCAGTATTAGGAGATGGAACCTCAACAGGGTACAGTTGATCTTTTTGATTCTCTGACTTTTCAAGACCCCTCTAAATGTTCCTTTTAACCGTATTTTGCCTGATGACAACACTGGAATGTAGGGAGAAACCATGAGGTCGGCCTCTGCTTCCCCTCCTTTCCAGCCCCTCCCCTCACGTGCACACACACATGCACACTGGGCCAAGTGAAGCCCTTACTTGTGGCATGGAGTCAAATCTGTGTTTCCTCTCATCCCTGATGTTAGGATAAAAATCTCCAAGCATCTAGGTCAGGCCAGGTTATTCCTCAGTTAAGGATTTCAATGAAAATTAGAACCATATACAGTCTTAAATTTACCATAGGTTGTATTCGGTAAATCAGTTGTCTCGGGCTTCTCTGGTGGCGCAGTGGTTGGGAGTCCGCCTGCCGATGCAGGGGACGCGGGTTCGTGC
>NC_041219.1:62763133-62787980 GCF_002837175.3 Physeter macrocephalus | reverse complement strand
AAAAAAAAAAAAAAAAAATCAGTTGTCTCAAACTGAAAATCCATTTTCCATGGAAACCATGTCATATAATAATAACTCTTAAAAGTTTGTTTCGTTAGTACTGTACTTGACATATATATAGTCTTGCACTCTTTCTACTATAGCTGAACTTGGCTTTTATGTGTGACACTGTGTCCCCTGATGTAGCCTTAGGACTCTGCTTTATACCCTGTTTTATCTCTGGGGACATAGTAAGAGACACTCTCCAATTCTAACTCTCTGGGGGTAGCTCTATATGGATAAAACAGGTCAGGAGGTGGGTGTGGTGAGAGTTCCAGGGGATTATGAGAAAGGAGCATATATCTAGAAGGATGCTTTCAGAGGTCTTAAATATTGAAAAAAATTTTTATTATCACACATAACAGTAGTTCCAGGGAAGGGCTACCCCAAGTGGCTTAATTATGTTAACAAAGACACAGACTTTCAATTTTTATACTTTGCTATTCCAGGTAGTGACTTCATTTCCTGGCTGGTAGCAAAAGACAATGGAAAAATTTCCCAGAATTCCCACAACAAACTTCCCTTCATGTCTCATTGGCCAGAATTTGGTCATTAGTTCATTTCCAGACCAAGCAGTAGCAAGGAGGATGGGCTTACCGTGATGTATAATATTATAATCTGATAGACAGTGGCTGCTGGGCAGCCACTCCCCGTGCCCGTTTTGGGCCAGTTGCTGGTGTAGCCGGTGATAACGTTAAATCTGTAGCTTTCTTCTGAGGCCTCAGGACTGACCCACGTGCTTTCCTCTTCCGCTGGCATGGCTTCTTTCACTTGCTCACTGCTGTACAGAAAGGGACAGAACCAAAACCAAACATCTAAGAACTTTACCCCACTCACCTGATCCTGAAGCACTTTGGGGATTTTTATTTTAATTTTGTATTATTTTTATCTCATTTAAGTCTAATAACAATGACAATCATGTGGTAAATTAAAACAGCTCCCCTCCCTCCCTTCCCCAAACACACACACACACACACACACACACACACACGCACACACATTTTCTCCTGTATTCTCACTTCCTTCTTTTTTACTTAGGTTGAGTATGGGAGTTTTAAGAGTGAATTTTTGGGTAAAGAAAGACTTCAATAGCATTTATTTGCACTTAGAGAAGAGCCAGACCTAGGGCTTCCCCTGGGTATTTCAGAGCCGGGCACGCAGAGAGCACTGTGGTTAGGAAACGGAGTGGGGATTTATGTTTTTTTTTAAATTTTTAATATTTATTTATTTATTTGGCTGTGTTGGGTCTTAGTTGTGTCACGCGGGAACTTCGTTGCAGCACGCGGGCTTCTCTCTAGTCGTGGTACCCAGGCTCTAGAGCGCACGGGCTTGGTGGCCCCGTGGCATGTGGGATCTTAGTTTCCTGACCAGGGATGGAACCCACGTCCCCTGCATTGGAAGGTGGATTCTTAACCACTGGTCCAGCAGGGAAGTCCCCCAGAGTAGGGATTTAGTTTAAGGTAGATGTGGGTCTGGAGTCAGGGGGAAGGTCTTGGTCACACATTCCTCCTCCCTCCCCTTTCCTATTGTTCCCACTAGTTTCTAAATAGCAAATCCTGCTCTGGGGCCATGTAAGAAGCAGGGCAGGGTTTTGGCCTCACTGACATGGAAGTAAAAGGAATAAGCAGGGAATTCTCTGTCAAGGGAAGCTGAAAGAAAGGAGTTCCTGGGATAGAAATCAGAGGCTGCTGTATGAGAAGCCAAATAGCTTTTTGACAGGCTGGACTGAGGTCACTGGGAAACTGAGAAGCAACTTGCCTCCTCCCTGAGAATGAAGACCTGTACTGACCCCGTGTAACGCCACTTACCCCGATTTTCCCGTTCACATCCAGACTCACATCCATGTTAGTTCCCCACAAACACACGCCAATGCTCCCAGCACAAAGCAATGTGATTGTAGATATTTACAAATTGACACCTGCAGTAGAGCTCGCTTCCATTAACACCCAATTAAATACACAAAGTACACATTTTATTGCCACAAATGCCCAGAAAAGACAAAGCCCTTTAGTCGGCCTTGATTCAAAAGTATGTAAATGGAAAAATTAATCTTTAGCCAATACCTGGAAACAATGTGGGAAAGACTGCACATATACACAAATTCAAGGATTATTGAAATTTTCACTCAGAAAAAGTATAGATCTAATGATATGTGATCTCAGATGGGATTTTATATGTTAATATTTTATATGTTAATATTTTCAGTGTAAACCTACTGCTAATTGTTGAACAGCTGCTTCTTTAAGGAAGAGAAAAAGATGGGTTTATGCTGATTCTCTACTGCCTAAAATCAAGAGTCTGGTCTACATACAACCAATGATGAGAAGGAGTATGGCTAAGACGAAAAAGAATTGAACCAACCCTCAGAAGAAATGAGGGTCAGTGATCCAAAACCCTGGCCTCCCTTGTTATTTATTATGAGTTTGGACAAGAGTTTTGAAAAGTCCTAAAGAACAAATGTTCTGAAGCATCAAGTTTGTTTTCTAATATTTTCAATAATACAAGGTGAAACTGAATTCTACTGTGGACAAGGAACGTTACTCTCTGTTTCCTTGGTGGCGCACTGAGGACTGTTGGCAAGGTAGTGGGGGGAGGAGAATGGGAGGAGGGGGGAAAGAAACAGGTATGGAAAGTGTAATCTGATTTTTTTTTCTCCATGTTGATTTATTCTGAGATACATGGCTAGAGAGAAATGAAGGGAAGAAATATACTGCTGGCAGGTGAACGGTTGTAACAACGAATTCTCCCTGCCTTTCCTGTCCCCACTGGGGGATTCTTTCTCAATCTTTGACAGCAAAGGTGTCCAACATCCATTCTCCCTTCTTCCTCCCTAACAAATTCTTGATTATGTTCGGATAACCATCCTTTCCCCTTCTAACTTCAGGAGAGGACAACCATATCTTCATTCCTGGGGGTAGATCTTCATTAGTTTAAGCCCGTTAATGGATGACGTTCTTATGGCTATTACTGGTCCCGGGGTAAGCATGGTGACCTAAGTTGGCCTAAAGAGGTTGACGTGGGGGATCTTGTACTCCATATATTCCATACTTGGTGGAGAGGTTATCTTTTTCTATTGTCAAACTTAAAAAGAGAGTTTATAATCCCAACTGCCGTTGGCAGTCATCTTTCAGCTACGAGGGGAACCAGCCTTAGGATGAACCTGAAGCCAAGAGGAGCAGGACAGGGACAGAACCTGAGACCTTGATTATGTCATTAAGCTGTACCTGGAGGCTACATTAAGAGGACTTCCTGTTGTATAATGTGTTATGGGCCGAATTCTGTTCCCCTCAAATTCATATGTTGAAGTCCTAAACCCCAGTATCTTAGAATGTGACTGTATTTGGAGTTAGGGGCTTTAAAGAGATAATTAAGCTTAAATGAGGTCATAAGGGTAGTCCTTATGACTTGTGTCCTTATGAGAAGAGGGAGGGACATCAGGGATACATGAACAGGACACAGAGAGAAGACAGCCATCTGCACACCAAGGAGAGAGGCCTCGAGAGGAACCAAACCTGCCAACACCTTGATCTTGGCTTCCAGCCTCAAGAACTATCAGAAATAAACTTCTCTGGTTTTAGTCATCCAGTTTGTGGTATGTTTAAGAAAAGTTGAGCTGGGATTCTCACTGTTTAAGAAAAGTTGAGCTGGGATTTTCTAATACTTGCAGCCAGAATCATCATCTTGACACAGGATGCTCATGATCTCTGTCCCTGCTTCTTTCTGCAAGTCTACTTTATGCTGCCTTCCCACTTGTTTTCTCTGTTTCTCAGGACACAGAAACCAGTTATTTCTGTTGCAGCCTTGGCTTTATATGGAATTTCTAGTAAAATAAATAAAAAAGACTGATTTGGGTCCATATGTGCCCGTCCCAAAATACCAGAAGAGAAAATCAGATTGGTGCAGCTTGGGTCCAGTTGGCACCCTTGCACCAATCAGCTGAGGCCTAGGGGACAGGTAACGTAGCAGCTGAACACTGAAGAAGGGCTTAGGGAAGTAGCCTCTTCGAGAAGGGGAATGGGCACATTCTCTTACAGGAGATATGGAGGCGGGGCGGAAATAATCGGCATTGAGAATATAGAGATCTTATTCATCATTATATTGCTGGTGCCAAGTACATATAACGGATCTGAGTAGAGCTGAGTTAAACTAAGGAATAAAAGGTGGGCAATTGCCGGTATGTAGAATAAATAGGGAATCTGTCTTTGTTTAGAGACACTGATTCTCCCTGTTCTGTGTAGTGGATGGTGTGGTGTGTAGTCCAGGTACCGGTGCCAAACCCAGGTCAGAAAAACTTCTTCCCTCAGCTGCTGGGAGCGTTGGCAGCTCTCAGCTCTCAGCTGAGTCTCTCTCAGAGAATCTTCCTTGGCTAAAGAGGAAGATTTAGCCAGTCTATATTTGCCTAGTCCAAGGTCGCACCTTCTTCCCAGAGGCAATTCGCATACCCAAACTGGTTGATGCAGGTGTGTAAAGTCCTGACCTCATTGCTTCAATTTGGGCAATTCTGGAGGACCATCCCAACTCCAGAGCTCTGTTGGATAGCCCATGGTCTTTGCTTTGACTGACTCACCATTCAACTCTTCTCTCTACACAATCTTGTTTCTTTGTTTCCCTACAGGAGTTGCTTCCAAGAGCAACTCCCAATAATAGCCCCTGTATACAAATCTCTGTCTCAGAATTTGGTTCGTGGTGAATCCAGCCTATAACAGTTGGTACCAGGAGTGTCTGAGAAAGCAGACTCTAAGAAAGGACTTCGGAATTGGATCTCTCACAGGGCAAATATCAACGAGAGCCCCATCAATGCTGGTAGAAATAGTGGATAGTCCAGGGCATGCAGTAGCAGTACAGTTTTAAAAACTTTCACCAGTGGTGAACTTTGTATAGCAGTGGACAGAATGTACTGTCAGGTGCAGTGTTTCACTCATTTGAGAACAAAAGAGGAAGCAGTAAATACAATGGTTATGAAACTGGGTGGCTATTGCCAAGGGCTATGGAAGCTCTGTAGAAAGACAATGAAAGGGTAATTAATTATTAATTAAAGGATAAATACGCAAGCGAGAGGCCTCCTTTGTAGCATAAAAGAGACTCTCATCTCCTGGAGGCCCCCAAAAAGCTGAGGATGACAAGAGTGGCAAAGTTCCAGAGAGAGTTACATTCTCAACCACAGCAAGACAGGGTTGCTTCCACTAACCCTCACTCCCCAGTAACCCACTGGGGAAGCTGTGTTCTCCATCTCTGAATCACTGCAGGTCTCAGAGGGATCTCTTCCACTAGGGGGCACAGCAAGTGTTTCATTTCAACCACAAGCTGTGGCTGTCACTCAGTTACTCATTCTCCCCAGAGATCAGCAGTCAAGGAAAGGATTCACTGTCCTGGGAGAAGTTATTAACTCTGATCATTAGGAAAGGATATCTTTGGCACCCACCTGATCCACTTGGCCTCTTAATACTCCCTTGCCCAATTTTGACTGTAAATGACAAGTAAAATAGGGGATATCTCAAAATCCTGAGAAGGGGATATTGACCCCAGGGTCTGAGACTCCTCAGGGATGAGGTTCTGAGTAAGCCACCTAAGGCCAGAAGAGTAAAGGGAATCTAGAAGCAGTAGTTGAGGAGAAAGATGATGAGTATCGGTTACGGTCTTGAGACTAGCTGCACAGTGGGTACTGAGTTCATTTCAGTAATCTTTCTCTTACAAGTCTCTCCCCAACCCCTTGCCACCCAAAGGTCCTTTAAAATACTAGAGGAGCTGCTCTTAAAACTGATGTGAGGCAAGTGGATCCAAGAGGCTCAGGGGCGGACTACGGACGCTGTGTTGCACCACTCATTTCCCCCAACTGCAGGGCTGGAGCCCTCATCCTCCAGCTGCTGGGAGTGTTGTCAGCTGAGTCCTCCTCTGGGACTTGGCCTTGGTGGAAGAGGGCCACCTCGCCCAAGGTCTTGACCCGGTCCAGGAGTAGCTCGTATCCAATGGCTGGTTGTTGTGAAGGTATAAAGGCCTGGTCTTCTCGCCCCAATTTGGAGCAACTCTGGAGTGTCATCCTGTCCCTAGAGTTCCCTTTAGGATTAGCTGAGGGCTTTGTTGTGACTGCCTGAACTTACAGCCTGATACATAGGATCTGTGACATTTGGCCGGAAACTTTGCAGTGAAGTTGAGTATGTATGTTGGTATGATGTGCTGTTTACAAGTCCCACACCCATATTCAAATAATTTCCTGACAAGGAGGTACGCATTATGTAATTACATTGTTCCTAGAACTAAGTACAGGTAGCATTGGAACAATATTTTCTCTAAGACAGACTGGCTCACCAGCTATCAGCACAAGCAGTCTTTAGCTAATCAGGAATTCAAAGGGAACATAAACATTTAAATGTAATGGAATTATACCTGGGTGGAGGCATAAAGGATATTTCTCTCCCCCAATAACTCTCAGAGTTAGTTAGAGAACTACCGTTGTTAAGATTCAATTTTCATTTCTTCAGAAAATAGATCAAATAGAATTTTTCCAAGTAGGAGCCAAGAGATTCTTTGTGTCAGTCTGGGCTTCCCCACTGCCTCACTCAACCCAGACATTGCTGTACACAGAAAATATCCTTCTGTCTTAAAATTAAATTTTGTCAGAAACACTAACAGAATTTTTGCTACATACGGTCTCTTAAAAAATGGACAAGCAGGGCTTCCTTGGTGGCGCAGTGGTGGAGAGCCCGCCTGCCGATGCAGAGGACGCGGGTTCGTGCCCCGGTCCGGGAAGATCCCACGTGCCGCGGAGCGGCTGGGCCCGTGAACCATGGCCGCTGAGCCTGCGCGTCCGGAGCCTGTGCTCCACAACGGGAGAGGCCACAGCAGTGAGAGGCCCGCGTACTGCAAGAAAATATAATAATTTTTTAAAAAAATCATTAAAAAATGGGCAAGCATTATTAAAGTGACACATTATAATGTGCCAGCTGAAGATCTGATTTTTTTCTCTCCAAACAACAAAAACAGTAAGTACCTAAATAAAAGAAGTAACATAGTTATGCATAGTGTGGTACTAATCCTGCATTTAGGCTGCAATTACAGTTCTTCTTTTTTCCAAGTTTCAAAACCACTACAATTAAAATTTTTTTTCATCTTTATTAGATTATAATTGCTTTATAATGTTGTGTTAGTTTCTGCTGTACAACAAAGTGAATCAGCTGTATATATACTTATATCCCCTCCCTCTTGGGCCTCCCTCCCACCCTCCCTATCCCACGCCTCTAGGTCACCACAAAGCACCGAGCTGAGCTCCCTGTGCTGTAAGGCAGCTTCCCACTAGCTCTATTTTATGCATGGTAGTGTATATGTGTCAATGTTACTCTCAGTTTGTCTCACCCTTCCCTTCCCCCCGTGTCCACAAGTCCATTCTCTCCATCTGTGTCTCTATTCCTGCCCTGCCACTAGGTTCATCAGTACCATTTTTTTAGATTCCATATATATGCATTAATATATGGTATTTGTTTTTTTCTTTCTGACTTACTTTACTCTGTATGACAGAGTCTAGGTCCATCCACATCACTACAAATGGCTCAATTTTGTTGTTGTTTTTTTTACGGCTGAGTAATATTCCATTGTATATACGTACCATATCTTCTTTATCATTCATCTGTTGATGGACATTTAGGTTGCTTCCATGTCCTGGCTATTGTAAATAGTGCTGCAATGAACATTGGGGTGCATGTGTCTTTTTGGATTATGTCAAAACCACTACAATATATTAGAGGAAAATTAGGCAGGAAAAAAAAATCTCTTCCTCAGAGGATTGAGGGAAGAGATGAGGAAAGGGGAAAATATGTGAGTAAATATGGTCAGCCGAAATTGGAGTTAATATATCTCCATATCTAGAATTACTTATTACTTACCCAGACTGCTTTTTTGATGAAGAACTCCAGTAATTATCAGTATTTAGCAGCAGGGATTGCAGATTGTTTGTGTGAGGTTAATATTTAATTTTCCTTAGATATGACTTCCAAATGGAATGTCAATTTGTGTGTTCTTAAGAGTATTGTACTGGCTCATTTCTTCGTTATAACTTTTTTTTGTTTGTTTGTGGGGAGACCAGGAATTTCTCTTATTTGTTTTATTTTCATTTCTTTGCTTGGTGAATTTGATTGTGCGGCATTTGGTAATTCCGTCGTTCTGTTAAAATAATAATAAGCAGATTTTTCACGATGGAAATATTTTGAGTTCAGTGGGAGGTGTTCTTTGGGCTACTTTTTATTTAGTGGGATATTCTGAGAGCCAGCTATGATGAATACATAAATAGAGGGCTACAGGTCACGGAAATATATCACAATCCAGTGGCTTGAGGACAACACAATTTAATTGGTTTAAAAATCTTTATAATAAAGTTCCAGTGGTTGATTTCAACCTGTCAGTATGGGTTGGTCAGTGAAATAATTACAGGGTTTTTTTGTGTGTTTGTTTTTGTTTTGTTTTTTTGCCATGCCATGCAGCATGCAGGATCTTCCCTGACCAGGGATTGAACCCAAGCCCGCTGTATTGGGAGCGTGTAGTCTTAACCACTGGACTGCCAGGGAAGCCGTAATTCCAGGGTTTTAAAATTTTTATTTATTTATTTATTTATTTTTATTATTATTTTTTTTTTTTTTTTTTTTTTTGCGGTACGCGGGCCTCTCACTGTTGTGGCCTCTCCCGTTGTGGAGCACAGGCTCCGGACGCACAGGCTCAGTGGCCATGGCTCATGGGCCCAGCCGCTCCGCGGCATGTGGGATCTTCCCAGACCGGGGCACAAACCCGTGTCCCCTGCATCGGCAGGCGGACTCTCAACCACTGTGCCACCAGGGAAGCCCCCAGATTTTTTTAAATAGTGAAAGTGATTTGCATTTTTAAAGAGAGCCAACTAAACTTGGCTGCTTAATAACAACATTTTTTGCTTAGAAAACAATAATGTTTTCTTAACTTCTTAACTTCTACTTTGTTAGCTGAGTCTTAACTAATAAACTGTTTCTGAGCTCTGTTTTTTTCTCATTCATTCTATTCCATCTCCCTGGAGTCCCAGAAATTATGGTCTTTCTCCTTTCTGTCATTTTACCCCCACAAGACGTTTGGCATTTATGAGGCCAATCTCATCAGCTCTCAAAGCCATTTGGGATTTTAAAGTCATAATCTCAGATCCTACAAGGCTGTCTGTCTTGGTTCCTTAGGAGGTTGCCAGCCTTCCTCAAGACATGAAGAAATGTATCTGGCACATAGTAGATGCTACATTTAACTTTTTGAGTAATTAATAAACTCACGTGGTTTAGAAACAAAAACGTGTAAAGAGATTTACAGTGAAAAGTCCCCTTCTGGTTCCCCTTCCCCAGTACCCTCATCTACTTCTCCACAATCTCCCACAGATAATTCCTGTTATTAGTTTTTGTTCCTTCTAGAGTTTCCTTATGTATATTCCAGTGCCTTAGAGATCAACTGAGTGATTTCCAACTTTTAACACCCAAATTTCTTATACTCTAAATGTGTTCATAGGACTTCTCTGGCAGTCCAGTGGATAAGACTCTGCACTTCCACTGCAGGGGGCATGGGTTTGATCCCCGGTTAGGGAACTAAGATCCCACATGCTGCCCAGCATGACCAAAAGAAAATGTGTTCACCATCTCCATCTTATTATCCCCTATTTACTCTTTTTTTCAAACAGACTTTTATAGAGCATTTTATGTCCACAGCAAAATTGAGCAAACGGCACAGAGGCTTCCCACATACGCACCCTGCCCAGCTGTGTATGGCACACCCTCTCCCACTATCGAAATCTCACACAAGAGAGGTACGTGTGTTATAAATGATGAACCACATTGACAGATTATCACCCAAAGTCCATAGTTTACGTCAGGGTCCATTCTTGCTGTTGTACATTTTATGGGTTTTGACAAATGTATAATAACGTATCCACCACTGTAGTACCATACAGAATAGTGTCAATGCCCTAAGAATCCTCTGTACTCTGCCAGTTTATCCTCCCTGCCCCCCTGACCCAAGGCACCCACTCATCCTTTCACTGCCTCCATAGTTTTGCCTTTTCCAGAATGTCATATAGTTGGAATCATACAGTATGTAGCCTTTTCAGATCGGCGTCTCTCACTTAGTATTATACATCTAAGGTTTCTCCATGTCTTTTCATGGTTTGAAAGTTCATTTCTTTTTAACACTGAATAATATCTCATTGTCTGGCTGTACCAATTTATCCACTTACTGAAAGACATCTTGGTTGCTTCCAAGTTTTGGTGATTATGCATAAAGCTGGTTTAACATCCATGTGCCTGTTTATGTGTGGACATCAGTTTCCAACTCCTTTGGGTAAATACCAAGGAGCATGATTGCTGGATGTATGATAAGAATATGCTTAATTTTGTAAGAAACTGCTAAACTGTCTTCCCTTTTGCATTCCCACCAGCAACAAATGAAAATTTCTCATTTACTTTTGAACAAACTGCAGCCACTTTTCCACTTTCACCACCTCACCAAGCTTCTTTTATTAGGCTCATTAATGGTTTCCTAGTTGCTATCAATGGGCATTTTTTAGGCCTTATTTTACTTGACTTATCTGGTGATCACTCACACCCACTTACCTCTCCCACCCCTTGATCTCTGATGCTAGTCTTTCTTGGTTTCCCTTTTACCTTTTAGATAGCTCCTTCTATTCTGTCTCTTTTGTGGGTTTCTTTTGTCTCTATTTATCCCTCACTTGTTGGTATTTTAGAATTTTTTCCTTTACTCTCTTTTCTAACTCTGCATTCTTCAAAATTTCTAACATCAATTCAGAGAGTCTTGACTGAATTTCAGATACACATTTTCAACTGCTTCTTGGTAATCTTCACTTAGATATCTCTTAGACTGCAAAAATTCAGCATATCACTTCTATTTGTGGCCACCAAAAATAAGCAAATCTCTGTTCTTCATTTCCAGTCCTGGTTAATGGTCCCTACCTGCTCACATCTGAAACCTGAGACCCTCTTAGATGCCTCCTTCTTGTTTAGACCTCCACATTCAAGAAAATTGATTTTACTTCCTATGCATCTTTCCAGTCTGCCCTTTCTTTGCATTGCCCCAGCTGCTGCCTTAGACCAGCCCCGCATCATTCTTTCCTTGTACTTATACAATAGCCTCCTAATTGTTCTCCTTACTTCCTGTCTCACTCTCTTCCTTTGAGACTCTCCTCCACACCAGTGTCTGGGTGATCTTTTTACAGTGTAATCCTTGATTACATTGTTCCTCTTCAATTCTCAAAGCCTTGAGAAAAAGGTGAGGTCTGAGTGTGGTGTGCAAGGTCCTTCATGATCTGACCCTGCCCATTCTTTGACCTCATTCTCAACCAAGTTCCTGAGACTTCACGTGCTTTCTCAGACCTCCAGGGGATGTCACATCTCTGCCTTTGCCCCAGATGCCCTTCTCTTGTCTGCCTGGGCATTCTCTCTAGTTGAAAGGCTCTCTTTTATTTGGGGCTTTTCCCCCTTTTACTCCAAACTCCCACTCCAGCTGAGTTAAGCGCTCCTTTCTTTCTATACCATAATCCCTTATAAATGTCTCTGCAACAAGTTCTGGTCATAATATTTTGTACTTCTTTTTTATTTGTCCAGGTGGACTTTTTATGGGCATAATGATTACTTTAACACTTATAAATGGCTTTCCCATATTCCCATTTCACTTAATTTCATGACACTCCCTTTATTTTTTATTTATTTTTTTTTTGTGGTCGTGCTGTGCGGCTTGCAGGATCTTAGTTTCCCGACCAGGGATTGAACCCAGGCCCACGGCAGGGAAAGCACCGAATCCTAACCACCGGACCACAAGGGAACTCCCCATGGCACTCTTTTTGTCTTTAAACTGAATAGAAAAGAGCCTGAGACAAGGTTGATATATTAATGCTTTATTTGGAGTGGAATCCCAGGGTAGCAAGAGTGAGGGAAGAAGGGAAGTAAAGCAGGGAAGGAGGATAAGAAAATATAAGTTGGTGTGTTATCAGGCTGGCCACTGCTTCACTAAGAGACATGGCCAGTGCTCTTCACATGGAGCGTCTCCTGAGAGGTAGTGTAGATCCACTGTGCCTCAGAACAGACTGTTAGGTTTGGGAAGGAGGGGGAGTAAGGGATGCATTTGTCCGTGACTTCTTATTTCCTGCTTTTCACTGACCAAAATCCATCCAATTATTTTAAAATTTCCCTGACTTCTAGATGGTGTTACCTGGCCCCTCTGAGCAGCTGCTGGGGACGCCCGAGGCATGGCGTGTCTCAGGGAGGCTGAGACAGTGGGTGGTGTGAGGAGAGGAGGCAAAGGCAGGAGCTGGGCAGCGGCTCTCACTTAAGCAAGAAACCGGGGAGTGTGGGAGGGAGACGCAAGAGGGAGGAGATATGGGGATGCAGTATACGTATAGCTGATTCACTTTGTTATACAGCAGCAACTAACATGCCATTGTACAGCAATTATACTCCAATAAAGATGTTAAAAAGAAAAAAAAAAGCAAAAAATGAGGAGATGGGGCAGGTTGCATCAGACCTATCTGGTACAGCATGTAAACTGGATCGAGTTCATCTGTGATGTTAGCAAAACCCTATTTGATGAGGAGACTGAGATGAGAGAAACAAAGTACACTGTACAAAGTCACATAGCTATTATGGTTGAGCTGGAAGGTGTTTCAAAGTGTTTTCCCCTGTACATTTTGTGCTGCTTTGCACTAAACAAATGTACTTCTCAAGTTTCTATCTTTTCCTTTCTTATTTTTTTTTCCTTCCTCCTATTTCAATCCCCAGTTCATAAGAGGAAGAAGCAGAGCAGTATACCCACATCTCATTTTTGGGTTATAGAAATTGTTGTTGAAGTATTCAGATGAACACCCAACATTATTATTATTATTATTATTTTTGCGGTACGCGGGCCTCTCACTGTTGTGGCCTCTCCCGTTGCGGAGCACAGGCTCCGGACGCGCAGGCTCAGCGGCCACGGCTCACGGGCCCAGCCGCTCCGCGACACGTGGGATCTTCCCGGACCGGGGCACGAGTCCGTGTACCCTGCATCGGCAGGCGGACGCGCAACCACTGCGCCACCAGGGAAGCCCCAACATTATTTTTTGATGTGGAGGTTTAACTGCCTAGGCTTAAAAAGTTGGGCAGAGGGCAAAAAAAAAAAAAAAAAAAAAAAAGTTGGGCAGAAACTTTCCTTAGGATGGAACTTTTCAGTAGTGGAAGCAACAATTCTTTTTATTTACACATCCAAGCTAAATCTTTTTTGATCTCCTCAGGTGGAACAATTCTACCAAGCAAAGCAGACAGTACTACTTAATTCAGAATGTGTTTTGGAAGGAATAAGTTTATGATGCTGATAGCAAAAAGTTTTCTCCCCTCTTCCAACTAACACCATTTTTGATACAAATATATTGTTTTAAAATGAACATTTCAGCTGGCCAGTTCTAAATATCCTTAGTCTTAAATTTATTTGGTAATATGAAAGAGGGATATATTTTTAATTTTAACTTTGTCCTGTGTTTACTGCATTGGGTATGAAGAATAAAAAGCCATAGATTAGGGCTTTGAATAAATCACAGCCATTCTTAATTGACAAATTTTTATCCAGCTTGGAAGAAGGCGTAACTTTTTTCCTGAGGTCAAACAATATTTGCCTTTGTTTTCCATATGTTATCTCCCAGGTCTTCCAATCTAATAATGGGAAGGTTTGAACATTTATTCTCTATTATATAGACAGTATGAAAAGAAGTAGGAATGGTTTCAATGTTCAACACAAAATCTGAATTTATTTTCCTTGTGCTATCTTTTCTTTCTTTCCTTTTTCTTTTCTTTCTTTTAATATTTATCTATTTATTTATTTTGGCTGCACCGGCTCTTAGCTGTAGCACGAGGGATCTTTAGTTATGGCATGCATGCAGGCTCCTTAGTTGTGGCATGTAGACTCTTAGTTGCGGTATGTGCGGATTTAGTTCCCTGACCAGGGATTGAACCCGGGCCCCCTGCATTGGGAGCGCAGAGTCTTACCTACTGGACCACCAGGGAAGTCCCTTTCTTTCCTTTTTCAAACACTGTTGACTTCTGATTTAGTCAGTAATTACGAGTCCAGCCTGGTCTGTCCAAATGAATAAAGCAGAATGGTCCAATAGTAGGAAATCACAAAAGGCAGAATTTTTAGAATGAACTACTCACTTGGTGTGATGTCCCTCTCCAAAACACTTATCTGTAACCCAAGTTCTAGAGCCCAATTTATTGCTGCAAAGGCCTCTGGAGGACAGTTTAAAGTAGAATTTACATCTTCCTTGCTCAGAACTCCTGAGAAACGGCTGGGCACTGAGGTAGTGATGGTGAGGCCAGAGACACTAAAGCCTGGACTTGGTAGTGGCCTATCTGATTCTTAATTACCTAGCCTGAAAGTCCTCAGGTATATAAGCAATCCATCTGGGACCAAGGTGACACTGTTGCTTTATCTTAATTAGCTCCTGGTTTATCTTGGTTAGTTCATGATTGACAAAAAGGCAGAGGAAGCGCAAATTACCTCTTGCTTGAGCTGGGACATCCATCTTCAGCCCTTGGACATCAGCACTCTTGGTTCTCGGGCCTTCGGACACGGATTAAGTCTCTCCTGGTTTTCAGGCCTTTGGGTCTGAACTGGGACTACATCACTGGCTCCCCGGGGTCTTCAGTTTGCAGACAGCAGACTGCTGGACTTCTCAGCCTCCATAATTGCATGAGCCAACCCTTCGTTAAAAACCTCTTTCTGTGTATCTATATATATCTCATTGGTTTTGTTTGTCTGGAGAGCCCTGACCAATACAACATGGTAGGGAGGCTCTATTAAAAGAAAGTTGGAGGTGGGGCAAATCTCAGGTGAACGCTATTCTAACTGAGGGCAAGAACCCATTAACCATTAGCAACAGCTGAGCAAGACCAAGGTCCATAGAACCTGTTGTCTTCTTGCTGCCTCGTCTTGGTGGGTATGGAAATTCCAAGTGTTGGCAGTTGTAAGGTAGAGAAAGACTCTAGAACCCTGCTGTCTACGGCAAAGAAAGGAAAGAAGTGGAACCAGCTAGCCTGAAAGGGGTAAGCACTGGTTAGCTTTATGAAGGGTTTCCTGATGCCAATTACCCTCTTCGTTTTTCTCTCTCTTCTTTCCCCACAAATAACAATAACAGTGCTAAATATAAAATTCTCTTGCATTGAGCCAGGTCTAGTTGTAGGTTCAGGAGAGTTGGAACCGTCCCCCATCACGGATTATAAGCACCATGGGAGCAGGGACCTCCAGATTTGTATCTGCAGCTGCCTTCAGCAGCTTCAGTATGATGTCTTATTGGCATCTTAAACTTGAAAAAGGCTGAAATTGAACTCCTGATATTTCCATCTTTTTCACATATAGCTCCATATTCCACCCAAATGTTCAATTCAAAGACCTATGTGATATTCTTGATTCCTCTCTTTCCCATCTCGCTTAACCATGTACCAGCAAGTTCATTTTGTTCTACTGCTAAAATATATTACGAATTCGTCTACTTCTTTCTGTCTCTACTGCTACCACTCTCATCTTCTGCCTGGTCCATTGTGGTAGTTTATTTGTTAGTCTCCTGATTAAATTTTGGATTCTGAGATTTCAAGAATTCAATTCTCAATTTCCAGAACTTTTTCATCATTCCGAACAGAAACTCTGTACCTATTAAACAGTAATTTCCATTTCCCCTCCCCATTGTCTATTCTGTTTTCTGTCTCTATGAATTTATCTATTCTAGGTATCTCATATAAATGAGTCCATACCATATTTGTCATCTTGTGCATGATTTCTTTCACTTAGCATAATGTTTTCAGGGTTCCTCCATGTTGTGGCATATATCGGAGTTTAATTCCTTTTTAAGGGTGAATAACGTTTCACTGTATGTATATAGCAAAATTTTTAAGTCCATTCATTCGTTGATGGGTACTTGGGTTGTTTCCATGTTTTGGCTATTGTGAATAATGCTACTGTGAACATTGGGGTAAATCTGTTTGAGTCCCTGCTTTCAGTTCTTGTGGATATATATGTAGAAGTGGGATTGCTGAATCATAATAAGATAATTTCATGTTTAATTTTTTGAGGAACCATCTTGAGGTTCACTTTTTGCATATGGATAGCCAACTTTTCCAGCACCATTTGTGGAAAGGATCATTATTCCCCATTGCATTATCTTGGTATTCTTTTGAAAATTAATTGGCCATAAGTGCGCATCTTTTTCTGTATCTCTATTCTGTTGCATTGGTCTGTGTGTCTACCCTTATGTCAATACACATGGTCTCAATCACTGTAACTTTATTTTAAATCTTGAAATCAGGTAATGTAAGACTTACAGACTTGTTCTTATTTTAAAAACTATTTTGGTTCTTCTAGATCCTTTGTATTTCCCTATACATTTTAAGAATCAGCATGTTAATTTCTAAAAAGCCTGTGGAGATTTTTGATGGGGATTGAAATTGAATCTTTCAATCTGGGGAAAATCGACGTCTTAACAATACTGGGCCTTCTAATCCATAAGCGTGGCATTCTTTCTACTTGCTTGAGTCTTCTTTACTTCTTCTCAGTAATGTTTTGTAGGTTTCAGTGTATCGGTCTTACACATATTTACTTATTTGTCCCTAAATATTTCATATTTTTAATGTTATAGCAAATGTTACTTTAGAAAATTTTAATTTTCAGTTGTTTGTTGTTGACATACAGAAATAGAATTAATTTATGTATAGTGGCTTTCTATTCTGAGACATTGTTAAACTCACTTTTATTTACTTCCATGGGACTTTTCTTATAGATAATCATGTTGTCTGCAAATAAGGACAGTTCTACTTCCTTTCCAAAGTGTATTCATTTTCCTTCTTTTTCTTGCTTTATTCCTCTAGCTAGAATCTTCAGTACAGTGTTAAATGAAGGTGGAGAGAGTGGACATGCTTCCTGATCTTAGGGGGAAGGGATTCAATCTCTCCTTTAAGTGATATTAGCTTAGCTGTATGTTTTTCAAGACACCTTTTATCAGGTTGTGAAAATTCTGTTCTTAGTTTGTTGAAAGCTTTTTTTGTTTGTTTTTTTTTTATCATGAATGGGTATTGAATTTTGTCTAATGCTTTACTGCCACTATTAAGATAATCATATGGTTTTACTTTTTATATGGACTGATTTTCAAATGTTGAACTAACCTTGGATTCCAGGATAAACTACTTTAATATATATATCTATATATATATATCTTACCAAATTTGATTTTTACATATATTTTTAAAGGATTTTTGCATCTGTGTTCATGAGGGATAATGATATATACTTTTCTTATAATATCTTTATCAGATTTAACTATCAGAATAATAATGACCTGATAAAATCAGTTGGAAAGTGTTTCTTCATCTACTTTCTCTGAGTGTTTGTGTAGAATTGGTATTATTTTTGTTTAAAAGCTACACCATTGGGCTTCCCTGGTGGCGCAGTGGTTGAGAGTCCGTCTCCCGATGCAGGGGATACGGGTTCGTGGCCCGTGAGCCATGGCCGCTGAGCCTGCGCGTCCGGAGCCTGTGCTCCGCAACGGGAGAGGCCACAACAGTGAGAGGCCCGCGTACCACAAAAAAAATAAAATAAAATAAAATAAAAAATAAAAGCTTCACCATTGAAGCCATCTGGGCCTAGACATTGTTCTGTGGAAAGATTTGTAGCTACAAATTTAATATCTTTAATAGATATAGGGATATTCAGGTTATCAACTTCTTGAATGAGCTTTGATTATTTTATTTTTTAAAGGAATTTGTCCATTTCATATAAGTTATTAAATTTATTGGCATAAACTTATTCACAGTGTTTTCTTATTATGTCTCTAGAATCTATAGTGTTGCCCCCCTCTGGAATATTCCCTCTTAGGAATATCTTCATTCCTGATATTTGTAAGTCATGTGATTTTTTTTCTCTCTTAAGTCTGGCTAGAGGCTTATCAATTTTATTAAGCTTTTGAAAGAAAAGGTTTTTGGTTTTACTGGTTTTCTGTATTATTTTTTAAATTTTCTATTTCATTGGTTTCTACACTTTTATTTATTATTTACTTTCTTCTATTTGCTTTGGTTTTAGTTCTTCTTTTTCTAGTTTCTTATAGAAGAATTTCAGATCATTGATTTAGACCCTTCTTCTTTTCTAATATAGGCATTTAATACCATCTACATTTCTCCCGAAGAACTGTTTTAGCTGCATCCCACAATTTTGATATGATGTATTATCATTTTTATTTACTTCAAATATTTTCTAATTTCTCTTAGGTTTTATTCTTTGACCCTTGGATTATTTATAATTATGTCATTTAATTTCCAAATACTTGGAGATTTTCCAGACACCATTCTGCTACTGATTTCCAGTTTTATTTAGTTGTGGTCAGAGAGCATACTATATATGATTTAAAGACTTCAAAATTTATTGAAATTTGCTTTATATCCAAAAGTATAGTCCATCTTGGTGAATGTTCCATGTGAATTCAAAAGGAATGTATATTCTGCTGTTACTGGGTATAGTGATCTATAAATGTCAGGTCAGATTGGTTGATAGTGTTGTTTTAAGTCTTCTACAGCTATTTCTGTCTACTTGTGCTACTGTTTACTGAAAGAGGAGTATTTAAATTTCTAACATGTTTGTAGGTTTTGTTTTTTTTTTTAATTAATTTATTTTTTGGCTCCTTTGGGTCTCTGTTGCTATGCGGGCTTTCTCTAGTTGTGGAGAGCGGGGGCTAATATTTGTTGCAGTGCGTGGGCTTCTCCTTGTGGTGGCTTCTCTTGTTGCAGAGCACGGGCTCTAGGCACGCGGGCTTCAGTAGTTGTAGCACGGCAGCTCAGTAGTTGTGGCTCACGGGCTCTAGAGCACAGGCTCAGTAGCTGTGGCTCATGGGCTTAGTTGCTTGGCAGCATGTGGGATCTTCGCGGAACAGGGCTTGAACCTGTGTCCCCTGCATTGGCAGGCGGATTCTTAACCACTGCGCCACCAGGGAAGTCCCAGTTTGTAGGTTTTTCTATTTCTCCTATCAGTTCTTGATTTATATATTTTCAGACTCTGTAATTAGGTTAATATACGTTTACAATTATTATATTTTCTTAATGAATTGGTCTCTATCTTTAAGAAACATTCCTCTTAAACCTGGTAAAAACTACTTGTTCTAAAAGTCTACTCAATCTTATATTGACACTTTAGCTTTCTTTTGATTAGCATTTGCATTTTATATCTTCTTCCTCCTTTCTATGTTAACCATCTGTGTCTTTATATTTAAAGTGGGTTTCTTCTCATAGTTAGTATACAGCTGAGCCTTTAAAAAAATTCAACCTGACAATCTCCACTTTTTAATTGTTTAAACCTTTTAGATGTAATGTAATTATGTATATGCTTAGGTTTAAATGCACCATCTTGCTAATTGTTTTCTATTTATCTCAATTGCTTTTCCCTTTTTTATTTTCTTTTCCTGACTTCTTTGGATTTAGATATTTTTTTCTGACTTCATCTTGCCTCCACTAGGCTTTTTGCACTTTTTCAGCCCTTTTTAAAACTTTAGTGATTGCTCTATGAAATACAATATGCTTTTTAAACTTTTTGCAGTCTATTTACAATAATATCCTACTATTTCATATAGAGTATAAAAATGTTACAACAGTATATTTACCTTTCTCCCTTCCTTTCCTTTGTGTTACTGTTATATTTTACTTCTACATATGCTGTATATCCACAATAATTGTTATTCTTACTATATAAAAATATTTAATATTTAGTATATTTCAATTCATACTGTACAAATATAAATATATTGTTATTCTACTATAGTCAGTAAACCTTTTTGACAACTTTACTGGAATATAATTTATGTAAAATAAAATACCTGTATTTAAAGCATATAACTTACTGAGTTTTGACATAAGCACATACCTGTGAAATCAATACCACAATCAAGATAACGAACATATTCATCACCTGCAAAAGTTTCCTTATGACCATATGTAATCTCTCCATCTTCACTGTCTAGTCCTGTTGAGATGATCATATGACTCTTTTTTGATATAACCTATTAATATAGCAAATTACAGGTTCAGTCCTCTAGTCCTTTCTTATGGTTCTTTCCCTGGTCTTGAGTAGTTTCCTCACATGCACGCACCTTTCAAAACTCAGCTGAATACTTGATGAGACCTTTTGCAGATCTCTGAAGTTCTCTCATGCTTTAGCTCACTCTTCTCCAGGACTCTGCCCTGCAAACTCTAGCCATTTTGCCTTTTAGGACACCCAGCATCATCTTTCTGACTCATGGAGACTAGCAGGCTCTGCTTGGGCTTACCCTCCCTCTGCAGCAGCCTGGAAACTGAAAGTTTTAGGTGTATAGATAGCAATGTTCACACCCAAAGTTGGGAGAATTGTCTGGCCAAGGCTGTGAGGATGGGTGGGACAGGCAGGCATCAGAGAGAGATAGGACAGTGGATTGAGGGGGTTGCAGAGTGGAGGGATAGTTATTTGGGGGAGGGAGATTGGATCATATGTAAAAACCTTAGAGAAGAAGGTAAATAATGAAAAGCTGGGTTAAGGAAGGGAAAGGAATGTGTATTGAGCATAATTCTGGCTGCACAGGCTGACATAAAACCAGTCCTTCAGTCAGTCCAAAAATGATTTTATCCCCAAATTCACTCTAGGCCATTTGTGAACTAGGCGTTTCTCTTTAATCACTCTTTCTCCTCATGAAACTGAGTGTGACTCTTAGGGACCCCTTAAACATCACTATGCTGTTGCTCAGAGGGAAACAAGTGTTACGTCTTCAGTAGGCCCTGATCCTACTTAGGATCGAGGCTCCTTTAAGAACTCCAGGACCTTCTGGAACTGATTCAGATGCTACACTCCATGTCCTTGGCCACTGTATGTGGTAAGCCTGATTCCTCTTGCCTAGATTTCTCTAGAGAATCCTGCTTTTATACTAGAATATTAGAACTCTATAGACTCCTGGCAGAGCAGGCACTTGAGGGCGATTCTATTGCAGGAGTAGGGAAAAGGCTGATAGGCAAAGCATAGTCTTTGGTGGACGGTGCAGATGCGGGGTAGAAGGTTAGGCAGTTGGCCAGGCCACGGAGGTCCAACAAGAAGTAACGAGTGGAACATGGGCAACAAGTGGGGCCCCAGAGGGCAATCCGAGAGTCCTGCAGATCCAGACAGGCCGTCACCAGCCTGATGCAAACACAGGGGAAACAGAGATTAATCACTCTCCTGGACTCCGTATTATCCCTCCCGAGGGCCCTGCCTATCATTTGCTCATTGGGTCCCGAGTTTTGGAACACAGGATTATTGGCGCTTGGTGGAGACTAAATTATTCACGCATTCTTTGACTTACCAGCTTGTAGGAACCATAATTCCAGTCTTTACAGCCTTTATAGGAGCTCTGCGTTTGAATGGGGGAATCTCACTGATTAAGGTTAAAATTAGGAGCAGTGAGAGGCATTTAGGGAGAGGACAAAGGGAGTCTTCTCCCCTATGCATTATAAAACTTAAAACATTATGTTCAGGGATAAATAATGAGACAAGAAATAGATATACAAACATTATTTTTTCTTGAGTAAGCATGTGCTTCTTCTAGTGTCAGTGTTTCATGGCTTTGGGGGTTATGCATAATACCCTGTGTACATCACTACCACTGCATTTCCACACTGTCTAATAATCATTTATGCATCTGCCCCCCCACACCAGACTGAACTCTGTGGATAGGAACTGAGTCTCATTAATCTCTATATCCCTAGCACCTAGCAGTGATGAATGATAAAACGTTCATCACTTTCTTACCAAGCATGTGTTATTCCAGAAGTGCTTTGAATTAGAAATTCCTTCACAGCGAACATCAGATCTTTCTTTTCCAGTGTAAGTAGGAAATAACTCAGAATAGTACCTAACAGGCATTTAGCCTGTTGATGATGCTAGTGATGACATCCAGTTTCCATGGCAACATGCACTTATCCTTACAGTGCTTCTTGGACTATGTGAAATTGGGAAGAAAAAATACATACTTCTTCCCACATGGTGAGAAACTCTTTTGTATTACAGTGTTTCTATCCACGTTATCTTCTTTCTAAATGTGTTTCTTCTAAGTAGGTGAGTCAATGATGTATACTGTGGACTCTAACGAGGTCAAACCCAGAAATGGTACTGGTGGTGGCGAGGGAGAAAAGCAGAGAATAAGGGATGCGGATTGTTAAAAATACAAGGTGGCAAACTCATTTCAGCACCCATTTCCTTCCTTTCTTTTTTCTTTTCCTTCATTTTCCTTCTCTGATCCTCATAACTCAACTAAATCCAGCTCTCTTTAAACCTTGAAATCGCTTCACTTTCTGCACAGACCACGCTGAAAACTGTGAAAGGGGTATCTACGCTGCCCTCCTGCTCAGAATCCTTTAGTAGCTCCCATCGCCTCAGCCACAGTGTAAGCTTGTCCGCTTGGCATAGGAGCCTTTTTTTGTGTGGCGGGGGTGGGGTTGGCCACACCGCGGCTTGTTGGATCTTAGTTCCCCAACCAGGGATCGGACCCGGACCCTTGGCGTGAGAGTGCAGAGGCCTAACCACTGGGCCGCCAGGGAAGTCCCCAGCCCCTCCTTAAAGAGCCTTCAGCTACTCTTTCTCCTATCTCTCAGCTCCTCCACTTTGCATCTTATGAGCAAGCTCTTTTCAAGTCTCCGAACCCTGTTGGTTAACCTGGAATAAGTTACCCCTTTCTCACCTGATGAGCTTACGTTTATATTTCAAATCTTGCTTTAGGCCTTCCCTTCTCTGGGAAGTCACTTTGGGTTCCCACTCACCCCTGGTTTGGGTGCTGACCCATGTGCTCCAGAGCACCTTGGGTTCCTTGTACAATTGAACTGAGGCCACCGTACTGTAAACTGAATCCCTCAGTAGACAGCCAACACTTTGAGAACAGTGTCTTTAATCTTTAAATCTCAAGCCTCAGGATTATTTAAGGCTAATTGGGTAGGTTCTCAACTAATGCTTCTGAATGAATGAATGAATGAATGAAGTGGCCCAATAATACCTGGGACCCCTTATGCTCAAGTTCTACCTCCACTAGAGTTGTTTTAATACGTTAGAGAAGTGTGATGTTGAAACTTAAACCTGTGGGAGAGTCAGAACATGTAGCATTGCTAATAGGTCCAAATCTAAGAGGAAGCATCTGCCTCAGGTCTTGGCAGATTTCCTTGCCTCCCTCTCTTCTGTTCTTTTATCCAACAGATGTGTGAGTACTGCAACCTCAAGATGATTAATAACTCAAGGGTTGGGGGAGGGCAGTATTTTTGTACTTCTTACCAGTACTTTGGACTCAAATCTTTCCATTCCCATGTGTGATAACAATTTTATTTTCCACCGTTGAGGTGTGTGCCTGTATAGGTTTAACTATGAGTAACTGTTAAGAATTTATCATTACTAGTTATGGAAGAAATGACAGGTGGGCTTAGGCTCCTGAGAACCAGAAGAGAAGAAGAGGGGCCAGGAGTCAGAGCCAGTGGTAGAGGACATTTAGGAAAGGAAAGTAGTTGGTTTTGAGGAACCTGAAAACAAGACAGAAGTAGTCCAGTGTGTCTTTGGTTGATGTCCTTACTGATTTAGGCATCTAAACGTATGACCATGACCTTCTGGGAGGCCTTGAAGTTATTGTAAGGAACTTGACATCCAAATGAAAACTTGTATTTTCTCAGTCAATACATAGTAAAAATACAATTACTGGTATATGAGGGTTTCCATACTTAAAAACTGGAACTGGATCATGATAAACTAGTAGTTCTCATCCTGGGCAATAATTACACACTGATTTTGTATTTGTAAGCACCTTATAATGTACAAAGATCTTTTACTTACACTAATTTATTATATTTACCACAATTCTGTAGGATAAGATAGGTAGGTATTGTCATTTTTCAGATGCAGAAACTGAGACTTAGGCTGTGACCTGTATCTGGTCTCATGAGTTTGATTCCGATGAGATGAGGTTGCAAATTCCATGGGTCTTAGTCCAGTGCTTCCTCCTCTACATCACAAAGTTCTCTGTGGGGGAAAAAAAACGTATCCATAACCAAAGATAGAGAAAGATGGGACCAGATATAAAATACCTACTTCTAAAAAACCAAAGAAAAGAAAGAACAGGGCTGGGAGCTAGGTTGGGTTCTTCTGCCTGACAGTGGTATTGCAAACTAAGGGATTCTGGAAGTAAGATTTGGTTATGAAATTGAACTAAGGTACATTATGAACAACTAACCATAAATATTTGTGCTTTAAAAAATCTTCCCCATTCATTAAGACATGGTCTTTTTTGTTTTTGCAGTCAAGACAGACCCAAAATTATGCTGTTGAAAATTTACTTTTAGAATAGATATTAGAGATACTTGAAAAGGTTATATTATCCCAAGGTCATAGATCTAAGAATGAACTTCAAACTTTTATTGTAGTACCAAAGAAAAGAACAGATGTGACACACATTCAATAAAAAAATTTAGTGCCTTTACTGAATCATTAGAATATTTATTCTAGGCAGCAGCATAACAAATAATGTATAATTCCTACAGGAAAATCTGCATCTATCATACCCAAACTGTGCTAATGTAAGCATTTTAAAATTGATCATCACACAGATGTAGAGAACAAACGTATGGACACCAAGGGGGGAAAGCGTGGAGGGGGTGGAGGGGGTGGTGGTGGGATGAACTGGGAGACTGGGATTGACATGTATACACTGATGTGTATAAAATAGATAACTAGTAAGAACCTGCTGTATAAAAATAAAATAAAATTCAAAAAAAATAAAATA
>NC_041219.1:62758903-62762550 GCF_002837175.3 Physeter macrocephalus | reverse complement strand
GGAAAGGCTGGGGGGGGTGGGGGGGGGTGGTGGTGGGATGAACTGGGAGACTGGGATTGACATGTATACACTGATGTGTATAAAATAGATAACTAGTAAGAACCTGCTGTATAAAAATAAAATAAAATTCAAAAAAAATAAATAAAATAAAATTGATCATCATCTCCTGTTTAGTTATAAGAGTAGGGAGTAGCAACCCATATAGAAATGGATAGTCTATGGAAGTCCTCCAAGTAGCTAATAATAGAAATAACTATGATTTATTATTGTTTGTTAAAGGCTATGTAGTCTACTAGGTAGTCTATCTACTATCTATATTATTAAGAAATTCCTCTTAGCTATTAAAATTAACCTAATTAAAAAAATAAAGCTTATATAAGAATTTCCCCAATTTTTACCAAAAAAAAAAAAAAAAAAAAGCTTAAATAAGCTAAATGACTTGTCCAAAGTCACATAGGCAAAAACAGTAGGAATAGAACAGGGATTTGAACTCAGAGGTGTCTGAGCTCAATGTCTGCACTAGTAACGTTATGCTAGGTTCTCCTAAAATAAGCAATGTGCAGTGGTCCCTGGAAGCCTCTGGAACTGAAATCTAGGTCTGGCTATTGTAAACACGTCATCTTATTTTTAGCTGTCAATTCTGTGCGCTTGATCCAAACTGAGAAAATTTGGGTGCATTATTGGTAGCAGTCACTAGGTGGAGCCAGTGCACTGAAAAGCTATCAGAGGCTTTTTGGAGACCAGGGCAGGATTTATTCTAGGAAGTCAGCAAAGGCTGGTTTTGATTGGAAAAGTGCTAAAAAGATCATTCCCTCTGACAGCTGGCTTTTTTTTCTTTTCTGGATAATGTAGATGAAGAGGAAGATGAGAGGTCTCTGGAGGTGTAGAGAATTGCTGGAGCTAAGAGCTATGTGGGATGAATGCATAATCAATGAATTCTGTTCTTTCCCAGAAGTGGTTTTAATAATCTGATGTGTGGCTGGGCTGGTGGGTTGTGGAAGCAGAGCGCAATATCACCCTGCCCTGTGTGGTCTTCCTTCTCTTAGAGATTCCAGCCTTTCACGTGATATAACACTGAGCATACCTCATTGTATCTAGTGTTTCAAACTGAATGTCTAAAATGATGATAGTGATGATGACAATAATAACTGCTATTATCTTAACACACATGTGCACAGTACTTTATAGTTTGTAGATCCCTTTCACTTGCATTCATTATTGAGTGATGGACCCTCTGGCTGGGGCCGAATCAGAAGACATGGGATAAGGGCAGGATTGGATGAAAAAGTCTAGGAAGATGTTATACTAGTCAGGGTTCTCCAGAGAAACAGAACAAAAAGGGATATCTATATATATACATAGATATTTATATATCTATATATAAAATATTGAGAATTCACTGAGGGTCAAGGGTCAAATTGTTCTTGCTCTTCCTGTCTCCTCCAGTTCTTTTTGCAACAGAACTGAGGAAAACAACTAGCCACCTGTAGAGTCATAAACAAAGATACCTCAGGGAACAATATACTAAATTTCATTTAGTGCTCTTCCCCAAGTTCCCTTGGAATCATGAGTTGTCTTTACCCAGATCCAGTGATCGGTTGCAGGTATGTTTCAGAGTTCACTCAGAGGCTGGCTTGTGTTGTTTCCACTTCCTGGAACAGTACAGGCAGTCCTTGTTTATGTCCACAATGCATTCTTGGAAACCACACCATATAGGGATCTGTGGTAACTGCAGATCACGCTCCTGCTCAAGACCAGTGTTGTAACTGAAGGTCATGGTCCCTTTTCAGTTTCTCAAGGTGCCCACATTTATTGGCTCATGGTTCCCTTTTGTCTTTAAACCCAGCAATGGCTGGTTTTATGGAGACCGAGACACAGAGAGAGAGAGAGAGAGATTGATTAAGAAATTGGCTGCCGTGATTGTGGAGCTGGCAAGTCCAAAATCTGCAGGGTAGGCCCTTAGGGTGAAGACCCAAGGAAGAGTCCATGTGGATGTTGCAGCTCAGGTCCAAAGGCAGTTTGCTGGCAGAATTTCCTCTTCCCCGGGGACCTTGGTGCTTTTTTAAGGCCTTCAACTGATTTGATGAGGCCCATTCACATTTTAGAGAATAATCTACTTTACTCAAAGTTTTAATGTTAATCCTATCTACAAGTTACCCTCACATCAACATCTAGACATGTTTGACCAAATATCTGGGCACTGTGTTCTAGCTGAGTTGACACATAAAATTAACCATCACAAGTATGCAACAAATTCTCTGCTGGACTTCAGGGGAAAATAGTTTTTGCTAGGGTTCAAAGCTGTTCATTTCAACTTCAGCAAAAGCCATATATACTCACCTTCTGTTCTGCCCCTGAAGTCTTGATAAGCTGGCATTGCTATTCTGCATAATTATACAAAATATTTTAATATAAATATATAAAAAAATCAAGAATTCTATAAAGCATGGCTTCCAACCTTATCATTCCATGTTATGATTATTAGGTAGTTTTGAGATTTCTTTTTTGTAGAAGTACATAGAAAATGCAAGTAATGAATAAAGTGCTATTCAAGTAGGGTATAGAAGCAGCAACTATTTCTGAATGAGTCCCTCAGAGAGAATATGTTTGGATTCCCTCATTTTACAGATAAATGGAGACATTAAAAGAATAAAATGACTTGTCCAAGGTCACACACAGATATTTCATGAGAGAAGCCAGGTCTTCTGCCTGCAGTTTAATTGTTTTTCCTGTTGCACCATGGGCCACCATATAAACGTGCAATAACACGCACTTGCAGCACTACAAATGCCCAGCCAGTTGTGCTGTGCAACATGTGTCTAAATAGGACCAACAAAAATAGGAAATGTCAGTGTCGGCGGGGCAATGGTTAATAAAGAAAAAAATATGAGAATGTTGAATCCTAGTCCTTCCCAATGAAGTGGAGATGCTAACTGGAATAAATCTCTCCTACACAGTGTGGCAAAGAGTAAGAGGAACATAACTGAGCCTGCGGCTCCCATGAGCACTAGGCTTAGTAATGGTGCTGTGCTATCTGTGTGCAGTCCTATCAAGTCCTAGCGAGTGGCTTTGTGTCTTCTGCAAACTGAGATATCCCAGGTACACACCACTACAGAAATTATGTATACAAAATAATAAAACAATTTCTGTAAATAACTCTACGAATACTTCTAAGTAAGTGGGGGTTACAGATCAGAGGCAATGGGGGTCTGATCAGTTTAGTCAGCCAGGGAATCTTGGCACCCCATGCTGGCTACCAAGAGACCCATTTAGACTATTGCATCACTTGAGGGAAATAATAAAGTTGACTTTGGATTAATATGTGGGCTCTTGGAGAAAATGTGGTACCACTTGAATAGTCACAATTTGGCCCCAAGAGAACTTACTTAAAAAGTGCTCTAGATAGAAAGCCCAGAGATAAACCCACACACATATGGTCACCTTATCTTTGATAAAGGAGGCAAGAATATACAGTGGAGAAAAGACAGCCTCTTCAATAAGTGGTTCTGGGAAAACTGGACAGCCACATGTAAAAGTATGAAATTAGAACACTCCCTAGCACCATACACAAAAATAAACTCAAAACGGGTTAAAGACCTAAATGTAAGGCCAGACACTATCAAACTCTTAGAGGAAAACATAGGCAG
>NC_041219.1:62743021-62757986 GCF_002837175.3 Physeter macrocephalus | reverse complement strand
TGGGAGGGAGGGAGACGCAAGAGGGAAGAGATATGGGAACATATGTATATGTATAACTGATTCACTTTGTTGTAAAGCAGAAGCTAACACACCATTGTAAAGCAATTATACTCCAATAAAGATGTTTAAAAAAAAAAGTGCTCTAAGTGAGAAACTTGAAGGAGACTGAGAGAAAGCAGACACCTTTATCAGAGTTGTAATAATAGTGGGGAAAGAGTAGTTCCCCATGTTGACTGGAGCATCTTTGGCTGGATGGAAGGGGGAACAGTCTTCAGGTTTGTGAGCAGTAGCTACTTTACCTTTTATGATCAAGCCTAAGAAGTCATATAGTTCACTTCTGCCATAATCTTAATCTAATCCAGATTCAAGGGTTGAGAACCTAGACTTCGTATCTCAACGAGAAGAGTGTCCAGTCACGTGTAAGAGGATAGTATTGTGAATGTCTTTGGATAATACGATCCACTGTGGACACAGAAGAGTGAAACATCATGGCTTTGTTCAAGGAATACTTCATAACATTGCCATTTCTTCTTCTTCCTTCTTAAAACAGTAAGCAATAAACGTTTTCTTATACTTATGGGGGAGAAGGATTCCCGTAGCAAATCTGGCTAGGCAAATCTCTCAAAATCTTAGAGCGTCAGTATTCTATTTTTCAAACGAGTATAATCATACTTTGCCTACTGCCAGGATGCTTCTTTCTCCCCACAACTCCCAGCTTTGTTGAGGTATAATCGACATATAACATTTTGTAAGTTTAAGGTGTACACCGTGATGATTTGATATACTTATGTATTGTGAAATGATTACCACAATAAGGTTGTTAACACCTCATCACCTCACGTAATTGCTATTTATTTTGGGGGGTGAGAACATTTACAATCTACTCTCTTAGCCAATTTCCAAATTTCCAGTATATAATACAGTATTGTTAACTGCAGTCACCATGCTGTACATTAGATTCCCAAAATTTATTCATCTCATAACTGGAAGTTTGTACCTTTTGGCTGACATTGCCCCATTTCCCTCACGCTGCAGCCCACTGGCAACCACCAATCTATTCTCTGTTTCTGTGGGTTTGGAATTTTTAGATTCTACATATAAGTGAGATCATACACTATATGGCTTTCTCTGTCTGACTTATTTCACCTAGCATAATGTACTCAAGGTCCATCAATGTTGTTGCGAATAGCAGGATTTCCTTTTTCCTCATGGCTAAATAATATTTCATTGTGTGCGTGTATATATATATATATATATATATATATATATATATATGCACCACATCTTCTTTATCCATTTATGGACACTTAGGTTTTATTCATATCTTGGCTGTTGTGAACATGGGAATACAGATATCTCTCTGAGATCCTGATTTCGTTTCATTTGGATACATACACAGAAGTGGGATTGCTGGATCATATGGTAGTTATTTTTAACTTCTTGAGGAACCTCCATACTGTTTTCCCTTGTGGCTGCAACAATTTTCATTCCCACCAACAGTGTACAAGATTTCTCTTTTCTTCACATCCTCACCAGCACGTGTTATTTCTTGTCTTTTTGATAATAGCCATCTCAGCAAGTGTGAGGTGATATCTCATTGTGGTTTTGATTTACAATTCCCTGATGATTAGATGTTGAGTGCTTTTTCATGTACCTGTTGGTATGTCTTCTTTGGAAAAATGTCTGTTAAGTTCCTCTGCCCATTTTAAGTTGGATTTAAATTTTTTCTTTCTTTTTCTTTTGACTATTGAGTTGTATGAATTTCTTATACAATTTGGATATTAACCCTTTATCAGATAGATGGTTTGCAAATATTTTATCCCATTCTGTAGGTTACCTTTTCATTCTCTTGATTGTTTATTTTATTGTACAGATGCTTTTTAGTTTGATGTAGTCTCACTTATTAATTTTTGCTTTTATTACTTGTGCTTTTGATATCATATACAAAAAAAATCAAGGCCAGTGTCAAGGAGATTTTTCTCTATTTTTCCTTCTAGGAGTTTTGCAGTTTCATTATTTATATTTAAGTCTTTAATCCATTTCAAGTTAATATTTGTGAATAGTGCAAAATAGGGGTCCAATTTCATTCTTCTGCATGTGATTATCCAGTTTTCCCAACACCATTTATTGAAGAGTCTATCATCTTTTTTCCCACTGATTATTCTTGGCTTCCCTGTCAAATATTAGTTGACCGTGTATGTGAGAGTTTATTTCTGGGCTCTCAAATCTATTCTGTTGGTCTGTGTGTCTATTTTTGTATCAGTACCATACTGTTTTGATTACTACAGCTTTGTAATATACTTTGAAATCAGGACGTGCAATGCCTCCAGCTTTGTTCTTCTTTCTCAGAATTGCTCAGGCTATTTAGGGTCATTCATGGTTCTGTCTGAATTTTATGGTTCTGGTTGTCTTTCTATGTCTGTGAAAAGTGCCATTGAAATTTTGATAAGGATTGCATTGAACCTGTAGATAGCTTTGGATAGTAAGGACATTTTAACAATATTAATTCTTCTGATCCATGAATATGGATATCTTTCCAATTGTTTGTGTCTTCTTCAATTTCTTTCATCAAGATCTTATAGTTTTCAGGGTACAGATTTTTCACCTCCTCGGTTAAATTTATTTCTAACTATTATTTATTTGTTTGTTTATTTATTTGGCTGTGTTGGGTCTTCGTTTCTGTGCGAGGGCTTTCTCTAGTTGCGGTGAGCGGGGACCACTCTTCATCGCGGTGCGCGGGCCTCTCACTGTCGTGGCCTCTCTTGTTGCGGAGCACAAGCTCCAGACGCGCAGACTCAGTAGTTGTGGTTCACAGGCCTAGTTGCTGCATGGCATGTGGGATCTTCCCAGACCAGGGCTCAAACCCATGTCCCCTGCCATGGCAGGCAGATTCTCAACCACTGTGCCACCAGGGAAGCCCCCTAACTATTTATTGTTTCTCTTTATTTCTTTTTCAGATACACTGTTTTTAGTATATAGAAATACAACTGATTTCCGTATGATGATATTGTATCCTGCAACTTTACTGATTAGTTCTAATAGTTTTCTGGTGAAATTTTTAGGATTTTCTATATGTAAGATTATATCATCTACAAACAGAGACCATTTTACTTCTTTCTTTCCAATGTGGATGCCTTTTATTTCTTTGTCTTGCCTGATTGCTCTGGCTAAGACTTCTAGTACTGTGTTGAGTAGAGGTAGGGAGAGTGAGCACCTTTGTCTTGTTCCTGATCTTAGAGGAAAAACTTTCAGCCTTTCATAATTGACTATGATTTTAGCTGTGGGCTTGTCATATAAAGCCTTTTTTTAATGTTGAAGTGCATTCCTCCTACACCCAAACTGTTGAGAGTTTTTATCATGAAAGGATGTTGTATATTGTCAGATGCTTTTTCTGCACCTACTGAGATGATCATATAATTTTTAACTTTCCTTCTATTAATGTGGTTTATCACATTTACTGATTTGCATATATTGAACCGTTCTTGCGTTCCATGGATAAATCCCACTTGATCATGGTGTATGATCCTTTTAATGTGCTGTTGAATTCAGTTTACTAATATTTTATTGAGAATTTTTGCATGTATATACATCAGGGATTTTGGCCTGTAGTTTTCTTATAGTGTCCGTATCTGGCTTTGGTATCAGGGTAATTCTGGCCTTGTAAGATGGGTCTGAGAGTGTGCCACCTCTTCGATTTTTGGAAAGAGTTTAAGAAGGATTGGTTTAATTCTTCTTTAAATATGTGGCAGAATTCACCAGGGAAACCATCTGGTCCTGGGCTTTTCTTTGTTGAAAAATTTTTGATTACTGACTCAATCTCCTTATGTGTTATTGGTCTGTTCACATTTTCTGTTTCTTTATAATTTAGTCTTGGTAGGTTGCATGTTTCTAGGAATTTATCCATTTCTTCTAGGTTATTCAATTTATGTTCATAGTAATCTCTTTATGATCCTGTGTATTTTTGTGGTGTCAGTTGTAATGTCTCCTTTCTCATTTCTAATTTCATTTATTTGAGGCTTCTCTCTTTTCCTTAGGCTAGCTAAAGGTTTGTCAGGTTTTTTTTTCTTTTCAGAAAACCAGCTCTTAGTTTCATTGATCTTTTCTATGGTTTTTCTGGTCTCTATTTCTGCTCTGACCTTTGTTATTTCCTTCCTATTGGTAACTTTGAGCTTAGTTAGTTCCTGTTTTTCTAGTTCCTTGAGGCATAAAGTTAGGTTGTTGACTCGAAATCTTTCTCTCTCTCTCGCTTTTTTTTTTTTTTGCCACACTGCATGGCATGTGGGATTTTAGTTCCCCGACCAGGGATTGAACCCATACCCCCTGCACTGGAAGCGTGGAGTCTTAACCACCGGACTGCCAGGGAAGTCCCTCTTTTTTTCTTAACATAGGCATTTGTCTCTATAAACTTCTCTCTTAGTACTGCTTTTGCTGCATCCCATAAGTTTTAGTATGCTGTGTTTCCATTTGCATTTGTTTCAAGATTTTTTTAAATTTCCCTTTGGTTTCTTCTTGACTCATTGGTTGTTCAGAAGTGTGTTGTTTAGTTTTCACACATTTGTGAATTTTCTAGCTTTCCTCCTGTTACGATTTCTCATTTTATGCCCTTGTGGTTGGAGAAGATATCTGATATGATTTCAATCTTAAATTTACTAAGACTTGTTTTGTGATCTATCAGTGATCTATCCTGGAGAATGTTCAGTGTGCATGTGAGAAGAATGTGTTTTTCTGCTGCTGTTGGATGGAATGTTCTGTCTACACCTCTTAGGTTCATTTGGCCTAAAGTATGGCTTAACTCCAACATTTCCTTACTGATTTTCTGTCTGGGTGATCTGTACATTGTTGAAAGAGTTATTGATGTCCCCTACAATTATTGTATTATTGTCTATTTTTTCCTTCAGATTTGTTAGTACTTGCCTAATATACTTAGGTGGTCTGATGTTGGGTGCATATATATTTACAATTATTATAACCCCTTGGTGAATTGACCCCTTTATTATTATTATCATCATAAAATGACCTTCTTTGTCTCTTATTATAGCTTTTGAGTTAAAATTTATTTTGTCTCATGTAAGTATAGCTACCTCTGCTCACTAGGTTTCCATTTGCATAGAGTATCTTTTTCCATCCCTTCACTTGATCCCTCTTGTGACAGAATTCTTCAGCTTGTATACCTTCTCTTGATCCTGCAATGTACCAGGCAAGGTACTGAGAGGTGTTCCTTTTGGTTTCTCAAGGGCAATGCTAAAGCTTAAGTTTGTGGTCTTTCCCTGGTCTGCAGATTTAGGTCACCTTTCTGTGCGTGCTCACTAGCTGTCTGCCAAAGCAAGCTCTTGCTGCCATCAGGAGTGCACACAGAGATCCAGCCACAGGGTAGGGGTGTGTGTAACTGAGGCACGTGGAGCTTTGGGGGTACCCGTGGTTCAGTTGGGGGGATCCATGGGCAGAGCACCCCAATGGCTCATGCGAGGGTTTCTTGATCGAGTCCATGATGCCTTTAGTAGGATCCACATCCCTTTAATGCCCTCCCAGAGTTCTGTCTGCCACTCTCCCAGCCTCTTCATGCCTCCTAGTCATGCAGATCATGACTCAGTACTCTGGCTGGGGTGAGAGAGAAATAGACTTCTTTGGCAGAATCCTGCACATCTGTGGAAGCCAGGTACTCACTCACATACTCTCTCTCTCTCCCCTACAGTAGGAAACAGATGGTCTCTCTTGGCACTGAGCTGTGCTACCTTGGGGGAGGGGTGACATGGGTAAAGTCAAGTTGTTCCTCTTACTATCTCCAATGCATCCAAATTCATGTATATATGTGTGTGTGTGTGTGTGTGTGCACGCGTGTGTGTGTGTGTGTGTGTGTATATATATATATATATTTTTTTTTTTTTTTTTGCTGGAGCTTCTCCACTGGACCTCTGGACTTCCACAAAGGCTCTCTTATCCATGGGTGATTATCTAAGACAGTGTTCTCCAGAGGCTCCTGAACCGTAGCTGAGAGGGGCTGGAGTCAGTTTGTGGGCCACTGCAGAGTCCACAGCTTAGGACCAAGGTCTGTATGCCTATTGCCTGGTGCCTGGGTGGGTGATACTCCTCCCAAGTCCCTTGGCATATGGTGCTGGATCCCACAGCTCCCACAAAGACATTTTTGTTAGTGGGTGTATGCCAAATTGTTGTTGTTGAAGGAGTAATACAAGTGAGGGATGTCTTTCTGCCATATTGCTCACAGGAGGCTTTTGAAGGTCATGATAGAGTACCTGTAAAAGTTACTTGAAGCTGGTAAAGCACCATTCATATTCATCTATTCAATCACCCATCCATTCATCCACCCAATCACCATCAATTCGCCTTGATCAACCTATTCTTTCATTTATCAAATACTTATTAAACATCTACAATATGTCAATCTCTGTACTATGGCATGGACTCAGTGTAAGGAATTATTGGTTCTCTGATGAATATTCCTGAAAACCATTTTCTGAAGCAATGCCAGTAAATTAGAATCAGCACTCTCTCAGAAATATTTAACCAGTATGTACAGACTAACTGGTCGCTAAAGGTTAATGTCTTATTTTAATGTTCCAATTTAATGTTTCAGCTTCTTTATCAAAGGTAGTGAAATTTTAAAACCTTTTCAGAGAAATTCTACTTTCTGCAATAGCAATACAAATAAGCTCAAATAATCTGCTTTGTTTGATTTATCACAAGTAGCTACTTATGTGCTCTATTTGGCCAGAATTGTAGGTTTGTTATCACAGCGTTTTCTCAATGTTATACATCTTTTTTTTTTTTTTTTTTTTTGGTACGCAGGCCTCTCACTGTTGTGGCCTCTCCCGTTGCGGAGCACAGGCTCTGGACGCACAGGCTCAGCGGCCATGGCTCACAGGCCTAGGCACTCCACGGCATGTGGGATCTTCCCGGACCAGGGCACGAGCCCGCGTGCCCTGCATCCGCAGGTGGACTCTCAACCACTGTGCCACCAGGGAAGCCCAATGTTATACATCTTATAACAGCTGTCTTCCAACATATTCTTGGGTTCACATTATAGTACAGCATTTCTTAATTTATAAGCAGACTGAGAATTAATTATTTACAATTTATTTAAACAACCGTATTGTAGATATGTAGTATGAGATATAGTAACCAAGAGAGCAAAACCTACAACAACTTTTTGTTGTTTTATTAATTACAAAATATCATCACCACCCAAAACCAAACAAATCCCTTCTGTATATATTATAAAAATTCTATGAAATGTTATTGCAGTTCAATCTATCCCAGATCTCCACACAGATAATTCTTTGCAAGAACGTTTAGGCCGGTGTGATGCGTAGTGGTTAAGAGCATGGCTCTGGAGGAAGACGGATTGGGTTTGTATCATGGCTCTGCAGATGCTAGCTGTGTGACCTTAGACAAGTTACTTATCTTCTTTAAGTGTCAGTGTCTTCATCTCTAAGATGTGAACAGTAATACCTATTTATGTGGCTGCAATTGAGAAAAATAGAGAAAGAATGCTTGCGAGGTTCTGGTGAAATTCTTTGCCTAAGGTCTCCATAAGTACTGGTTTTTGGTATCTGTGTTATTTTGACTAAGCAGAGGTGAAGAGGTACCATGTAGTTATTATTTTTTCTACATTTTAGCTTTAGATTATTTTGTGATAATATATTTTGCATGTTTCATATAGAATTAGGTTCAGCTGTGAGTTACAGAGGGCTAAAACAACAGTGGCTTTAAAAATATAGACCACCCCGCTTTCCGTATAAAAGTTAAGCTCTCCAGGGCTGGAGATCAAGAATCCTTAGAGTTTACTCCTCTGCCATATTGAGGTTTCAACCATTGTCCTCATGACCTAGGATGTTAGCTAGAGCCCCAGTCACTGTCTGAAGAGGCAGAGTGGAGGAATACTTGAAAAAGAAAGTGGATGAAAGCAAAGGATCTAAGGCAGTGACCTTTCGAGGGAGGTCTCCAAAAGCTGCCACATATTTCCATGTTTATCCAGTTGTCCAGAATCTAGGCACGTGTTCAGCCTTAGTGGAGTGGGGGATGGAGAACGTACTCTCTGTTCCGAGTGGATATGTGTTCAGCTTAGAATTGCAGGTCCTCTTACTGTGAAGCAGTGGAGAGAATGGGTACCGGAGAACACCGGCAATCATCTCCCACAGTATGTAACTCGTGTATTAAACAGACTCAACTCATTGTGGTATAAATATGAATGCTTTATTTGTCCCATAACTTCTACCCACTTTGCTCTGCTAAACCACCTTTTCCTCCTGGGAGCCAGCTCCCCTAATGATATTTCAGTCTGGTTCCTTGTACTTAGTCACTCTGGGCTATTCAGAACAGTCTCATTTCAGTTTGTGAGCCCCAATCTCTTCGTTTAAAAACATCCATCTGATATTTAGTTCAAAACTCTCCTCCGCCTCCCCCCAGTTCATGCTGGATCAGTAGTTCCAGGGATCTAGAGGTTAGAGGCACCTGGCATCATCTGCTCCCTTTCATCTTCCCCTTTCCTCCTCCTACTTACCTCTCTGAGACGGAGTCAGGGACAAGCATAAGGGACACAGACGGTGACCTCTTCCTACCTTGCTTTTGACCATTCTCACTGCTCTGGCTGGTTGCTTGAAGGGCCAGTGGAAGCAGTTGGGATTCCTTTAAGCCTTGCTGATACGTCTCCATCCTGCACGCTCCATTGGCACTGGTAGTCCTTTGTAAGTTTCATGGCCATCTGCCCTTCATGGCCTCCTACTCGGAGTCTGTAGCCACTTGTGGAATCTATCTTCTGCATGCCTCAGGAAACAGGAACCCAAGGGGACCATATGCCCCTCTCAGCCAGGCTGTGCCCTGGTGCCCTGCCCCGTGGTGTTCTTTCTCCTGCACTGGCGGCAGGTCAGCAAGCCTGGTGGCCTCAGACTGCTTAGACATCTGTTGACTGAAAGAAAAATGTACAGTGTAAGAGTTGTAAGTTTCAGTTTTATTCAGGGACTTTACTGAGGACTGTTGCCTGGGAATCAGCCTCTCAGTAGCTCTGAGGGGATTGCTCCGAAGAGGGAGGAGAAGAAGCCGCTATGTATATATGATTGTGGCTCGGGAATGCATGCAATCACGTATACATCATGAGGAACAGATTTCTCAGTTAATAGTTTTAGTGAGTTTCTATGTATGGGAAGATGTAGGAATCTGGGTTCATTAAAATTTTTTCCTGAAATGTCCCTAACTATCTAAGGGTGTTTTTCCAAAGCACAGAGTGCCTTATCTTGTTTTTCGTCCTGAATTCCTTTCAGGGTGTACTGGAGGTCAGCAACTGCAGTGGGGATATGACTTGATCCTTGGAGAACCGGATGGTGAGCAACAGTCTTTGCTTTGCACGCTCAGTGGGGGTAAGTCCTGCCCCCTTCTTTTTTTTCTATTGTGGTAAAATATATAAAAACACAAATTTGCTATTTTAACCTTTTTTCAGGGTTTAATTCAGTGGCCTTAATTACATTTACAATGTTGTACAACCATCACTACTATCTATATTTCCCAAAGTGTTTCGTCACCCAAACAGAAACTCCGTACCCATTAAGCAAAAACTCTCTGTTTTCCTCCCTTCAGCCCCTGATAACCTTGAATCTACTTTGTGTCTCTTTGAATTTGCCTCTTCTAGGTATTTTATATAAGTGAAATCATACAATATTTGTCCTTCTTGTTCGGTTAATTTTACTTAACATAATGTTTTCATGGTTTATCCATGTTGTAGCATGTATCAGAAGTTCATTCTTTATTGTGGTTGATTAACATTCCATTGTATGTATATAGCACATTTTGCTTATCCATACTTTTTGGCTATTGTGAATAGTGCTGCAAAGAACATTGGCATACAAATATATGTTTGAGTTCCTGTTTTCAATTCTTTTGGGTGTGTATCTAGGAGAGGGATTGCTGGGTCATACGGTAATTTTATATTTATCTTTCTGAGAAACTGACAAACTGATTTTCACAGCATCTGCACCAGCAATGTAGTAGGGTCCTAACTTCTCCACATCCTTGCCAACACTTGTTATTGTCCCCTTTTCTGATTATAACCATCATAGTAGGCATGAAGTCATATCTCATGCATTGTGGTTTTTATTTACATTTCCATGATGACTAATGATGTGAAGCATCTTTTCATGTGCTTGTTGGCCATTTGTATATCTTTTTTTTTTTTTTTTTTTTTTTTTTGCTATGCGGGCCTCTCACTGTTGTGGCCTCTCACGTTGTGAAGCGCAGGCTCCGGAAACGCAGGCTCAGTGGCCATGGCTCACGGGCCCAGCCGCTCCGCGGCATGTGGGATCTTCCCGGACTGGGGCACGAACCCGCGTCCCCTGCATCGGCAGGCGGACTCTCAACCACTGCGCCGCCAGGGAAGCCCCATTTGTATATCTTTTTTGGAGAAATGTTTATTCAGGTCCTTTGCCCATTGTTTTAGACTGAGTTGTTTGTCTTTTGGGGACTCTTACCTTATTGTAGCTACTACAGCGAGAGAAGAAAGAGGAGAGCTTCTCTTCAGGCTGCTGAGTTATCCAAGAAGTCATCTTCTCACACCTCTGGTCTTCCTCTTGTGGCTGTTTATGAATCAGTTTGGGCTCTGTTGTCTCTGAAGTTGGAGGAGGGGGTGCAGTAATGTGAGGCTCACAACAAGAAGTAGGCTTTAAAAACTGCATTCCCAGTATTCACCTCTGGAGGTTCAAGAAGATCTTAATCAGATCTTACGTGAACCTGTTTCACTTATGCATAGAATAATTCAGTCTTAGGACAGGAAGAGAGCTTAGAGTTCATCAGGTCCAACCCCATGATTTTACAGATATGGCCTCACAGGTCCTGAAAGGTGAAGTAACTGTGCCCACTGTTTTGCTAGTTTATAAGTGATATTTTAAATGCCTGGTTTATGTGTCACTATGACTGGTTGTAAAATTGTGCCTTCACTTTTTGTAATATGGAAGAGGAACACGTTAGAGATACGACCTATTTCTGTTTTCCCTTCTGCATGTGACAGAGGTTCAAGGGGAAAATATTTTGCTGTCATTTCTAACATATGGATGGTTTCTCGGCTTTTGGGGATCAGGCTGTTGTACCAAGTGAATACAGATGAGCATTGCGCTTGCCTAGTACTCTGCTGTTTGCAGAGTGGTAGCATATTCTTCCTTTCTTTTTTAAAGCAAAGCTTTTATTTATTTATTTTTATAAACTTTATTTATTTATTTATTTTTGGCTGTGTTGGGTCTTCGTAGCTGCGCATGGTCTTTCTCTAGTTGTGGGAGCAGGGGCTACTCTTCATTGTGGTGCACAGGCTTCTCATTGCAGGGGCCTCTCGTTGCAGAGCAGGGGCTCTAGGTGCATAGGCTTCAGTAGTTGTGACATGTGGGCTCAGTAGTTGTGGCGCATGGGCTTAACTGCTCAGTGGCATGTGGGATCTTCCAGGACCAGGGCTCGAACCCGTGTCCCCTGCATTGGCAGGCAGATTGCTAACCACTGCGCCACCAGGGAAGTCCTGGTATCACATTCTTACAACATCCTGACAATCAGTGAGCAGGTGAGTAGTCCTGCTGGATGGGTAAAGACATGACCAAGATCATCAGTAAACTGGGGGCAGCTTCTGGTGCAGATGACAGTCCCTCATCTCTGTGAAGGTAGTCTGGCTGTCACCCTACTGATAATCAGCAAGCTGCAGTGGAAAGAACATCAGGACGTAGAGTCAGAGAACTCAGGCCCCATTCCCCTGACCAGCTGCTACCTTAGGCAAGTCACTTCATCTTTCTGATTCACAGTCTCCTCACCTGTAAAGCGGAGACAAAAATAACACTGATCTATCCAATTGTGGGAATCAAGACAGAAAGTAGAATTAAAGTCTTTAATGAATATAGAGAGTTATACAAATGTTAGTGATTTCTGTTATCTGGCTGTCTAGGTAGGGGGTCACTTTGTGTATTATAAATAAGAGTTTGTAAGGTTTAATGGCATTAGAAGCTTAGGAGAGTTTCAAAGGACTCCTGCAGCGGAAAAGATGACGTGCTCTTCATCCTTAGGTCTTATCCTAACCCGTAACCATTGTTGTTTAGAATTCGACAGACATAACAAGCCAAGTCTTCCTGAGATACTCTCCACTTTGTAAATACAAGCTTGCCTCTTACAGTTCTTTCACCCTCGGAAAGAGGCAACGTTCAACTCATTCCACCTAGCATTTGAAAGGTCAGTTGTGAAAATCTGAAAATCTCTCTAACGTACAAATCCAGTCACAGCGCTCGTATTATTAAAACCTTTTTACTCCCGGTGGCTCACAAAGTCCAAATTCCATAGCTGCAAATCTTTTTCCTGTCCAAGTGGACGAGAAATATGTAAATGGATCTGATAATCAAACCCGTGCCCTGGGTGTGCAAGGCCTACCGCGGTCCAGCCCTGGTCTGTGTGCTCAGTCTAACCTCCCGCCTCTGGTTCCCACACACCCACGGCGCAGCCCCTCTTACCTGGGGCCACAGATGCCCGCCTGTCCTGGCTCTCTTTGTTTGCTGGGTCTGCCTCAGCTGCACAGATGCCCTGCTCCCTCCTCTCTGCCTGCTTGTCACTTTCATGTTTACCCTTTAAGATGCAGCTCAAAAGCCACGTCATCTGTGAAACCATCTCTGACCTCTTCTTTCTCACAGGGAGGATTAATCATTCTTTCTCTGTGTGAAAATAAGCATTTCCCACGTGATTCTGTCTTTTGTTCCATTTCATTTGAGATTTTGTCTAGCCATTAGTCCTCCAGCATTTTGAGGCCTGGGCAGAATCTTACTCTTTGTCTCTCTGCGCCCTAGGGCCCAGTGCCATGTGTGGAAACAGCAGGTGCTCAATACATGTTTGCCGCACGAAAGTTTGCCGAAGACCATAGGGCAAGATACACTGATAAGATAAACGGGAACTTGTTAGTGTTGTCTGATTTAAAACTCACCAACAGTCCCTAGAGCCGGGAACTATGCCCATTATTGCTTTGGGTCTCCATCCCCTCCGTCCAAGACTAAAAAGATTTCTCCCTTCTCTAGTCATTAATTAGACATGAATGAGACAATAAAACAAGGCCACCCTCCTGATCTCTGGTGTAGCCAATCAGTCCATTAATTGGAGAGACAGGGCCTGTGACACCAGCAAGCTGTGTGACTGTAGCCGATCTCTCCTAGTCTCTGGGCTTCAGGTTTTGGAATCAGGGAGTTAGACTTCATATTCTCAGAGGTCCCTCTCAGTCCTGACTATTTATCTTCTACACGGTTGATCCTGGGAAAGCTGAATGAGGCAGAGGACAGGTAAATACATTTCAGCTGGGGTAGACACACTGGCAGGAGAAGGAGCAGGATCAGGGTAGGTCAGGTATCAGCATGAAAACCCTGGCATTCCTTCGAAACTACAGTGTCCTGGGACTTCCCTGGCGGTCCGGCGGTTAGGATTCCGCGCTTCCACTGCAGGGGCCCAGGGTTCCATCTCTGGTCGGGGAAATGAAAGCCATGCGGTATGGCCAAAAAAGTACAAAAACCCTGGAGTGTCCTGTGTTGTTGTTGTTTACTCGTTTCTCTCAGCACAAGAATAACGGCTTCTAGCTCAAAACGCCTTCTTCAGAATGCTAACCGCTTCCCCATGATGCCCCCTAACCCTGGAAATTTTTCCTCACACCTGGTCACATGGTCCTTCCGAATATCCCCCACCCCCTTTTGAGCTCTGTGTGCTGTTTTCTGCACCTCCCCAGACTCTCAACAAGTTAGTGCCTGTGAGATCAGAATGGGAAACAGCGGAAGGGTCAGATGAAGCCTAGCATATACTTACTGGATGAGAGCAGAGGAGTCAGTGCAGAGGAATAAAAATGGGAGGTCAGTGAGCGCTCTGGATTGAGAAGAGGACGTGGAAAAAGGGAAGGGTCGGAGTTGGGAGGAAGGGCTGGGGAATGAGACAGATTTAGGAATTTTACCGCAGGTCTGTTGCACGGCAGATTTTTTTTTTTTTAGGAAGGAGCTTTCTGGAAGAAAATGTAAGGTATGAGGATTGCACACCAGCACACAGGGTGAGGATAAGAATATTTCAAGAGCATAGAGTTAAATATTTTACGAAAGGCATTGTATTAATTTTGGTATGTCTTTTATTAAGTGAAAAGTAGAGACATTTATTGGATGGACTGGCTATAATTAAATATTTAGATAAATTCTAATATTTATTGCTCCAAAAGGGACAAAGTCCAACAACCAACCAAAACTTAGAAGGCTGCTATCAAGAAAAGGGCTAAAAGAAACATTTTGTCTTCATTTATTTATTTATTTATTTATTTATTTATTATTATTATTTTTTTTTTGGTGGTATGCGGGCCTTCCTCTGCTGTGGCCTCTCCCGTTGTGGAGCACAGGCTCCGGACGCGCAGGCTCAGCGGCCATGGCTCACGGGCCCAGCCGCTCCGCGGCATGTGGGAGCCTCCCAGACCGGGGCGCGAACCCGGTTGCCCTGCATCGGCAGGCGGACGCGCAACCACTGCGCCACCAGGGAAGCCCTATTTATTTATTTATTTATTTATTTATTTTTGTCTGCCTTGGGTCTTCATTGCTGCGCACCGGTTTTCTCTAGATGCGGCGAGCGGGGGCTACTCTTCGTTGCGGTGCGCGGGCTTCTCATTGCGGTGGCTTCTCTTGTTGAGGAGCACGGGCTCTAGGCGCTCGGGCTTCAGTAGTTGTGGCACGTGGGCTTAGTAGTTGTGGCTCGCAGGCTTAGTTGCTCTGCAGCATGTGGGATCTTCCCAGACCAGGGATCAAGCCCGTGTCCCCTGCATCGGCAGGCGGATTCTTAACCACTGTGCCACCAGGGAAGTCCCAATGTCGTGAAGCTTTTGCTGTATGTTTTCTTTTTGAATTTTATTTTATTATTTTAATTTTAATTTTTTTAAATTTAGTTTTATTTATTTTTTATACAGCAGGTTCTTATTAGTTATCTATTTTATACA
>NC_041219.1:62711935-62742984 GCF_002837175.3 Physeter macrocephalus | reverse complement strand
ATCGGCAGGCGGACGCGCAACCACTGCGCCACCAGGGAAGCCCTATTTATTTATTTATTTATTTATTTATTTTTGTCTGCCTTGGGTCTTCATTGCTGCGCACCGGTTTTCTCTAGATGCGGCGAGCGGGGGCTACTCTTCGTTGCGGTGCGCGGGCTTCTCATTGCGGTGGCTTCTCTTGTTGAGGAGCACGGGCTCTAGGCGCTCGGGCTTCAGTAGTTGTGGCACGTGGGCTTAGTAGTTGTGGCTCGCAGGCTTAGTTGCTCTGCAGCATGTGGGATCTTCCCAGACCAGGGATCAAGCCCGTGTCCCCTGCATCGGCAGGCGGATTCTTAACCACTGTGCCACCAGGGAAGTCCCAATGTCGTGAAGCTTTTGCTGTATGTTTTCTTTTTGAATTTTATTTTATTATTTTAATTTTAATTTTTTTAAATTTAGTTTTATTTATTTTTTATACAGCAGGTTCTTATTAGTTATCTATTTTATACATATTAGTGTATACATGTCAATCCCAGTCTCCCAATTCATCCCACCACCCCCACCCCCCGTCCACTTTCCCCCTTGTCTTCTTTTATTACAGTGAAGAAAATGAGAGGCAAAACAGGTTAAGGGAAAAGAACAAAAAATGAAAAGAGGACACAGAATGCTCAGTCTTAAGGAGACCGAGCACCAGCCATGATCCAGTGACCCCCAGCACAGCACTTCCTCCTCGATTTCCCACCGCAACGGCTTCCCCTTGCGAAATAAGAACAGGGTAATGCTGGCTAGTCGGAAAAATGTTGCTCAGAATTCAACTAAAGATAAGTAACAGCAAAGATATATCCAGTTTCTCAGCAAACTACTTGATGTTGCATAGCAACAACTGCCTAGTTTTATTTCTGTCACAGTATTGCCATAAGGAAGCTTTGAAATTAAGTATTTTTAAAAAATTTAAACAAACAAGCTAGCATACCTCACTGCACCCAACCAAGTCACCTGCCTCCTTCTAAATTAGAAAGGCAGCCTCTCAAAGCAGGAGATAATTAAGATGGTAAAAGGAGAAACAAAAATTTATTGGGTCCTTACTAATAATCTCTTTCTGATTTATCTCACTTAATCCTGACAAGAACCATGTGAGGCCCATCTTGATCCCACTTTGCAGATGGGGAAACACACCTAGAAGCATAGAGTAACTTGACCAAGGTCACCCATCCAAGAAGGGGCAGAACTGGGTTTTCAACATTCCTCTCGCCCTTTTTCTGTCTAATCAGTAATCTAGTGCTTTCCCATCACTGCACTACAGTGAGGCCTGAAACTGACTGTGGAAACAACTCTCACCCCTTCTGAAGGTGTCTGCAGCACACTAGTCATACCTCCAGGACGTCTGGAAATGTTTGGACCCACATCTGACCCCATGGGCCAGCTGTTTCATGGTACAGATTTACCTGAGAACATCTGAGTTTATGATTAGTCTAGTGCAAGAAGTGCAGAGAAAGGCAGAGACTGTGAAGACACAGTCTTTCCTCAGGGCACTTGTGTTCTGATTTATTTGAGGGGAGTCACAATTCCTGGTATTGGCATTTACAGACAGGTGTTTAGGAGTTATTCAGAAATAAGTTTTCTATGAACTGAGACATTGACTTTGATCCTTTGCCTTTTATAAGCAGGAATAATACACCAAATGCAAGGAACCCAAGTTGTAGACATTTTTGAAATCTCCTCTGCTTACAACTTGGGGGTGTGTGTCATGGAAAGATCTCACTTCCGATTGCCAACCACCCATGTGGTCCTTACATAGAGGAGGAATTTAATTCAACAAACATTGACTGCGTACCTGTTGTACCAGGGTACAGAGCTGTATTATCATGACCCCTGACCTCAAGAAATTCTTCAGCCCCATTGAGGAGGTAAATAGCATACATGTAGTTAATACTGTGTGATGGATGAATGTTATAACAGATGTAGGCTTAAAGTGCAGCAGGGGCACAAAAATAGGTGTCATCCAGTCTGGTGCATCAGAAAACGTTTTTTTGGAAGAGCACCCACGTGATCATGTTAATGCAGGTCTCGGGATCACTGAAGCATTCCACATAAAAAGACAGCACGCGGTCATGAATCCACAGCAGCTCAGGAAGCCTGGAGTATAAACCGTTGGTGGGAGATGACATTGGAGAGATGAGTGGGAGTCAGTGATGGTGTGGTATCTGTGTACGCTGGGGGCGGAGTTTTGGTGCAAGGTTAGGGAGGGGCATTCATTCAAAGGGTGATGCCAGCCCTTGACAGATTTAGGAGCAGGGGGTAACCTGCTAAAATCTGTGCCTTACGAAGGCACATCTAGTGGCAGTTAGGAGGAAGTAGATACAGCTGGGCAAGATTAGATGGAGAAAGATCAGGAAAACACCGAGTAAAACAAATCTGAAGAGATTTCTCTGCCAGAGTTCTCTTAAGAATGTCTGATGTGCGAATGAATGAATACTGTGAAATGGCTGTGTTGTGGGTATTCTCTCTTTGTCCCTCCAGACCCACTCTCTACTCTTTCTACCCTGACTCTAGGAGGCTGACCTTCTGAAAATGTCCCCTGCCTTTTGGTTTCTCGTTGGGTTCAGTCAGTGGGAGTAACTAGCAGGACGTTCAAGGGTAGGCAGAGAGACAGGACAGGAAATTCACACCCCCCCCTCCACTGGGCCTTGGTGTGTCAGTAGCTCTACTGTGAGGTCACAGTTCTAGCTGGGAGGTCCGTTGTCCATAGCCATAGCTGGCTCTGGGTCCTAGAGCTACAGTTCTGTCCTTACTCTTGTCGCTTCAGACCCAGCAGTGGCTAGCCTAGGAGAGCATAACCATCTCTTCCTAGTTTCCTTAGCCTCCTTGTAAGCAGATAGGGTAAGGGGTCCCTGGAGAAAGAGAACCAGGCGTGGCTTTCCTGACGCAAGAAAAGCCCTTTCTGGCCTAAACCATTTTGCGATCTAAGCCTGGCCACAATGCAATGCTTGCCCTTGAACAGGTCTCAGTAATAATGATTTTAAGGAAACAAAAGAACACACTGTTATCAAGCAAGAGAAGTAACAATAACAGAGATAGCAAATCAGTTGTAAAGGCTCCCAGTTCTATTTCAATGGTAAAGACTAGCCTGAAGTCTTTAGAAACTAGCTCTTCTTGAGCTGTTGTGCAGAATTTAAATCCCCCAGGCGCTCAGCCCCCAGAACAATTGGAACCTAAGGGATGATGATGATGATGTTGACCTTTTCTCATCCTGGATGACTTCAGTCAACTAAAGCTTGGACTCTGTTGACCAGACTGCCCAAGCCCCTTCATGAATATGCATGTACCCTTAGCTTAAGACTTACCCAGTTTTGTTTTTCAGGGAGGCACTGCTTTGGGAAAGATCCCCCGTGTTCTCCTTACTTGCTGCAATTTATAATAAATTCTTCCTTCTCCCACTCTTTGGCTTGGATGTGTCTTTTGGCTCGACACCCAACAAGAGGAGAACCCAGTTTTCAGGTAACATGCTTACACCTTTGTAAAAAGTCCCTTCATCATCCTAGTATCGTAAGTTACCATGTTGGAATGTGACCCAGTTTCCTGCTGGGACTCTGACTGATACAATCACGGAACACTCTCCTTGAGAAGCATCTGTTGGTTTCATGCTCGATGATCTGGGGCAGAGAGAAAGAGCGTTTGAACCAAGACTGGCATAGCAGATATGAAGAGGAGGACACAGATTGGAGAGATATTCAGGGAGGAGAACTGACAGTGCAGTTGGGAGGTGAGGAGGAGGTAAGAGAGCATCTAGGATGGCTTCTTGGCTTCGGGCTGAGTTGGGTGGTATCATTCACCAATTAAAGAACACGGAAGGACAGGTGCTAAGGAGAATATGAATAATATTGGTGGGACATAATAAATTCAAACTGCTTCTGGGCCCTTTATGGGGAGGGACTGTTGTTCATCTGCTGACTTGAAGAACACGCATAGCTCAATTTTTTTTTTCATTGCTGTTCGGAATTGTCCCTGTTTACTTTTGCCAGTCTTTTCCTCACAGTCTTTGAAAATATACGTATCCTTGGATGTGTAAGTATATAGTTTCTGGTATCTTTTATTATTTTTGAGAATAATTTTATTTTTCCTGCTGTTTTATTTTATTTTAAAAAATTTTTGGCCACTCTGAGCAGTTTGTGGGATCTTAGTTCCCTGACCAGGGATTGAACCTTGTGCCCTGGGCAGTGAAAGCATGGAGTCCTAACCACTGGACCGCCAGGGAATTCCCTCTGGTATCTTTATTGCGACAAGAGAGCCAGATAGCTAAAACTATTGAGAACCTAGGTCCATATTGAGCTTCTTAAAAGGCCCACACTTGTCTCTGTTTTCTCTTTATCAAGCTAAAGCAAGGTCTCTTTAAGACAGACATGAAAAAAACCTTCAGCTGCCAGCCAGTCAAGCACGGCTAAGCTCCCACACCCCCTTCTAGTCTCCAGTCTCCACTTCAGAGGGCACACTGCCCATGCCTGTCACAAGGTGGCAGCCCTGTCCAACCGACCTGTATGAACCTGTGGGTGTTGACGCGAATCCCCCAGCCTCTGCCACCCAGTCAGTTCTCATCCGCATTGCAACCCAACCTTAGCTCAAAAACCTGCGACAATTCTAGAAAAGGAGTTCAAATTCCTTAGCCTGACGACCCGGTCACACCCAAAACAATGAAGGAGGAAGCAGAGGCCACGGATATTTGTAATGGTAATTGATGGAATATCCCTAGGGGAGAAAGGAGCCTTTAGGGAATAAGAATGGGGGCTTTCTAGGTCTTGATTCCATTGCCTGGGGGTGGGGTGTGAGTTTAACTGGGGGGAAACAGTGGATTTCCTTCTATTCTTTCATTTTTTTTAGTCTGCAATTCTTTTAAAATGCTTACTGCATTTATTGTTCCTACTGTTCATTCAGCAGGCAAACATATACTGACTTTATTGTAATTGTTCATCACGTTTGTCTTTTATCCCTAATTAGATTTTTAAGTCCTAGCATTTTATATTCCTTACAACCCACAGACTTTGCTGTGCTTAAAGCAGGTGTCAAAAAAACACTTGCTGAGTAAATGCATGAATGTATTGCTAAGTGTAAATCACCAACATAGAGCTCACCTTGAATGGAAAGGCCTGAGGCAAGCGCCCAGTTTACCCTTTAAGTTCAGCTCTTATTTCTTTTAATCTTCATTCAGCTAATTATCTCAAGGTCAGTGAAGCCTGAGAGTAGGAAAAAGACTATTATAAAGAATGGAATCGTGTTCAGTAGGTTAGTGCAGAGGCTCAGCTGCTTGCTTGCTGTAGAATCTTGAGCACATTACTTCATCCACTCAGACCTTATCTCTTTATCCATGAGATTAATCCATTACGGAGAGTCAGCACAGTCCAGTGAAAGGAGCCTTGAACATCAATCGAAAGGTGCTGGTTCTGGTCCCTGCTCTGTTGTCAGTGGTATTATCTTAACCTCCTCAAGCCTCAGTTCTAAAATTCTAGGTATGTGAACACTTAAATAACTGAAACTAAAACTATGCACGTGTGGATTAGTATCTATTGCTGTATTAGAAATCACCCCCAAATTTAACAGCTTAAAAGAACCAATGTTTATGATCTCATGCAGTTTCTGGGAGGTTCTGACTCAGTCTCTCACAGGGTTGCAGTCACATTGTAGATCCAGGGCTACAGTCATCTCAGGGTTTCATTGGGGCTGGAAAAGCTTGAGCTTCCAAGCTCATTCAAGTGATTATCGCAGGCCTCAGTTCCTCAGTGGCTAATGCCTGGGATCTTCAGTTCTTTACCATAGGGCTGCTCACAGCATAGCAGCTGTCTTCCCGCAGAGCAAGAGATCCAAGAAAACTAGAGCTAAGAGATACAGGTACAGATAGATGGGGGAGCAGGGGGAACCCAACACTGGGCTGCAGTCTTTTATCACCTAATAATCTTGGAAGTGACCTCCCATCATTTCTGCTGTGTATTGTTGGTCACGTAGGCCAATCCTGGTACAATGTGGGAGCAAATTACGCAAGGGTGTGAACACCCAAAACAGGGATTATTGGGGGCCATTTCGAGGTTGGCTACCACAGTGCTCAACAGTGGAATTAACAGTCTTGTCAAGTACGACTCCTTCCCTTTCTCATCTCCTCTGATCTCTCCCTAGCCAGAGTATAATCTTGTTCTCCCCTCTGTCCCCCTGTGCCTGGCACATGCTGTGTGCTCACTATCTGTTGAGATGAAATGAATGAGTATTACACTTTCTCCATGCTTTTTTAAAAAAAAAAAAAAAAAACATGAGACGGTAGGAATCTTAGCGAGACTTTACTGTACCTTATCTCTTTACAGATGTGGAAATCAAGGTCCAGAAAGGGCTCCTTATTTGTTAGCAGTGGAGCTAAGGCTAGAATCTGATCTCTCAACTTCCCATTCTCTGTATTTTCTACTTCACTCTCTCTTAACTTCAGTCTTTGTAACTTGGAATTATCCTTGACACAGAATTTAGTAGCTCTGTTAATAAATCATCTACCTCTGCTGCTCTGCCTTTTGTGCCATTGCCTTAGTTCCACTTCTGTTGAAATATTCAGTAATGCTTTCATCTGATTTTCCTTCTATATTATAACTTTCTCTTTCTGTTCACCTTCCGATTCCCTGGCCCTAACCCTAAACGTACTGAATGGCCAAGGTTTCATGGATATTAAATTCTAATATTAACTTGCACTATCATCTTCCATGCTCTGTTTATTTTTTATTCTGTAATACAGTGCATAATTATGTGTCTGAAAGGGTTTCCAGTTTAAAAGGCAAAGGCAAAAATCCTTTTGCAGTAGGTCCTATTTAAATCACAGACCTCATTTTTGCTTCATTTCTCCATTTCTTTCCCTTGTCTATTACTAGCCTCATTGGAAAAAAAAAAAATTACTTGAGATCTCAGCATTTCTAGAGTGAAGATGCCTCTTTCTCACTTACTGGTATATGAAGCAGCCTTCTTCCCTCTCCCCTCTCTGATGATGGCACTTTTCCCGTGAAGCTATTACAGCAGGCTCCAACCACATTGCGTTATTTACACGTGTGTCTCCCCGGTTGGACTGGGCACCTCGAGGGTAAGCATCACGGCTTACTCATTGTTTGTACACTCCAGTGTCTCATGGTATAGTTCCTAAGAGGGTCTTCATACATATTTGTCAAGTTGAATCAACCAACTCTTCATGTCATTTCCAAGATTAAAGTGTCCTCTTCCTAGTAGTGATCATTCTTACATAAGATCTTGTATTTCTCTGAGTTAGAGACAGGGATTGTTACTTTTCCAGGCTATCATTTGCTCTCCCTGGAGTGTTCTGTAGTCCTAAGTCTGACCTGAACAGAGCCATTTGAAAGCCCTCCCGCCCAAGGCAACGTACAGTTGTCCCTTGGTATCCTTGGGGGGGAATTGATTCCAGGAGCCGCCAGTATATGCCCAAATCCGCGGACGCTCAAGTCCCAAAGTGCGCCCTCCGTATGAGTGGTTCCACATCCGTGGATTCAGCCATCCTCAGTTGTGTAGTGCTGTATGTATTTATTGAAAAAAATGTATGTATAAGTGGATCAACACAGTTCAAACCCGTGTCGTTCAAGGGTCAACCATAATTTGAGGTGTGCCTGGAAAACCTCTCCCCGACAAGTGTGGTCCTTTTTCAGATAAATCCAAACCCCTTCTCATTGGAGACTGAAGACTTATCTTGCAAGAGGCTCCTTTTGAAATCCAGATGTCTCAAGGAGAGGCTGTGGCTTGTCTCTCATCTGCTGGCACCTTAGCAGGATTAATATTTTAGTAGAAAGAGCTACAAGAGCAAAGCAGACTCCTGTTAGAATGAAGTCCTCTGGTCTGGAGTGGAGGTGGGGAGGGAGATGACGGAAGGGGAGGTGGGAAGGGCAAATACAAACTGCAGCCTGCCCTCCTCACTTATCCCGCATGGTGAACAGCAGATGCTGCAGAGGAGAGAGAAGCAGAAAAATGCCCTTTGTCCTGTCACACTTGCTCTGGCTTCCTGCTCTTCTCTTTTTCTCACGGATACTTCGTGAGGATCAGCCCTGAGGGTGCCACAGCTACTCTACTTTGGTGACCACAGCAGCCTGGAGGGTCACTCTGCTGCATGCAGCTCCGGCAGCTCCAGGCAGGCTGTAGGGACGCTTTCGCCTGGCGGAGGGTGCTGTGCTGGCAGCCTCCCTGTGTCAAGGATGGCCTTTCCTCAACCACTTCAAAGTTACCGCTCCAAAGTGAACAACTGCAAAGGTCCTTGTTTTTCTGTGCTGCCACCCAATGTAACCCATTTACTGGATGACACATGTTTACTTTTAAAATTAAAAGTTAAAATCATTAAAGTTAATTGAAGTTATTTTTGAGAATTTAACTCCCCTTCCCCATCTAAATTCTTAGATGGCGTTAACGACTCGGGTGATGCCAAGAAACAGGGTTGGATGTTGACTGCCCTCCTTTTGTAGCAAAAGAAGGTATATTTGCTGCCCTTTACCGATGGCTGAGTCTTCACCCGTGTTCAGGCCACCCACAGAGCAGGGGTAGATCTAGGGCCCCAGGAACAGGTTGTATGCCTTTGAGGAGTTGGGTGTTCTCTGGCTGAGCACATGCGTGATGGCTCATTCCTCTGGTCTTACGGAAGTGCTTAGCTCAAGGCAGAGTCTAGGTGAGCGGTGCTGGGCTGGATGTGGTACCCAAGGAGGGGGGCCTTCGTGGCCCACCTTAGTAGTTCCAGGCACGTTCTAGGCCTTGCCGTGGTGATGAGAGTGTCTGTGCATGACTGGCCCATGACCAGCCTGTTATCACTGATGTGTTTTGGGCAAACCCAACAGCCAGCAGCGTGACCCTCAGAGAGTCTTTCACCTGTCCCACGGAACTTCTGCCCTGTTATTCCTGGGAACTGCCCTGGGACGGACACCAGATCCTTACCCCCGGGCTCCTCAGAAATTGCTCTCCAGTCGCATTTAGGCCCGTGAAGCGGGAACTGATGGAGCTGCCTAATGCTTCTTAGCATTTCAATGTTGTTACATTTATAATGGTATTCAATTTTAAAATAATTGTATTTTCTACTTTGCAATTCTCATGTTCTCTTACATTCAGCTGTTTAATAATGTCAAATGCTTAGAACCCAGATTAGAATTTCTTACAATGGTCTCTGATTAAACCCCAATAAAAGCACAGTCAGGAAAACTAATAATATAAGGCATGCTGACTAACTCTTGGAAGCTCAGTTTACATTTTGTAAATCTTAAACTAATTTGAGGATTATGCCTTAAACTAAAAAGCTTTGTGGGTACTTTGGCAAAATATTAACAATAATAAATTTTAAAAAACCCCCAAACTTAGGTAGTTTTGTTCATTCATTCATTACTTTGCCTATTTTCGAAAAATGATTTGAGACAATGCACCATAATTCTTTAAAACCACTGAAATAAAAATACAAGGATGAAGACAAACCAGTGAAAGACACCGAATAATTATTCTGGACTGAGGGAAATGTCTACTTTTGAGTTCAAGACTTAGTTTCAGGTTTTCCTATAGCCAAGGCAAAAAGGGAAGCACATTCGGTTACATCTCTCTCATAGCGATTATGAATAAGCATATTGGACAATGTCTTCCTGGAGCTAAACTGTAAAAAAAAAAAAAAAAAAAAAAATATATATATATATATATATATATATATATAGTGAATCTTTGGGGATGTTGATCAAGGTAGTAGGCATATCTTCAACTAAATAAGATGCTTTTTATTTAATACTAGCTATACCAAGTTTTAATTTGTAAAAAGAGGGCATGCTATTAAATTATAGTTTTTGTAAACGCATTTCTATAAAGGGCTAGAGTATTCAGATACACGAGTTTCTGCTGAGATGACACGACATAGCTTAGGAATTCTAAAAGAAATACAAGGACAACAAAGAGTTAAAGTTGCCGCAGTCTGTCTTTCTTGAGCATCAGCAGTCTTCACTGGGTTTTTATTGGGAACTTAGAAAAGACACTTCAGAATCGAGGTTACTGGTGGTAATCTGAACCCCAGGTATCCTGTGTTACTTGAAATAATATTCGTATACATGAGAGATGTGGAACGTTGGTGTTTCAGTGTGCATTCCAAAGACTGACTTATCTTCTTGATGATAGACCACTGCAACTCTAAATAAATGAAAAAATACCTATGCAAATATTAATAAAGCATCCGCAGACTTAATGAGATTCAGGAGGCCCTCAGGAGGTGTGAGTGCTGCATTGGTAGAGGCAGTCTCCCATGGGCCTTGAACTTCCCTAGCCCTCCTTGCTGAGTGTGCCGGATTGCAAGGCCTACCCGTCTCCTGACGTCGAACAGCTTTCGTAGCTAGCCACACAGGCAACTAAGTAGGTCTAGGGGACCGCAGCGTGACCACCTTGTAACTACTTGCTCTCTAGAGGGAAGGGGACTAACTAACCTCAAAATAGTCATTACTGCTCCTTTTATTTTGAATTCATTTTAAGTATCTTTATTTTCTGCTCGCTGCAATGTTTGCCGCCTGATCAAAAAGTTCTGGGCCTTAGGCCCTGGATTCCTCTCCTGTAAAGCAACCAACTGTGCGTGCAGGTATCATTTGATCTCATCATCATGTCACCCCTGTTGGACTTGACGGCAGGGGGAACTGAGGCAGATCTGTTGACGTTCACGCCGCTCACTGTGCCGGGAGTAATACAGTCCTTTGTGTCTGACCCAGAAATCTTCGGTCTTCTGTCCAGGAAACTGTGGTGGACTACGTGGTCAGCTGGCGAGTAGAGGAAAATCTCAGACTCTTGACTGCTTTTGACAGTCTCTCCCAAAGTCATCGTGCCTTAACCTTCCTTCCTCTTCAGTTGCCTCTTTAAGGCAGGTTCATTATGCCCACGACCTCTGAGAGTGTTTCCTCCCACCGGCAAGTTTATTTTCCCTTTACTTTATTTACAGGCACCATGATTGGGAGTTACCGTCTTCAGCTTGAATGAGAATCATGACAGTATGAGAGACCCTGGGTGGGATATACAGTCCTTAAATACTCCTGTCAAAATGATAATAGTAATAACAGTAATACTGATAACAATTAATAATATTTTCATCATTACGTATGAAAAAAATTGAGACTCAGAGAGATTGCACAGCTTCTTCAAGGGCACACAGCCTGTGAGCAGCAGAAACATAATTGAAACCTAGACCTGCTGACCCTTAATCATTATTCCGTATTACTGCCCCAACAGAAGTTTCCAGTTCAGTTCCATATTTAAATATATATCTATATATATACGTATGTATGTATGTGTTTCGTTAACCTCCTACCTACCCCTGCTTGCTAGGGATTAGTAACCTCTTTCTAATCTCAGCTCAAGTCTTATGACTGTTCCTGTGTTGTCTTCTCCCTTCGTCAGTCCTGTCCTCCCCCGCGTTGGCTCGAGTCCCCTTCGCTTTGCTTTGGGCTGACAGTCGAATCAAGTAATGGTGGAACCAAGGAAGTTACAGTGACCCAGGGAATCCTCAGCATTTATTCATAATAACTGATGAAGTTAAACAGATATTCTTAATTCCATCTCCAAAATACTCATTGCCACTCTTTTTATTTTTTGTAAATATCTTTGTCTGATTTTTTGGTCCACTTGTCTTTGTGTCTGCACGTTCTGTGCAATGTTAAAACTGTTCTGCTGATGGGTGAGAGATGAGTCCCTTTGTCTGTGATATTGGGAAATTGATTGAGCGTCTGTGAGGCAGATGTAGTGTTTGTGGTGGGAAGGGCCAGTTTCTCACTGCTCCACTTGGAAGAACACCTCTGACTCTGAATAAGAATAGAACTTTCCTCCATTTTCTTTCCTACGTTCCACTTTGAAATAGTTCACAGCCACAACTTGACCAAAGACTCCTATCTCCAGGCCAGTAGGTCTGCCAGGCAGATTCCTCATTACTGTTATGTTGAAATAATTTCTTATGACCCGACTGCAAGTTATAAAACTAGCAAAGGAATAATAATATTGATAATAATAATTGTAATTATTATACTAACACCACTACCATTTGTTGAATATTGACAGTTCACAAGGCTCAGTACTAAAGTTGACAGGTATTATCTCATTTAATCGTTTTACCTCTGTATCTAAGGTGAGTATTATTCTCACTCCATTTTACAGATGAGGAAATTGAGGTCTAGAGACGTCAAGTAGTTTTCCAAGACTGTTCAGCTGGCAGGTGGCGGAATTCCATCTTAGGTCTTCAGATGTCAGAGCCTCTTTCTAAACCACCATGTTCTAAAGAAGACATTTCACAAAGTGTGGTTCTAAGAACAACAGCATCAGCATCACTTGGGAGCTTGTTATTAATGCAGATTCTCAGGCCTTATCTCATATCCACTGAATAAAAAACTTGAGGAGTGGGACCTGGCAATCTGTTCAAATAAGCCTCCTCGGTCGATTCTTATGCGTGCTAGAGTTTTGCAGTCACACTCCAGAGCTTTTCCCTCTCCATTTAAGTAACCAATATCAATTCCATTAATATGGGTAATAAATAACTTACTTAAAAAGGGCATATTCGTTAAATATGAATCTGTTAAAATGCAGATTGCCGTACGCTGCGCCATCAATAAAGTATATCTGGCAAAAAAACCAGAACCTAAGTCTAATGAAGCCTCTAGTTCGAACTGCCAGTTTACAGGGAATACAGGGGACAGAGAAACATGTTAAATGACACCATGTCAATGCAATCAGCAAAATCCAAACTGCGAGAAATTCTGTAGGATTAATGACCTGGTTTCTTAAACAAGTAAATTGCAATAAAAAATATGAAGGAGAAATATATAGGTTAAATGAAAGGGAAGAGGTGTCAACCAAATGCAGTGTTTGGACTTTGGATCCTGATGAAAACAAAATTAAAAACCAAACAAAACCATATAAACAATATTGAACAATCAGATATTTAGGAACATTTAAATGCTAATTGGACATTTGATGATTATAAGGACTTAATTTTTTTTTATTTTTTATTTTTTTTTAACATCTTTATTGGAGTATAACTGTTTTACAATAGTGTGTTAGTTTCTCCTTCACAACAAGGTGAATCAGTTATACATATACATATGTTCCCATATCTCTTCCCTCTTGCGTCTCCCTAAGGACTTAATTTTTAAAGCCAATGGTATTGTAGTTATGTCTTTAAATAAGTCCTTATTTCTTCAGACATACATACTAGGGTATTTACTGAAATAGAAGTTCCTGGGGGTCAAGCCACTGGATTTAGGGACGATTATGGTGTCTCCCCAGATTTTCCTGGCATCCATCCAGATTTTCATTTGCGTGTCCATACCCCTCTGCCCTGTATAGCCCCAATAGTGTGGTATGTAGCACAGGCTTAGTTTAGCTCAATCCCGTATCCTAGCTACACTTTCTAGTTTGAGGATGGACCAATGAAGCAGGAAGAAAGTTTTCTGGAGATTTTTGGGAAAAAAGTTTCCTTGTGCTTCTGAGCAAACTCTAGGAAGAAACTCAGACTTGCTTTTCTAGGACATCGATGTGGTAGCCAGTTGCTCAGATGGCCTCCTGAAATCCACGCCTTGTGTAGTCTCCTTCCACATTGACTTATGGCTGACCTGTGTGAACAACAGGATGATAGAATACCGTGGAAGTAATGGTGCGTGACTTGTGAGGCTAAAGCCATTGCAGGTTCCTTCCTTCTCTCTTTGACTTCCTGCTCTGGGGAAAGCTAGCCACCATGTCAGGAAGACTCTTGAAGTTCTGCGTACAAGCCCACACGGAGAGGAACCAACTCGCCAGTATCAGTCTGTCAGCCATATGAGCAAACCACCTTGGAAGTGGATCCTCCAGCTGTAGGCAGGCCTTCAGTGTCTGCAACTTCAGCTCACACCTGACTGCAACTTCAGGAGAAATGCCTAGCCAGAGTCCCACAACCAAACCACTTCAGAATTCCACAGCTTCGAGACATAATAAACGATTACTGTCGTCTTAAACAACAGGTTTAATGTAATTTGTTGCACAGATATAAATAATGAATATACTAGAGAAAAAAACTATAGCCCAGAGAGCTGTAAGTAGGCATCTTGTGACCATGGGAAGGAGCCAACTTGAGGTGAAGTTACATTTTGGAAGACAAAACAGAGAGGTTGAAAAGAACTTGGTTCTTCATTGTCATCACTGAAGCTCATCTCACTCTGTTATTTTGCAGATCATGAGCAATAAATATTTTATTCTTAAAACCAGGTTGGGTTTCTGGTACTTTTAACTGCTTAATTGGAGTAGGAAATATGAGAATTTTGATGGCATGAGTTGAATGTAGGGAAACTCTGAGACTAAACAAAAGGAGTCATAAGCGAATGGAAAGGTGTCCAGAACGGGCAGGCTACTCTATTAGTTTCCTAGGGCGGTCAGAACAAGTGACCACAATCTGGGTGACTTAAAACAACGAATTTATGCTTTCACAGTTCTGGAGGCCAGAAGTCCAAAATCAAGCTGTCAGCAGGGTTGGTTCCCTCTGGAGACGCTGGGGCAGAGTGTGTTCTGCGCTCCTCTCCCAGCTGCCGTTGGCTGCCAATGCTCCTTAGCTTGTAGATGCATCACTCCAATCTCTGCCTCTCATGGGTTCACGTGACCTTCTTGTACGGACGCCAGTCATTGGATTTAGGACCCACGCTGATCCAGTAAGGTCACCTTCTGAGGTTTCAAGTAGTTATGAATTTGGGGGGGTGGGCCCTATTCAGCATGGGACTGCTATGCTTTATAATGTTTATTCATTCAACAGATTCTTATCGAGGGCCTGCTGTGTGCTAGGCCCGACATTAGCTACTAGGGATAGAGTGACAAGTAAGACAGATGTGGCACATGTCCTATATGAAGCTCACAGCCCTTACAGTCCAGTGTAGAAGACAGATATGAAACAAAATGGTTGCAACTAGGATACAGAGTTCAAAACAAGAAGCACTGGTGTGATGGCATCACACGAGAAGAGATCTAAACCATCTGAGGTGGGGTGGGGCGTGATTAAAAAGGTCTCCTTGTGGAAGGGGCATCTAAGCCAAAACCAAACAGCAACTAGATATTAGCCAGGTGAAGAGTATACAAGCCAGATTACTACAAACTGGTGCTGTGAATGAGCGTTTGCCCTTTTAACAAGCACTTTAGTAATGCTCAAGCATGATGGACTTCAAGAACCCCTGCTCTGGGGCCTCAGCTGACCCAAAATATACCCCAGTCTCCCCATCCACCACCTGTGGGGAAGACTCTCTCTCTCCCCTCTCCCACTCAGCCCTGAACTGGGACGGGGCGAGGTCGGGGGAGGCCCCTCATTACGGAGCCTCCGCACCCATTTGGACACATGAGCCCCTTTCTACCACCATGCAGAATCAACTAAATCAAGCATGTAGCTTGTACCTAGGTTAGATTTTTCTCCTCCTTCAGTGAGCTTTCTCCACTTTTTCCCTTCCTCTGACCCTGCTCTATTTTCTGCCACAGACCAAGCCTATAGCTTTGCATTCTAGTTGCTAATTTATTTGCCATTGAATTGTAGAAGGCCAGTTTTCTCATGAAAACGTCTTAAGTGTATGTTGCACTCATTCAGTGTTTTCTAGGAGGAAAACGCATCTACATTTTTTCATTTCTTATCTTCATCAGCACTAAAAGTTTTTGTTTTTGTTTTGTTTTGTTTTGTTTTTAAGTATCTTTCCATCAGAATAAAAGATAGAGATAGTCCACGGTAGCATTCCTCAAATATCACAACTGGAATAAAACCAAACACTGTAACAAGTTTGGGACTGTTTCTTAGGGAAACTCTAGTAGATTCTTACAATTTGGCTCCTTTGCAAGGTTAACGAGAGTAACATTTAAAAATTATATGATCATAGATGTTAGAGCTTTTCAGAATCTTGGAGGTTATGGAGATTTCGGAAAGACCATCACCTCCTTTATTTCACAGATGAGGACAAGTAACTTTGGAGGCGAGGTGAGTTACATAGTCATTCTTAGCCAGATGATTCAAAACTCCTCTCATTCCTCAAAAACGGTTATTTTATTTATTTTTAATGACTTTGGTTCTCCACCTTACTTTGCATGTATGCTCCTTCCAGTCTCTTCGGGTTTCTCCTCCTCATTTGTTGCCCCGTAACTCACAGGAAACCCAGCACCCTCCTTCCTCTGCGGAGTTGGTCCGGGTCTCAGAGCAATGAGGGTCGCCTTATAGCAGGACCGGGGGACTTGCCTCTGCCTTGAAGCTCAGGCTTCTGAGTCCTGTTTGGTTCTTTGAAAGGTTATGCATGTCTTCAACACGCCGAAAAGAAAAAAAATGTATATTTTAAAGCCGTTTTCATTCGTTGTCTTCAGTCTAAAAATAGGGTGACAGAGGGACGGTGGGATAAGCCACAGGAGCAGGGAAGAGCCGGTTGCCACGGTAACCAGTGAGCCATTTCGCTGCGCCTGCCTTGACTGTGTGATTTCTGGGAGTTTTTTCCCCCTTTCCTGCTCCTGTGCGTGGGGTGAGGGTAGGTGGTGGAGGCATTTTTAGATTATATAATATGGAACCAGATTCCTTACTTCCGGACTCTCCATGAAGATGCTATTCCCTTTTACTTCCCCACCCCCCCTGCAAGCAGCCTTGGGTCATTGGCTTTGCTGGGGTCTAAGAGAAAAGATTATGATCACACTCATCTCCATGTACAGTAGTGCCTGTCTTGAACACTTCCCAATTTTTGACAACCTAGTTCCATAGAAATATCTGCCTCCACCCCCTCCCTCCCAATTCTGGGTCCTCAAACGCCCTAGGCTCCAACAACCCACCAGGAGGCTGCCGCCTGGAGCTTTCTTCTGTTCCAGAGAATAGAGAGGCAGCCCTGTGTGCGGGTCATGTCAGGGAAGTGGCTCTGAAGCTGACCTGGTTCTGCTGTCCTGACCGCAAGCTCCACCCTCTCCCGATGTGCAGATCCTGGGATTCCGGGTACAGCCCACATCAGAGTGTAAAGAGCACTGGCTCTGAAGGCAAACAGACTTGTGTTTGAATTGTGAACCCACCGCCTTGGGCTAATCGTTATTTGACATTTTTGAGCCTGTGTCTGGCATGTATTAGGCACCGGATGAATGTTAATCTCTTCTCCTCCTTCCCTGGTTTTCCTGTCCATCTGTACCTCCTTCTCCCCTCCCAGCTGTTGTCTGGCTCTGGTTGACCGAGGCAGGCTCACTCCTGTGTAGCGTTTTGGAAGAGCTAACGTATACATTTGAGGGGTCACCCTCTCCGTTAAAGGACCTTTTCTACCCGACTCCCCACAGTGCTCCTCCTCCTCCTCCTCCCTGGCTGCCTTGCGTCCTCACATGACATCCCTCCAGGCTTCAGACCTTTCCTGACTTCCTTTTCATCGAAACACATCTGTTCTCGATCCCATTCATGAAGAAAGAGCACAGTAGGTGCCTGCGTAAGCTCATCAGGTTTAAATCAAAATGTAGAAGTGTGTTCAGTGTATCCAAATGTGTTAAAGTGATGCATGAAAAGCTCCAATCCTTACTGCTTATTAGGGTGATCAGGAATGAATGAGAAGTCGAATGGGATGTATTAGTTAGAAATTTTTTAGTTGCAGTGATGGAAATCCAACCTGAACTCACCTAAGCATAAAAAGAATATATTAGCTAAAGTAAGTGGGAAGTTCAGGAGTGGAGCTGTCCACAGGATCCCAGAGATCCAACTACTAGTGTCAGAACTTTTTCTATTCATTAATTCTGCTGGTCTCTGAGTGGCTTTATCCTCAGCTTACCATAGTCAGACTTTCTCAAAATGCGTAACCTGGCCTCAGATTTACATCTTTCCAGCTTCTATGACCTAAGAGGCAAAACTCCTTCTCTTCCAACTCCAAATTGGATAATTCCAGGGAAGAGCTTTGGTTAGCTTGGTTTGGGTCTTATACTCACCCTGGACCAATCCCTTTGGCCAGGAGAATGGGGTCCTATCTGACCATGTTGCGTCCCATGTCAGAGAGGTGACAAGCCACCAGGATGCATGATTCACGTGGGGGGAGGATCAGTTCCGGAATGCTGGCGGAAGGCAGAAACAGTAGCGGTTCACTTCAGAAGAATAACTGAGATGAGTAACGCCTGGTCAGTCAGAAGAGTGCCTGGGGAGAGGCAGAGGTAGGTACAAAGCAAGTGCTTGGTTGACTCTGAGGAAGAAGGCAAGGCTCTTGCCCTCAGGGATCTCTGAATTCAGTGCAGGAGAGAGGACTAAGAACACCAAGAGAAAGAGATGGAATCGGAAGCATTGGCCAAAATGCACGTACCTAGCCAGAGAGGGATTGAGGGAGGACTGAAAGTGAAAACTTAAAGTTGTACACCCTGTGTCAAAGGAACCGACGATTTATAACAACATCATATCTCAAGTTGGGTTCTGTGGACCTCCAGTGTTCCATCTGATGCTACTAGGTCCTCATAAGGAAGAATGAAAAAGGAAAAGAAAGGAAAGAAACGAAACGGAAGGAAAAGGAAAGGAAAGGAAGGAAAAGGACTCTGGCCATGTCTTGGATTTGGAAACTGTGGCTTAAAGTTAATTAGTTTTTAAAATTTTTTTGTTCTCTTTATTTTATTTTATTTTTTAATTTATTTTATTTTATTTATTTATTTATTTATTTATTTTGTGGTATGCGGGCCTTCCTCTGCTGTGGCCTCTCCCGTTGCGGAGCACAGGCTCCGGACGCGCAGGCTCAGCGGCCATGGCTCACGGGCCCAGCCGCTCCGCGGCATGTGGGATCCTCCCAGACCGGGGCGCGAACCCGGTTCCCCTGCATCGGCAGGCGGACGCGCAACCACTGCGCCACCAGGGAAGCCCCTGTTCTCTTTATTATAGTAATGCTCATCCACACTTCTTTGACAATAGAACAAACCCTCCTAACCACAGACCACTTACTAGCCTCTTGAGGTGGACCCCTGTTCCATAGATTGTATTTTGGAAAATACGCCATAGAGGTATCCACACAAATCATGGTAACAATTAGAACGTCACATTCAGAAGGACCTTTAGAGGTGTCAACACTCATTTTTTTTTCCTATCGTTTTTATCTTATTTTTTTTTTAAACGTCTTTATTGGAGTATAATTGCTTTACAATGGTGTGTTAGTTTCTGCTTTATAACAAAGTGAATCAGTTATACATATACATATGTTCCCATATCTCTTCCCTCTTGCGTCTCCCTCCCTCCCACCCTCCCTATCCCACCCCTCTAGGTGGTCACAAAGCACCGAGCTGATCTCCCTGTGCTATGGGGCTGCTTCCCACTAGCTATCTATTTTACGTTTGGTAGTGTGTATATGCCCATGCCACTTTCTCACTTTGTCACAGCTTACCCTTCCCCCTCCCCATATCCTCAAGTCCATTCTCTAGTAGGTCTGTGTCTTTATTTCCGTCTTACCCCTAGGTTCTTCATGACCTTTTTTTTTTTTCTTAGATTCCATATATCTGTGTTAGCATACGGTATTTGTTTTTCTCTTTCTGACTTACTTCACTCTGTATGACAGACTCTAGGTCCATCCACCTCACTACAAATAACTCAATTTCGTTTCTTTTTATGGCTGAGTAATATTCCATTGTATATATGTGCCACATCTTCGTTATCCGTTCATCTGTCGATGGACACTTAGCTTCCTTCCATGTCCTGGCTATTGTAAATAGAGCTGCAATGAACACTGTGGTACATGACTCTTTTTGAATGATGGTTTTCTCAGGGTATATGCCCAGTAGTGGGATTGCGGGGTCGTATGGTAGTTCTATTTGTAGTTTTTTAAGGAACCTCCATACTGTTCTCCATAGTGGCTGTATCAATTTACATTATTCCCACCAGCAGTGCAAGAGGGTTCCCTTTTCTCCACACCCTCTCCAGCATTTATTGTTTCTAGAGTTTTTGATGATGGCCAATCTGACCGGTGTGAGATGATATCTCATTGTCGTTTTGATTTGCATTTCTCTAATGATTAATGATGTTGAGCATTCTTTCATGTGTTTGTTGGCGATCTGTATATCTTCTTTGGAGAAATGTCTATTTAGTTCTTCTGCCCATTTTTGGATTGGGTTGTTTGTTTTTATTTTATTGTGCTGCATGACTTGCTTATAAATTTTGGAGTTTAATCTTTTGTTGTTTGCTTCATTTGCAACTATTTTCTCCCATTCTGAGGGTTGTCTTTTGGTCTTGTTTATGGTATCCTTTGCTGTGCAAAAGCTTTTAAGTTTCATTAGGTCCCATTTGTTTATTTTTGTTTTTATTTCCGTTTCTCTAGGAGGTGGGTCAAAAAGGATCTTGCTGTGATTTATGTCATAGAGTTGAACATTCTTTTTTTTTTTTTTTTTTTTTTGCGGTACGCGGGCCTCTCACTGCTGTGGCCTCTCCCGTTGCGGAGCACAGGCTCCAGATGCGCAGGCCCAGCAGCCATGGCTCACGGGCCCAGCCGCTCCGCGGCATGTGGGATCTTCCCGGACCAGGGCACGAACCCATGTCCCCTGCATTGGCAGGCGGACAGACTCTCAACCACTGCGCCACCAGGGAAGCCCTGAACACTCATTTTTTAAAATTAAACTTGTTAAGATAATTCTAGATTCACATGAGTTGTAAGAAATATTACAGAAAAATCCTGTGTACCCTTTACCTAGTTAAATGGTAACATCTTGGGAAACAATAGTATATGGTGCCTATCAGGTTACTGACATTGATGTGGTCAAGATATTGAACATTTTCATCACCATAAGGTCCTTCACGTTGCCCTTTTACAGTTATACCTACTTTCCCTCTGCCCCACCCCCTCCTTAATCCCTAGAAACCATTTCAGGGATTTGATATTTGTCATTTCAAGAATGTTATGTAGTTAGAACCGTACAGTATGTAACCTTTTGTGATTGGCTTTTTTTTTCACTCAGCATAATTCTATGGAGAATATGTGTACCAATAGTTTGTTCTTTTTTATTGCTAAGTAGTATTCTATGGTACGATTCTATCACAGTTTGTTTAACCATTTATCCATTGAAGGACATCTGGGTTCTTTCCAGTTTGGGGCTATTATGAATAAATCTGCAATAAACATTCATGTACAAGTTTTTGTGTGAACATGTGTTATTTCTCTGACATAAATACCCAGGTCGCAATTGCCTGGGTGACAGGATACTTGCATGTTTAAGTTTTGAGAGTTCTTTATGTCATTCTAGATGCTAGTCCTCTGTTGGATGTACAGTTTGCAAATATTTTCTCCAGTTTATAGCTTGCTTTTTCATCTTAAGAGAGCCTTTCACAGAGCAAAATTTTTAATTCTTTTAAAGCCAAATTTATCCATTTTTCCTGTTGTGGATTATGCTTTTGGTGTTAAGCATAAGAACTCTTTGCGTATCCCTAGATCCTGAAGATTTTCTCCTATAAAAGTTTTATAGTTTTATGTTTTACATTTAAGTGTGTGATCCACTTTGAGTTAATTTTTATATAAGGAGTGAGACTTAGGTCAAGGTTTATTATTGTCACTTTTTGCTTATGGATGTCTAATTGCTCCAGCACCATTTGTTGAAAAAGATATCTTTCCTCTATTGCATTGCTTTTGTACCTTTGTCAAAAATCTGTTGGGTCTGTTGCTGTGCTCTCTATTCTGCTCCACTGATCTGTGTGTCTGTCTCTCTGCCAATACCACACAGTCTTAATTACTATTGCTGTATAATAAATATTAAAATCAGGTAAACTGATTGGTCCTGATATTTTGGACTGAATGGTTTTGTCTCTGCTACTCCCCAAATGCATATGTTGAAGCCCTAACCCCCCAGTGTGGCTGTGTTTGGAGATAGGGCCTATAAGGAGATAATTAAGGTTAAATGAGCTCTTTGGGTAGGGCTCTGATCCAATAGGATTAGTGTCCTTGTAAGAAGAGACATCGGAGGGCTTTCTTTCTCTCTCCTCCCTCATACACACTCAGAGCAAGGGCCATGGGAGGTGAGGGCCTAGCAAGAAGGTGGCTATCTGCAAGCCAGAAAGAGAGCTTTCATCAGAAACTGAACCCTGCAGGAATCTTGATCTTGGACTTTTCAGCCTCTAGAACTGTGAGAATATTAATTTCTGCTGTTTAAGTCACCCAGTCTGTGCTGTTTTGTTATGGGAGCCCTAGTGACTAATATATTCACTTTAATCTTTTTTTTTTCAAACAATTTTTAACTTATCCTAGTTCCTTTGTCTTTCCATATATGTTTTAGAATAATCTTGTCTATACCTAATGAAAATATTGCTGGGATTGTGATAGGAATTATGTTAAACTTTTACAATAATTTGGGGGAGAATTAACATCTTTACCAGGCTGAGTCTTTCCATCCGGGAACACAATACGTCTCTCCATTTATTTAGGTCTTCTTTAATTTTTTTCACCAGTGTTTTTTAGTTTCAGCATACAAGCCCTGTACATATATTTTTTAAGATTTACACCTAAGTATTTCTTTTTATAAAAACAATTTTAATAATATTGTATTTTTAATTTTGATATTTATTTGTTCATTGTTAGTATATATAAATACAAATGAATTTTGTATGTTTATCTTGTGTCCTGTGACCTTGCTGGATTCACTTATTAGTACTAGGTGGAGTTTGTGTAAATTCCATGGGGTTGTATATGTTCACAATCATGTTATCTGCATATAGGACAGTTTAATTTCTTTCTTTCTAATCTGCATGCCTTTTATTTCTTTTTCTTGCCTTATTATACTAGCGAGAACTTCAAACACTATATTGAATAAGAGCAATGAGAGTGGGCATCCTTGCCTTGTTCTTGATCTTAGGGTTAAAACATTCAGTCTTTTACCATTAACTGTAATTCTGAAGCTTGTTTGTAGATGTTCTTTATTGAATTGAGGGAGATCCTTTCCATTCCATATTTCTGAGAGTTTTTTTTTCTTTCTTTAATAAATGGTGTTGAACTCTGTCAGATGCTTTTTCTGCATTGATTATGTCATGTGAGTTTTCTTGTATAGCCTAATATGATGAATTACCATTATTTATTTTCAAATATTGAACCAGTTTTGCATCTCTGGAATAAACCCTGTTTGGTCATGGTGTATAATTCTTTTAAAATATTGCCGGGGACTTCCCTGGTGGCGTGTGGTTAAGAATCCACCTGCCAATGCAGGGGACACGGGTTTGATCCCTGGTCCAGGAAGATCCCACATGCCACAGAGCAACTAAGCCCAGGTGCCACAACTACTGAAGCCCGTGCACCCTAGAGCCCGTGCACTGCAACTACTGAGCCTGTGTGCCGCAACTGCTGAAGCCCGCCTGCCTACAGTCTGTGCTCCACAACATGAGAAGCCACCGCAATGAGAAGCCCACGCACCACAATGAAGAGTAGGCCTCACCACAATTAGTGAAAGCCTGCGTGCAGCAACGAATGCCCAACACAGCCAAAAAGAAAAACTAAATAAATATTGCCAGTTCTGAAGCAGAATCTGGCCTCTCTACCCCGACACTGAATTAAATATCAGAGACAGAGTTTTGGGTGAAGTAGAAAAGAATAGCTTTATTGCTTTGCCAGGCAAAGGGGGCTACAGTGGGCTAATGCCCTCAAAACTGTGTGTCCCTACCTAGAGGGAGTAGTGAGGAGTTTTACAGTAATGGTTCAAACAGGGTGTGATCAGCTCATGGACATTCTTCTGATTGGTTGGTGGTGAGGTAAGTGGGAACATTATCAATCTTCTGGTTCCAACCTGTCTGGGGTCTACATGCTTGTGGGCAGCATACAGCTAACTTCTCCCACCTGGTGGGGGTTTCTGTATCTGCAAAACAGCTCAAAGATATTGTTATGTGTATCCCTTGAGGGGGAGCCAGAACCCTGCCCTAATAGTGCAGAAGGCTGCACTATTGTTTCTTGTCTGTTCCTCCCTTGTCTCTGCATCCGCATCCACTCCTCTTCCTTCCCTAATTAACAACTGTTTGAACTTGCCCATTGGAACTCAGGGAAGTTCATGGAGGCTGAATGAATCCTGTTTCCTCTAATCAAGAAATGGGGGACACAGAAAGGCTTTTGGAGCTCCACAGGGTCCGGCTCAGTTTCAGCTCTATTTGGAAACCCTTTGTTATGTATTTTTGTGTCTGTATTCATGATGGACATTGGATTTTAGGGGTTTTTTTAATTGTCTTTTTCTAGTTTTGGTATGAGGCTAATACTATCCTCATAAAATGAATTGGGAAGTGTTCCCTTGTCTTGCATTATCTGGAAGAGATTGTGTGGAATTGGTGTTACTTCTCCTTTAAATATTTGTGGAACCATCTGGGCCTGGAAATCCATTTTTTGGAAGTTTTTCAAATTATGAATTCAAATTTCTTAATGATTCTAGGACTGTTCACATATTTATTTTATTCTGCATAAGCTGTGATGGTTTGTGCTTTTTTTCTGAGGAATGGGTTCATTTCACCTAAGTTGTCAAATGTATGTATAGAGTTGTTTGTAGTTTTACCTTATTATCTTTTTGAGGTATGCAGAACCTGTAGTAATATATCCAGTTACATTCCTGATCCTGGTAATTCAGTCTTCTTTCTTTTTCTTCTTTGTAATTCTTGCTAGAGGTTTGTCAATTTTACTGATTTTTTGAAAAAAACCTGAAATCTTTTATTATTGATTTTCTCTACTGTCTTTCCGTTTTCAATTTAATTTATTTCTGCTTTTGTCTTTATTATCTCCTTTCTTCTACTTACTTGGAGTTTATTTTGCTCTTCATTTTCTAAGTTCTTAAGATGAAGGGTTAAATTATTTTTGTGAGACTTTCCTCTTTTCTAATGTATGCATTTAACGCTATAAATTTCTCTCTCAGCACTGCTTTAGCTGTGTCCCACAAATTTTGGTATGTTCTATTTTCATTTTCTTTCACTTCAATGTATTTTTAAAAATTTACCTTGAGATTTCTTCTTTGACCCATATATTACCTAAAAATGTCCTGTTTGGGTTATAAGTATTTGGAAATTTTCTTTTCATCTTTCTGTTATTGATTTCTAGTTTGATTTCATTGTGGTCAGAGAACACACTCTGGTTTAGATTCTTTTAAATTTGTTGAGGTTTGTTTTATGGCCCAGGATTTGTTCTATCTTAGTATATGTTCCATGGACACTTGAAAAGAATATATATTGTGCTGTTGCTGAGTGGAGTATCCTATACGTGTTTACGGATCCTCTTAGTTGATGGTGTCAGTGAGTTCTTCTATGTCCGTGCTGATTTTCTACATAGTTTTTCTATTAATTATTGAGAGAGGGATGTTGAAGTCTCCAACTATAATTTGGATTTGTCTATTTATGTTTTCAGTTTTATCAGTTTTTCCTTCACGCATTTTCCTGTTCTTTTGTTTTGTGCATATATATTTAGGATTTCTGTGCCTTCTTGGTCAGTTGACGTTTTATCATTATATAATATCCCTCTCTGTCTCTTTTAATTGTCTTTGCTTTAAAGTCTACTTTACCTGATGTTTATAGAGGCTTTCCTTTGATTAATGCTGGCATGATACATCTTTATCCATCCTTTTACTTTCCACCTGCCTGTATACCATTTTATTTGAAGTTAGTTTCTTTTAGACAGTGTAGAGTTAGATCATGTTTTTTAATCTACTCTGCTAATCTCTATCTTTTAATTGGTGTATTTAGACCACTTATATTTAAAATAATTGTTGATGAATTATGGCATGAGTCTGCCATTTTACGTTTTTGTTTCTGTTTGTTCTCTCTGTTGCTTTTTGTTTCTCTTTTTTCTGCGTTTCCATGGGTTACTTGAACATTTTTTAGAATTTCAGCTAGATTTATTTATAATGCTTTTAAGTGTATCCCTTTGCATAGTTTAAGTGGTTTCCCTAAGTATTATTACATTCTACTTCCATACCTTATTATAGTCTACTTCTATCATCATATTATCAGTTTGAGTGAAGTGTAGAAACCTTACTTCCCTTTTTTTTTTAACCCATTCCCATTTCTAATATAATCTCTTAAATATTTCCCCTACATATATTCAGAACCAAATCAGGCCACGTTATATTTTTTGTTTTGGTCATCAAACATAATTTACGAAACTCAAAAGGAGAAAACCTATTGTATTACTCAGTTTTTCTTACTCTGTTCTTTCTTCCATCCTGATGTTCCCAGGTTTATATTTTTAATAATTTCCATTCTGTTTAAATAACTTCTTTTAGAATAAATCTGCTGAAAGAAAAGAATAGATCTGCTGGCAACAAATTCTCTTAGTTTCTCTTCATCTGGAATGTCGTGATTTCCCCTTATTCTTGAAAGTATTTTTGATGGATATAGGATTCTAGATTTACAAATTTATCTGTTAGCACTTGAGAAATGCTGTGACATTTTACTCTGGCCTCTAAGGTTTTGATGAGGAATCCAGTGTCTTTTGAGTTGTTTTTCTCCTATTGATAAGGTGCCATTTTTCTTTAGCTACTTTCACGATTTTTCTTTAGCTACTTTCATGATTTTTCTTTGTCTTTAGTTTTCACAAGTTTGACTATGATGTATCTTGGTGTAGATTTCTTTGGGAATAATAAGACGTTTAAGATTTGGGCATTTTCAGAGCCAGGTTATTCAGGGAGGAAACAGTATTTTCACTCTTTTTAAGTTAGGGAGAACCTCATCTATAGGATTGTCTATCCTGTAACTGTAAATGTTGGTGTAAATATTTCTGGCACTTGAACTTAGAAGAAAATTTATCTGTTCCTTAAGAGCAGGGTCCAGAGTTCTCTGGATGTCCAGTGTTTAGGACTCAGCACTTTCACTACGGTGGCCTGGGTTCAGTCCCTGGTTGGGGAACTAAGGTGCTGCAAGCCATGTGGCATGGCTAAATAAATAAATAAATAAAGAGCAGGGCTCATATTGATTTTTTAAAAATATATTGACAACAGCATCTAACAGTGGCCATTACCAACTTGATTCATAAGTGAACTTTATGAACAAATATCCCCCTGAGAGAAACTGCCCCAGCTGGGTGGCCTGAGCAATCCTGTTTTCCTCCTTGACTTAGAAATTTCTTACCTTGATTATTTGCCTTCCCCTTGCCACAGAAGTTCCCTGTTACTCAACTTTAGGTGTAAAAGCTGGAGTGACCCCAAGCTTGGTTCCAGGCTCTTGACTTTCCTTTACCTCCCTCCCTCTCTGTGCAATCATATCTAATTTAATTGTTTTAAATAACATCTATATGCTGATGGCTCCCTTATTTGTATCTCTAGTCCTGATTTCTTTCTGAACTTCAGACTCAAATAGAGTTGGATTAATCTCTACCATATTTGTAACTGTTTTCTATTTGTTGCTCTTGTTCTTTGTTCTTATTTTTGTTTTCTACTCTTTCTGTCTTTTTTGGTTTTAACTGAGCATTTTATATGATTCCATTTTCTTTCCTTTCTCTGCATTTCAGCTACACTTCTTTTTCTTCTTTTTTAAATTATTTTTTTAGTGGCTACCCTAGAGTTTATAATATACATTTATAATGAATCCAAGTTCACTTTCAAATAACACTAAGCCTCTTCATGGGTAGTGCAGGTATCTTCCAGTAACAGAATAGCTCTCCTTCCCCTTCCCAAATCTTGTGTCATTGCTGCCATTCATTTCACTTATACAAGCATGCATACACACACACACACACACACACACACACACACAATTGAATACGTTGTTGCTATTATTAAACAAGCTGTTATCTGTTCTGTTAAGGATAAGAAAAATAAAAGTGTTTTTTTAATTTTTTTAACTTTCATTTATTCCTTCTCTGGTGCTCTTCCTTTCTTTATGTAGATCCAAGTCTCTGATGCGTATCATTTTTCTCAGAGGAACTTCTTTTAACATATCTTACAAGACAGGTTTACTGGCAACAAATTCTCTCAATTTTTGCTAGTCTGAGAAAGCCTTTTTTTCCCCTTCACTTTTGAGGGATAATTTTACAGAGTACAGAATGGTAAATTGGTGTTTTTTTTATTTCAATACTTTAAATATTTCACTCCATTCTCTTCACATTTGCATGGTTTCTGAGGCGACACTGGATATAATTCTTTATTATTTGGGGGGGGTGTTTATCTAGTTTGGTGTTCTGTGAGCTTCCTGGATCTGTGTTTGATGTCTGACATTAATTTGGAGAAATTCGGTCATTATTGCTGCAAATGTTTCTTTTATTCCTTTTTGTCTTTCTTCTCCTCTGGTAGTCCCATGATATGTGTGTTACATCTTTTGTAGTTGTCCCACAGTTCTTGGATATTCCATTCTATTCTGTGTTTTCCAGGGTTTTTTCCCTTTGCTTTTCCATCTTAGAAGTCTGTATTGATGTATCCGCAAGCCATGTCCAGTCTACTAATAAGCCCATCAAAAGCATTCTTCATTTTTGGTATGGTGTTTTTGATCGCTAACATTTCTTTTTGAGTTTTTCTTAGAATTTCCATCCCTCTGATTACATTGTCAATCCATTCTTGCATGTTGTCTGCTTTACCTGTTACAACCCTCACTATATTTATCATAAAGGTTTTAAAACGCCTGTCTGATAATTCCAACATCGCTGCCGTATCAGTCTGGTTCTGATGCTTGTTCTGTTTTTTCAAATTGTGTTTTTACATTTTAGTATGCTTTGTAGTTTTTTCTTCATAGCTGGACATGAGGTACTGAGCAAATGGAGCTTCAGTAAACAGGTCTAAGCTGTTGGGGGCAGAGAAGCATTCTCTTGTCCTGTGATTAGGTCTCAGTCTTTTATTGATCCTGTACCCTGGACTGGGAACTTTCCCAGTGCTTCTCAGCCCTCCACCTGCCCCCACAATGGGACAGGATGGGTAGAGCGGGCTAGAGTTGGCTATTTCCCTTCTCCTAGGTTAATTAGGCTCTGATAAAACCCCAGCAGGTTAGGCTCTGATTAAATAGTTTCTCTTGGAAGAAGGCCTTGTTAAGAACAGAATCTTCTTGAGTATTTCAAAATGGTTATTTCCCCATCCCTTTGCCAAAAGCACAGGGGAATTTTTTTTCCAATATTCACTCTGGTAGAATTCCTGGCAGTAAAACTCAAAAGTGTAGGGGCCCCTCACGACTGGTTCCCTTGGTATTTTAACTCTCAGACTTGTCCACACTGAGTCTCCTCAGTTGATCAATTACGATTAAGATTTTCTACCCCAGCACTGGTTCTTACAGAAGTTTCTGCTCATGGGTTTCTACTCTGGTAAGTTGTGATTGCCTGTATTCACTTGTCTATCTCTGCAGTCTGAGGGACAGAAGTTTGCTCTGTGACCTAACTTCTCTGCTTGATCTAAGAAGAGCTGTTGATCGTTCCGTTTGTTCAGCTTTTTGTTGTTAGAATGGAATGATGACTTCCAAGCCCCTTACACGCTGGACTGGAAACCAGAACTCCAAACTCGTGTATGCTGTTGCCCACGACCACACCACTCCCGTGTCCTAACCACCAGCAAGTCTCGTGGGTTCTACCACCAATACACAGCTGAATCCATCTACTTCTTTCCCACTTTGATGAATCAGAGCACTCAATTTAGCATTATCTTTTGCCTGAACGACTTCAACAGGTTTCTAAATCATCACTTGGCTGTTCTCCTCTTGTGTGCCTATAATCAGTTCTCCATTGGCAATGTTGAGTAATCTTTAAAACAAAAACCAGGGACTTCCCTGGTGGCGCGGTGGTTGAGAATCTGCCTGCCAATGCAGGGGACACGGGTTTGATCCCTGGTCTGGGAAGATCCCACATGCCGTAGAGCAACTGAGCCCGTGTGCCACAACTGCTGAGCCTGCGCTCTAGAGCCTGTGAGCCACAGCTACAGAGCCCACGTGCTGCAACTACTGAAACCCACATGCTGCAACTACTGAAGCCTGCGTGCCTAGAGCCCATGCTCCACAACAAGAGAAGCCACCGCAATGAGAAGCCCACGTGTTGCAGCGAGGAGTGGCCCCCTGCCTGCTGCAACTAGAGGAAGCTGGTGCGCAGCAATGAAGACCCAACGCAACCAAAAATTAAAAAAAAAAAAAAGAAAACAAACAAACAGATGTAACTTCCTTTTAGAACTTACCAATGGCTTCCCATTGTACTTAGAACAAAATGCATTTTCAAGTAATGTTCTACAGGCCCTACCTGATATAGCCTTCCTGCTTCTCTTAACTTATCTCTACCTCCTCAGCCACTGCACTCTAGTACCGACCTTCCATTTACTGCTTGATGTGCATCTTATCAGCTTGGGCTGCTGTAACAATGACCATAGACTGGGTGACTTAAAAAACACATATTTATTTCTCATAGTTATGGAGGCTGGAAGTCTGAGATCAGACTGCGGTATGGTCAGGTTTTGGTGAAGGCCCTCTATCTGGTTTACCAATGGCTGTCTTCTCATTTTATCTTCCCACAGCAGAGAGAGAGAGGGAGCAAGCTAGCTGTCTGGTCTCTTCTAAGGGCACTAATTCCATTCATAAAGGCTCCACCTTCATGATCTACTCACCCCTGAAAGGCCCTACCTCTAAATACCATTACATTGTGGATTAGATTTCAACATATGAATTTGGGGAGGGGGGCACATAAAAATTCAGTACACAACAGTGTTCTAAGATTATATCAGCCTTGGGGCCTTAACACTGGCTCTTCCTCCTGCCTAAAATGTCCCTCCCCAATTCTTCACATGGTTGGCTCTGCCTTGTCATCCAGATCTCAGTGTAATTTGTGCTTCCTCAGTGTGATGGTTAGTTTACGGTCAACTTGGCTAGGCTAGAGTGCCCAGTTAGTCAAGCAAACACTAATATAGCTGTTACTGTGAAGGTATTTTGTAGCTGTAGTTAATATTTACAACAGTTAACTTTAATAAAAGGAAATTTTACTGAATAATGTGGGTGGTCCTCAGCCAATCAGTTGAAAAGGCTTAGGAGCAAAATTGAGGTTTCCCTGTGGAAGAAGAACTTCTTTCTCAAGATTACAGCATCACTTCCTGGCCAATTGATCCAGCATGCTGGTTTGCCCTACAGATTTTGGAGTTGCCAATACCCACACCACAGAAGCCAATTCCTTGAAATAAGTGTGTTTGTGTGTGTATATGTGTGTGTGTGTGTGTGTGTGTGTGTGTGT
>NC_041219.1:62705633-62710519 GCF_002837175.3 Physeter macrocephalus | reverse complement strand
ACCCAACGCAACCAAAAATTAAAAAAAAAAAAAAGAAAACAAACAAACAGATGTAACTTCCTTTTAGAACTTACCAATGGCTTCCCATTGTACTTAGAACAAAATGCATTTTCAAGTAATGTTCTACAGGCCCTACCTGATATAGCCTTCCTGCTTCTCTTAACTTATCTCTACCTCCTCAGCCACTGCACTCTAGTACCGACCTTCCATTTACTGCTTGATGTGCATCTTATCAGCTTGGGCTGCTGTAACAATGACCATAGACTGGGTGACTTAAAAAACACATATTTATTTCTCATAGTTATGGAGGCTGGAAGTCTGAGATCAGACTGCGGTATGGTCAGGTTTTGGTGAAGGCCCTCTATCTGGTTTACCAATGGCTGTCTTCTCATTTTATCTTCCCACAGCAGAGAGAGAGAGGGAGCAAGCTAGCTGTCTGGTCTCTTCTAAGGGCACTAATTCCATTCATAAAGGCTCCACCTTCATGATCTACTCACCCCTGAAAGGCCCTACCTCTAAATACCATTACATTGTGGATTAGATTTCAACATATGAATTTGGGGAGGGGGGCACATAAAAATTCAGTACACAACAGTGTTCTAAGATTATATCAGCCTTGGGGCCTTAACACTGGCTCTTCCTCCTGCCTAAAATGTCCCTCCCCAATTCTTCACATGGTTGGCTCTGCCTTGTCATCCAGATCTCAGTGTAATTTGTGCTTCCTCAGTGTGATGGTTAGTTTACGGTCAACTTGGCTAGGCTAGAGTGCCCAGTTAGTCAAGCAAACACTAATATAGCTGTTACTGTGAAGGTATTTTGTAGCTGTAGTTAATATTTACAACAGTTAACTTTAATAAAAGGAAATTTTACTGAATAATGTGGGTGGTCCTCAGCCAATCAGTTGAAAAGGCTTAGGAGCAAAATTGAGGTTTCCCTGTGGAAGAAGAACTTCTTTCTCAAGATTACAGCATCACTTCCTGGCCAATTGATCCAGCATGCTGGTTTGCCCTACAGATTTTGGAGTTGCCAATACCCACACCACAGAAGCCAATTCCTTGAAATAAGTGTGTTTGTGTGTGTATATGTGTGTGTGTGTGTGTGTGTGTGTGTGTGTGTGTCCTCTATTTGGTCTGTTTCTCGGCTATTTCCTCAGTGACAGTGCACCTGACCTTTCGCTCTCTGTTAGCCCTTCTCCATGTCACTCTTTAGCACATAACCCTGTTTCTGTTTTCTTTTTTTTCCTTTAAATTAATTAATTAATTTATTTATTTTTGGTTACATTGGCTCTTTGTTGCTGCGCGCGGGCTTTCTCTAGTTGCGGTGAGCAGGGGCTACCCTTCGTTGAGGTGCACGGGCTTCTCATTGCGGTGGCTTCTCTTGTTGTGGAGCACGGGCTCTAGGCGTGCGGGCTTTGGTAGTTGTGGCACGTGGGCTCGGTAGTTGTGGCTCGCGGGCTCTAGAGTGCAGGCTCAGTAGTTGTGGCGCACGGGCTTTGTTGCTCCACCGCATGTGGGATCTTCCCAGACCAGGGATCGAACCCGTGTCCCCTGCATTGGCAGGCGGATTCTTAACCACTGCGCCACCAGGGAAGTTCCTCAGCTGACTGTTAACTGAGGCAACTGGACCCCCTAGGCTCTCATGCTCCAGCAGGCCAGCCCAGGTATGTTCTTGTGCCAGCAGCAGAAGCATAAGAGCAGAAGCCCCTTTTCACGGTTTTACATGTGTCAGATCTGCTTACGTCCCATTAGCCAAAGCAAGTGACATGGCAAAACCATGAGAAATGTACACTCATCTGGCAAAGTGGCATTGATACAGGGGAGGCAAAGAACTGGGACCATCAGTGAGATTAATCTATTCAATTCCTCTCAGTCACTGTCACATCCCTCACACTGAAGAAACAGAAGGGGCTCAGAACCTCCGCTGGACTCTACTGTGGGGGAATGGGAATCATTCTCCTTGGTCCTCTAGGAAGGTCACAGGACTGAGACCAGAGGACTGGGTTGGAATCCAGATTCTTCCATATCTTTGTGATCTTGGTCAACTCGCTTCAGCTTCATAAACCCCATCTGTTAAAGGGGTTAATATTATCTTTTGCACGGCATTGTGAAGATCAAATTTGATGATTAGAGCATGTATAGCGTGCGGTGTGGTATCAGTTCAATAAATGTTTTCCTTATGCCAAAGATTGGCTATTCTCTTATGTATTCAAGTGGTAGAACTTCTCTTTTGCCTTTGCCGTTTACTAATAAGAGGAAGATATTCCTCATTTTAATCAAACGGGTGGCACAGTCATCTGTAATATTTGAGGCATACACATATTTGCAGATGAGTGAAGGATGGCTCAGAAGCAGTGATAAGTTCGTATCCTAGAACACCCAATATTATTATAGTTGTTTCAAGTCCCAAAGAGACACAGTATTTATGAGTTAGAGTTTTTCCAATTAAATATATTTAAAATTTCTTCTTTATTTGTACTATCTCAATATAGTTTACTCCAGCTGAATTGTGTGGAGATTCTTATTCATTATTTAAGGTCCCTCTTAAGAACACAGATGTCAAAGCCTTTCCACTTCAAGGGATAGACAGGGCCCAAGACTAATAATGAGAGAAATTGAAACTCCATTAATTGCCCAAATATGTAAGAGGCTGCATTAAGAACAAATGTGTTACGTAATAAGTAAATACATTTTCCCCATTCACTTGCTTCAAATCCATTTAGGAAAAATAATCAGGGATAGTTCTTCGAGTTTCTATTTTAATGTTAGTAAAAGTGTAGCGGGACCATTAAAAACATTTGGTTATAAAGCTTAAAGTCGAACATATCTTATCTGCCTCTTTAAAGGTTCTTTAATGTATTCTTGTCTGTGTTGGAGCCGAAAGCAATGTCTAAATTTAAGTTGGTTTTTACTAGCATTGCAAACTCCATCTGTGGCGAGTCTCAATAGCTGTCCTTTCTGTCCCTCAAATGATGTGAGGTCCATCAGTCAGATGGTGGGGGAACAAAGGGGAGGGTTGTGTATTATTACCGTCAATCATATTTTTCAGTGAAACATGTTTAATGTTATAGAGAATGTCAGTTTATAATCAAGTGTTTCATGTTAAATAGTCTGAGAAATAATCAGTTCTTCCCATTTTCTCCTTAGTCCCATTTAAAAATTTCTTGACTACTCTTACTCCTATATTTCAATCAGATGTTAAGTAGAAATTGCAGTTGTGTTGTTGTCTGCTCTAGGTTTTATTTAAAATTTTGATGTTTTGTTTAGTATGCATTTTTTTCATTATTTTTAATTTAAAGATGTTGCCTCAAAATATTGTCTCAATTACTGAGCTCTTAGGCATCCCCCTAAATTTTGAACCTCCGGCAGATGCCTTAACTCACAGACCCCTCCACCTGTTCCTGGGCGGTTTTACAAGGCAAAAAAATAGGAGGTTGAATTTTGTAGTCACTACCAAAGTAGCTTTTCACAGAGACTCAGGATCCTTTCTCAGGTGATTAAAAAGGAATTGTAGCAGTTAGGTATTGTTCCATTCCAACCACTCCAAAACTTTTTAGCTAGAAACCGCCCATTTGTTTAGCTCACAATTTTGTGGGTCACCAATGAAGGTTGCGCTCAGCTGGGCAGTTGTTCTGGTTACAGCTGGGCTCTCGCATTTGCCTGTGGTTAACTGTGAGTCAGGTAGGCAGCTTTGCTGATCTTGGCTAGCAGGGTGGGGACTAGGTGAAACAGGTGAGGGGTCGGACTTTATCTTATAGGTAATGGGACAGAGAAAAGTTTTGTGTTTGGGAATAATAATAATGTTTTCATTAGATTTGCATTTATAAAGCCCACTCTGAGTACAATATGAAGGTAAAGTGGAGAGAAGAGTTAGAAGGCTGCTCCAAGTGAAATATTTGGAGGGTCTGAACTAAAACAATGGCAATGGAAAAGTTAAGGAAGTTAATGGCTGTACTATATTAATAAGGGCATTCATTTGACCCAGGATCACACTTTGCATTAATGTCTTTCAATCTGGAACAGCTGTTCAATTTTTCCTCAATTTTTCTGACCTTGGCACTTAAAAATAATAAACCAATTCTTTTGTAGAATGTCTATGAATTTATAGTATTTGCCCGTTTTGAATAACGTGGCTGTTAACATTCTCACTCATGTATTTTGGTATATATACATATATATTTTTTTCTCTCCTTGGCAATATACCTGAGGATGACATTTCTGGTTCAAAGACTATGTTTATTATAAATCTTGTGGACAATGTCAAACTCTTTTTTAAAGTAGTTGTACCAATTTAGAACCCATTAGCACTGTATGAGAGTTCTAGTTGCTCCATATCCATGGCAACATTATGGTGTTAACAGACTTACCTTTTAGCCATTTTGGTGGAGGTGTCAGAGCATTTCATTGTGGATTTAATTTACATTTTCCTGATGATGAATGAGTTTGAGCACATTTTCATATATTTGGATATCTTCTTCCATGTAGAACCTCTTCAAGTCTCTTTCCTACCTGATTGTCTTTTTATTGTTATTGAATTTGTAGAGGGTCCTTATAAATTCAGGATACAAGTCCTTTGTCACTTATATATGATGTTATACTTTCTTTCACTCTGTGCCTTTTTCACTTTCTTAATGGTTTATTAGATGAATAAAAGTCCTTAATTTTAATATAATCCAATCTAATAAATTTCTCTTTGATTAATAATACTACATGTGTCCTGTTAAAGACATCTTTCCGACTGCAAACACACAAAGTCTTCTTATGTTATCTTCTTTTTTTTTTATTTAGTATTTGATTGTTTTATTTTTTTATGTTTATTTTTTACTTTTTTTTTTTCTTATTAGTCATCCATTTTATACACATCAGTGTATACATGTCAATCCCAATCTC
>NC_041219.1:62703808-62705058 GCF_002837175.3 Physeter macrocephalus | reverse complement strand
ATTCTAACTGGTGTGAGGTGATACCTCATTGTAGATTTGATTTTCATTTCTCTAATAATTAGTGATGTTGAGCAGCTTTTCATGTGCTTCTTGGCCATCTGTATGTCTTCTTTGGAGAAATGTCTATTTAGGTCTTCTGCCCATTTTTGGATTGGGTTGTTTGTTTCTTTAGTATTGAGCTGCGTGAGCTGTTTGTATATTTTGGAGATTAATCCTTTGTCTGATGATTCATTTGCAAGTATTTTCTCCCATTCTGAGCGTTGTCTTTTCGTCTTGTTTATGATTTCCTTTGCTGTGCAAAGGAATTTTGCACAGCAAACTTTAAGTTTCATTAGGTCCCATTTGTTTATTTTTGTTTTCATTAACTTTAAGTTTCATTAACTTTAAGTTTCATTAGGTCCCATTTGTTTATTTTTGTTTTTATTTCCATTACTCTAGGAGGTGGGTCAAAAAAGATCTTGCTGTGATTTATGTCAAAGAGTGTTCTGCCTATGTTTTCCTCTAAGAGTTTTATAGTGCCTGGACTTACATTTAGGTCTCTAATCCATTTTGAACTTATTTTGTGTATGGTGTTAGGGAGTGTTCTAATTTCATTCTTTTACATGTAGCTGTCCAGTTTTCCCAGCACCACTTATTGAAGAGACTGTCTTTTCTCCACTGTATATCCTTGCCTCCTTTGTCATAGATTAGGTGACCATAGGTGTGTGGGTTTATCTCTGGGCTTTCTATCCTGTTCCATTTATCTATATTTGTTTTTGTGCCAGTACCATGTTGTCTTGATTACTGTAGCTTTGTAGTGTAGTCTGAAGTCAGGGACTCTGATTCCTCCAGCTCCATTTTTTTCCCTCAAGACTGCTTTGGCTATTTGGGGTCTTTTGTGTCTCCATACAAATTTTAAGATTTTTTGTTCTAGTTCTGTAAAAAATGCCATTGGTAAATTGATAGGGATTGCATTGAGTCTGTAGATTTCTTTGGGTAGTATAGTCATTTTCATAATATTGATTCTACCAATCCTAGAACATGGTATATCTCTCCATCTGCTGGTATCATCTTTAATTTTTTTCAACAGTGTCTTATAGTTTTCTGCATACAGGTCTTTTGTCTCGCTAGGTAGGTTTATTCCTAGGTATTTTATTCTTTTTGTTGCAATGGTAAATGGGAGTGTTTCCTTAATTTCTCTTTCAGATTTTTCATCATTAGTGTATAGGAATGCAAGAGATTTCTGTGCATTAATTGTGTATCCTGCAACT
>NC_041219.1:62703379-62703758 GCF_002837175.3 Physeter macrocephalus | reverse complement strand
AGGTTTTTTTTATCATAAATGGGTGTTGAATTTTGTCAGAAGCTTTTTCTGCATCTATTGAGATGATCATATGGTTTTTCTTCTTCAGTTTGTTAAAATGGTGTATCACATTGATTGGTTTGCGTATATTGAAGAATCCTTGCATCTCTGTGATAAATCCCACTTGATCATGGTGTATGATCCTGTTAATGTGTTGTTGGATTCTGTTTGCTAGTATTTTGTTGAGGATTTTTGTATCTATATTCATCAGTGATATTGGTCTGTAATTTTCTTTTTTTGTAGTATCTTTGTCTGGTTTTGGTATCAGGGTGATGGTGGCCTCATAGAATGAGTTTGGGAGTTTTCCTTCCTCTGCAATTTTTTGGAAGAGTTTGAGAAG
>NC_041219.1:62702559-62703252 GCF_002837175.3 Physeter macrocephalus | reverse complement strand
TTTTTTTTTTTTTTTTTTTGCGGTACGCGGGCCTCTCACTGTTGTGGACCCTCCCACTGCGGAGCACAGGCTCCGGATGCGCAGGACCAGCAGCCACGGCTTTTGTTTGTTGGAAGATTTTTAATCACAGTTTCAATTTCATTACTTGTGATTGGTCTGTTCATATTTTCTGTTTCTTCCTGGTTCAGTCTTGGAAGGTTATACCTTTCTAAGAATTTGTCCATTTCTTCCAGGTTGTCCATTTTATTGGCATATAGTTGCTTGTAGTACTCTCTTAGGATGCTTTGTATTTTTGCGGTGTCTCTTGTAACTTCTTTTTCATTTCTAATTTATTGATTTGAGTCCTCTCCCTCTTTTTCTTGATGAGTCTGGTTAATGGTTTATCAATTTTGTTTATCTTCTCAAAGAAGCAGCTTTTAGTTTTATTGATCTTTGCTATTGTTTTCTTTGTTTCTATTTCATTAATTTCTGCTCTGATCTTTATGATTTCTTTCCTTCTGCTAACTTTGGGTTTTGTTTGTTCTTCTTTCTCTAGTTCCTTTAGGTGTAAGATTAGATTGTTTATTTGAGATTTTTTTTGTTTCTTGAGGTAGGCTTCTATAGCTATAAACTTCCCTCTTAAAAGTGCTTTTGCTGCATCCCATAGGTTTTGGATCATCGTGTTTTCATTGTCATTTGTCTCTAGGTATTTTT
>NC_041219.1:62697855-62702155 GCF_002837175.3 Physeter macrocephalus | reverse complement strand
TTTAAGGTAATTATCAATATGTATGTTCCTATTACCATTTTCTTAATTGTTTTGGGTTTGTTTTTGTAGGTCCTTTTCTTCTCTTTTGTTTCCCACTTAGAGAAGTTCCTTTAGCGTTTGTTGCAGAGCTGGTCTGGTGGTGCTGAATTCTCTTAGCTTTTGCTTGTATGTAAAGTTTTTGATTTCTCCATCGAATGTAAATGAGATCCTTGCCGGGTAGAGTAATCTTGGTTGTAGGTTCTTCCCTTTCATCCCTTTAAGTATATCATGCCACTCCCTTCTGGCTTGTAGAGTTTCTGCTGAGAAATCAGCTCTTAACCTTATGGGAGTTCCCTTGTATGTTATTTGTCATTTTTACATTGCTGCTTTCAATAATTTTTCTTTGTCTTTAATTTTTGCCAATTTGATTACTATGTGTCTTGGCATGTTTCTCCTTGGGTTCATCCTGTATGGGACTCTCTGCGCTTCCTGGACTTGGGTGGCTATTTCCTTTCCCATGTTAGGCTTGTAGAGTTTCTGCTGAGAAATCAGCTGTTAACCTTATGGGAGTTCCCTTGTATATTATTTTTCATTTTTCCTTTGCTGCTTTCAATAATTTTTGTCTTTAATTTTTTCCAATTTGATTACTATGTGTCTGGGCGTGTTTCTCCTTGGGTTTATCCTGTATGGGACTCTGCATTTCCTGGACTTGGGTGGCTATTTCCTTTCCCATGTTAGGGAAGTTTTCGACTATAATCTCTTCAAATATTTTCTTGGGTCCTTTCTCTCTCTCTTCTCCTTCTGGGACCCCTATAATGTGAATGTTGTTGCGTTTAATGTTGTCCCAGAGGTCTCTTAGGCTCTCTACATTTATTTTCTTTGTTTTTCCTTTATTCTGTTCTGCAGCAGTGAATTCCACCATTCTGTCTTCGAGGTCACTTATCCGTTCTTCTGCCTCAGTTATTCTGCTATTGATTCCTTCAAGTGTATTTTTCATTTCAGTTATTGTATTGTTCATCTCTGTTTGTTCTTTAATTCTTCTAGGTCTTTGGTAAACATTTCTTGCATCTTCTCAATCTTTGCCTCCATTCTTTTTCCGAGGTCCTGGGTCATCTTCACTAGCTTTATTCTGAATTCTTTATCTGGAAGATTGCCTACCTCCATTTCATTTAGTTGTTTTTCTGGGGTTTTATCTTGTTCCTTCATCTGTATACATAGCCCTCTGCCTTTTCATCTTGTCTATCTTTCTGTGAATGTGTTTTTTTCCTTCTTATGTTATCTTCTAGAAGCTCCATTGTTTTGCCTTCACATTTAGGTCTGCAGATTTACCTATAATTAATTTTTATGTGGTGTCAGGTAGAAGTCAGAATTAATTATTTTTTATATAGACATACAGTTATTCAACTGCAATTTTTGAAAACTGTCCTGTCCTCATTGTTCTGCAGTACTACTTTTGTCATAAAACAAGTATCCATACATATATATCCATTTCTTTTTTCTGTTTCTGTTCCTTTGGTCTAATTTTCTATCCCTGCCCTAATATCTATACTATCCTAATTATAGCAGATTTATAAAGTCATGATATTTTGTAGAGCAAGTCCTACAACCTGACTCTTTTCTTGTTTTTTAACATCTTTATTGGAGTATAATTGCTTTACAGTGGTCGGTTAGTTTCTGCTTTATAACAAAGTGAATCAGCTATACATATACATATATTCCCATATCTCCTCCCTCTTGCGTCTCCTTCCCAACCTCCCTATCCCAACCCTCTAGGTGGTCACAAAGCACCGAGCTGATCTCTCTGTGCTATGCGGCTGCTTCCCAGTAGCTATCTGTTTTACATTTGATAGTATTTGTAAGTCCATGCCACTCTCTCACTTCATCTCAGCTTCCCCGTCCCCTTCCCCATGTTCTCAAATCCATTCTCTATGCCTGTGTCTTTATTCCTGTCCTGCCCCTAGGTTCTTCAGAACCTTTTTTTTTTTAGATTCCATATATATGTGTTAACATATGGTATTTGTTTTTCTCTTTCTGACTTCACTCTGTATGACAGTCTCTAGGTCCATCCACCTCATTACAAACAACTCAATTTCATTTCTTTTTATGGCTGAGTAATATGCCACTGTATATATGTGCCACATCTTCTTTATCCATTCATCTGTCAATGGACTTAGTTTACTTCCATGTCCTGGCTATTGTAAATAGAGCTGCAATGAACATTATGGTACATGACTCTTTTTGAATTATGGTTTTCTCAGGGTATATGCTCAGCAGTGGGATTGCTTTAAAACAAAGGCTGTTACAAGAGACAAAGAAGGAATGCCCAGTAGTGGGATTGCTGGGTCATATGGTAGTTCTATTTTTAGTTTTTCAAGGAACATCCATACTGTTCTCCATAGTGGCTGTATCAATTTACATTCCCACCAACAGTCCAAGAGGGTTCCCTTTTCTCCACACTGTCTCCACCATTTATTGTTTCTAGATTTATTTTTTTATGTTTTATTTTTTTTAACATCTTTATTGGAGTGTAATTGCTTTACAACGGTGTGTTAATTACTAGCTATCTAATTTACATTTGGTAGTGCATATATGTCCCTGCCACTCTCTCACTTCGTCACAGCTTACCCTTCCCCCTCCCCATGTCCTCAAGTCCATGCTCTAGTAGGTCTGTGTTTTATTCCTGTCCTACCACTAATCTCTTCATGACATTTTTTTTCTTAGATTCCATATATGTGTGTTAGCATATGGTATTTGTTTTTCTCTTTGATTTACTTCACTCTGTATGACAGACTCCAGTTCTATCCACCTCATTACAAATAACTCAGTTTCATTTCTTTTTATGGCTGAGTAATATTCCATTGTATATATGTGCCACATCTTCTTTATCCATTCATCTGTTGATGGACACTTAGGTTGCTTCCATGTCCTGGCTATTGTAAATAGAGCTGCAATGAACATTTTGGTACATGACTCTTTTTGAATTATGGTTTTCTCAGGGTATATGCCCAGTAGTGGGATTGCTGGGTCATATGGTAGTTCTATTTGTAGTTTTTTAAGGAACCTCCATACTGTTCTCCATAGTGGCTGTATCAAGTTACATTCCCGCCAGCAGTGCAAGAGTGTTTCCTTTTCTCCACACCTCTCCAGCATTTATTGTTTCTAGATTTTTTTGATGATGGCCATTCTGACCGGTGTGAGATGATATCTCATTGTAGTTTTGATTTGCATTTCTCTAATGATTAATGATGTTGAGCATTCGTTCATGTGTTTGTTGGCAATCTGTATATCTTCTTTGGAGAAATGTCTATTTAGGTCTTCTGCCATTTTTGGATTGGGTTGTTTCTTTTTTTGTTATTGAGCTGCATTAGCTGCTTGTAAATTTTGGAGATTAATCCTTTGTCAATTGCTTCATTTGCAATTATTTTTTCCCATTCTGAGAGTTGTCATTTTGTCTTGTTTATGGTTTCCTTTGCTGTGCAAAAGCTTTTAAGTTTCATTAGGTCCCATTTGTTTATTTTTGTTTTTATTTCCATTTCTCTAGGAGGTGGGTCAAAAAGGATCTTGCTGTGATTTATGTCATAGAGTGTTCTGCCTATGTTTTCCTCTAAGAGTTTTATAGTGTCTGGCCTTACATTTAGGTCTTTAATGCATTTTGAGTTTATTTTTGTGTGGTGTTAGGGCGTGTTCTAATTCCATTCTTTTAAATGTAGCTGTCCAGTTTTCCCAGCACCACTTATTGAAGAGGCTGTCTTATCTCCATTGTATATTCTTGCCTCCTTTATCAAAAATAAGTGACTGTATGTGCGTGGGTTTATCTCTGGGCTTTCCAACCTGTTCCATTGATCCATATTTCTGTTTTTGTGCCAGTACCATACTGTCTTGATTACTGTAGCTTTGTAGTATAGTCTGAAGTCTGGGCACCTGATTCCTCCAGCTCCATTTTTCTTTCTCAAGATTGCTTTGGCTATTTGGGGTCTTTTGTGTTTCCATAGAAATAGTGAAATTTTTTGTTCTCGTTCTGTGAAAAATGCCATTGGTAATTTGATAGGGATTGCATTGAATCTGTAGTTTGCTTTGGGTAGTATAGTCATTTTCTCAATATTGATTCTTCCAATCCAAGAACATAGTATATCTCTCCCTCTGTTTGTATCTCCTTTAATTTCTTTCTTTTTTTTTTTTTTTTTTGTGGTACGTGGGCCTCTCACTGGTGTGGCCTCTCCCATTGTGGAGCACAGGCTCCGCACGCGCAGGCTCAGCGGCCATGGCTCACGGGCCCAGCCGCTCCACGGCATGTGGGATCCCCCCAGACCAGGGCACGAAC